>NW_004524661.1:5756973-5765652 GCF_000260255.1 Octodon degus | reverse complement strand
CAGCTCAGCCCACCAGGGGGCGGGGCTGGCTGGCATGTGGTGCTGGGGGATTGAACCGCGGTCCCTTTGCTTTGCTAAGCTTATTCTAAGTAGGTGCTTTAGACCACTGAGCCATCTCACCAGCCCCCTTATTTACTTTTTACTCGTTTACCCTCATATCATCATGTGTGAAACAGGACAAGGCAGTTTCCAGTAGCACATGGGGTGATTTCTTTCTGGAAATAAACAAATGGCCAAGCTGTTTGAAATGTCTACTTCCCATAGGAATACGACCACAGAGTGTGTATTGCACAAGGCAAGCTGGCACTATACCAGTCTGGCTAATAGAATTCTTAGACCTCCTAGGCAAAAGAATTCTCATTTGTCATTTGAGATCTCAGCAATCAACATTGGCTCAAAAATCAGTGAGCAACTAACAATGATAATGAGAGTTGTGTAATGTGTGTGTGTGTGTGTTACCGAAATTAAACTCAAGGCCTTAGCCCTGAGCTACTTCTATAGCTGTTTTTATTTATATTATTATTATTGTTATTATTATTATTTTGAGATGATTTTGCTGTTTTCCAGGCTGGGCTGGAACTTGTGATCTCCCTCCTTCAGCCTCCCAGAGTTCTGGGATTACAGGCATGCACCACCATACTTGACTGAGAGAGTTGTTTATTAAACACTTTATACCAGGCATTGAGCTGAGAGATTTATGTACATTCTCTGACTTTAAAAGTCATAATAACCTTATGCAATAGATGTTTTGAAGTAGCTCTACTTTAAAGAGAAAGACATCAGCTGCAGAAAATCTAACTTACCTAATATCAGATATCTAGTTGGATTGTAGCCAGGGTTAGAACCTAGTTCTTTATGATTCCAGAGCCCTCTGTTATTTTAATAGTAAACTGCAATTTACTATCTGTTTTGGTGGCTATAAAGATGAAAGTTATATATGTTTATGTCCTATATTCAAATAATATAAGAATATATAAAACTATTGAAAATATCTGCTTTTATTGATTACTATGTAGCAAATCATTACAAAGCTTAGCAGCTGAAAAGGAAAGCCCAGTACTACCTTTCATGGTTCTAGTCCTGCTCCACTCTGTCTCTGATGTCTCTGATGTAGTAATATTTGGGTATTAGCTGAGGTGGACCCAGCTGATTCTTATTCCTACATCCAGCATCAGTTACAACTATAGGCTGGGATCTTAGCGGTTTATACTGTGGAATTCAAACACTTGGCCCTTCCTTCTGCATCATCAGCTTCCTTACAGCCCAGTGGCTGAGCATCCCATTTCAGATTTCAAGTTATATCCTGAAGCAACAGTAGTAAAAACAGCAGGGCACAAAAGCAGACAGGCAAATTAGTAGAATAGAACGGAGGATGCAAAAACAAACACATGTGCTTTCAGCCACCTTGTCTTGGACAAAAAAACATGCTGGAAGAAAAAATAGCCTCTTTAACAAATGGTGCTGGGACAATTAAAGACTGAATCTAGAATCATATCTCTCATCCTGTACTAAAATAAAATCAAAATGGATCAAAGACCTATATATTAAAACAGAAATATTGAACCTGCTAGGAGATAAATTAAGTAAAACCCTTGAAGACATCTGTCGTAGGTAAGGACTTTCTGAATAGAACCTCATTTTTCCAAGAAATAACACAAATAATTTTTTTTGTGTGTGTGCGCCAGGAATTGAACTCAGGACCTTGTGCTTGTCAAGCAGGTGCACCGCTAAGCTTTACCCCTGGCCCTAAAGAATTGATTATGTCACATCAAAAAAGCTCCTGCACAGCAAAGGAAATGACTGACAGAGAGATAACCTACAGAATGGGAAAATAATTTTGCCAGCTGTTCCTTAGATAAAGGACAATATGATTAGGATTTTAGTGTGATCTTCTTTGATCTGAAGGTCTGTGAAATAAGTGCTAGCATTTAGATAATTATTTTCCAGAATTCCATGTGTTAAAGGCTTAGGGACTTTTGGCAGATGGTAGAACCTTTAAGAGGTGAGGCCTAGTGGGAGGGAGTTATGTTATGAGGGGGAGGTTCTTGAAGGGAATTGTGGGACCTCTTCCTGTTTCTGTCTCCAGCTGCCAGCCTATTGGAAGTCAGCAACCTCTTTCATCACCCACTCACCATTGGCCTAATGCAAACAAGCCCAACCAACATCATCAACAACAGTCTCCAATACTGTAAGCTGAAATGAATCTTTCCTCTTTTTAAGTTAATTATCTTAGGTATTTCATTACAGTAAAAGAAATTAACTACCAAAAGTTATCTATCCCCCCCAAAAAAGAAGTTATCTATTTCCTGTATTCAGCAGACAGTAGCAGGGTAGGCTTCAGAAAATTGCAGTAAACATTTCTACTGAAAAAGGAGAAAATGAGAGGTATACAGTAGTCACGGATTTGTGACAGTCCTGAAATCCAGTCAAGTACATATTGCTGGTGCCTTGATTAGGATCCAGTTCTACTCAATAACTCTCTGCAGCTCTGATTTTTGTGTTCTTGGTTTCATTTCAGAAACTTAATCTTCATTTTCCAGGAAATAAAATCTACATTTATTTGCCACTATGAATTTTCTTTGACTTATGTACTGCTTATAGATGTTTGGGGATCCAAATCCATCTTTTTGGGTGTTCCTTCCTTTTTTAGTCCAGGGAAATTTAACGTGTGGATAGTGACAGACTGCCTTGTAGGATGGTTTAAACATGGTTTGTCCTAAGACTTAGTGAAATTTGATCCCAAATATAATGGGTTTGGTAGGCGGTGAGTCCCTTAAGAGGTGGCTAGGTCTTTAACAGGAATTAATGCCTTCCCCATTGGACTGGGTTAATTCTCTGCAAAACTGGTCTAGTTACTATGAGAGCAAGTCAAGAGCTGGTTCTCATAAAGCAAAGCTTCCCCGCTTTAAGTTTTCCCCTTTCCACAAGACCCCTTTGCCCTTCCTCTTTTCCATTATGGTTTGAGGCAGGATGAGGTTTTTTTTGTTTTGTTTTGTTTTGTTTTGTTTTGTTTTGTTTTTGGCAGAACCGAGGATTGAACTCATCCTTGCGTTTGCCAGTCAAGTGCTTATCCTACTGAGCCATCTCCCCAGCCCCTTGGATAAGGTTCTTGCCAGCTATGGCCATCCCACTTTGAACTTTAAGCATCTTGAATTATGAGTTACATAAACCTTAGTTCTTTTAATTCACTCCATCTTAGTTACTCTGTTATAGTAGTAGAAAGTGGAGTAAGTTCACAGACTTAACTAAGGGAAACCAACTGAGAGGCTGTGTAGAATTTTAGAGTTTAAATAAATCTGAGGCTGTTATACTGGGCCATATGCAAGACTGTTCAGCAAAGGAAGTCCTATGTAAGGAGAGAAAACAAAGAGATGACAAAGCTATGGGTTACTCTGCTTTCTGGTGGCTCTTGAAACCCAGAATTCCTGATCAAGCTTGGCTTCTGTAATGCCTCTTACCATATTCTTCCGCTTTGACCTTAGTTGACCTGGAGAGATTTCTGCTCCTGCTATGCAGTATTGCCTTCCTTGACCCCTAGAAGGAAGTTATAAGGACTTTTATTATTTTTCAAGGAATGATGGAAAAACAATCATAGACATTAGGGCCATTGACTCATGAATTTATGTATTCATTATTAATTCAAGTAAGTCTCTATTAAGCCTCTCTTAGGTACTAACTTCTGCTAGGTGCTGGACACAGAGAGGTAGACAAGATTGATTAGTTCCCTGTTCCCATGGAAACAATAAGCTCCATGACAATCATTTATTTATTTATTTATTTATTTTTTGTGGAACCAGCATTGAACTCAGACCCTTGCGCTTGCTAGGGAAGCGCTTATTCTACTGAGCCATCTCCCCGGCCCCGACAATCATTTAGAACCAAATCCAAATTCCTTCTCTGCCAGTGACTAGCGGAGTAAAGCCCCCACTTAGTTAGTAACTTCATGTTTCTCATCTGGGAAATGGACATAACTTGCGGAGTTGGTGTGATGATTAAATAAGTGTGTATGTGTGTATAGATAATATGGCACGTGAAGGCCCTTAAATATTTGAATTTCTTTTTCCACTTTTGGTTCTCTTAATTTTTTTTTTTTTTATTTTAGGGAAGGGCCTACAGGGTATTCAGGGTCTCACTACTAGATTGGACTTGTAGTGATCCACCTGTTTACAGCCTCCCAAGAGCTGGGATTACAGGCATGTGCCACCATGCCCAGTCTCAATTACCATCTCAGCATGCCCCAGAGGACGGGCCCAGCATGGCAGGCTGGGGATCAAACCTCCGCCCCCTGTGCCTGCTTGCAGGCACTTTAATCCTCTCAGCTATCTGGTCGGCCCCTCCTAAATTAGAGTTAGCATTTTTGAACAGAATCATTCTTTGTTGTGAAAGGTTATTCTGTGCCTTGTAGGATAGCTAGCCTTCCTGGCCTCTCCTCACTAGAGGTCAGCAGCACAACCCTCCTCTACTTATTGAGAAATGGGCCCTGAGGAGAGGGGCAAATTGTCCCAAGTCACAAATCACTGCTTTGGATAAAAAGCCAGAAATTTATGTCCGAAGCTACAGACTCTAACACCCACTTCTGTACTTGACTTTGCAGCCTGACTCCCACTGGGTTTTTGCCTCTAAAACTGAATGGCATAAGAAGAAAGTAGCTATGCATGCCAATTGCATAATGCTGGTGTTGCAGAAAGGAAAATCTGCACAGCTCCTCCCTCCTTCCTTGTGGAGGCGCAAAACTAGCCCTTCCCTTTTAATTAGCTTCAGTTGACTTCGACAGATCAGGTTCACCAACCTCTCTGGCTTGAAAATCAACAGACGTGGCCAGATCTGATAAGTGCAAAGAAACCCTGTCCCCAGTGCACCTTCTGCTGGAGCCTCGGCTCTGGGCCAGAGGTCAGAGGTCAGCGAGTGATTGCCTAGGGAGAGAGGAATGCTGTTTCCAGGGCTGCTTGAGTTTCACAACAGGAGCTTTTACAACAGGCATAACAGTGTCATTTGGGTACAAATCTGAATTTGCGAGGTAAGAATATGATTTACCTTTAAATTGTGTTAGAGAACTAGAAACATATCTTAGTTCTCTAAAAAGCCTTTATTTACAAAAGCTTGAGAAAAAGTAAACTTTTTTTTTGTGCTAGTGGGGATTGAACCCCGGGTCCTCACACTGAGCTATTTCCCCAGTTCTTTTTTGATTTTTGAGGCAGGGTCCCACTAATTTGCAAAACAGTTCAGTCTGTGACTTGAGATCCTTTTGCCTTAAACTTCCAGATTACAGGCGTGGGCTGCCATGCCTGACTTATTTTACTTTTTGAGGCAGGGCGTTACTATGTTGTTCAGGCTAACTATGAACTCCTGGGGACAAGCAATCCTTTTGCCATCATTTCTCAACTAGCTGGGACTGTGGGTATGCTGCTGCAACTGCTTGATTGTTTAAAATCTTACTGAGGTAGATGGGAAGCACCTGACTCATGTTCCCCTCCAGGCTAGATGCAGATCTGGCTTTAGCCAGTAGCTAGTTGCTTCTCCTCCTTTTTTCCCCTTTGCTTCCCCCTTGTACCCCAACGGACTGGGACAGTTTGCTTCAGTGTCCTCCCTGACAGCAGCATCCTCCCTGACTATCAAAGTGCCATTTTCCACTCCAACATGAGTGCAGCCAGACAGTGTGGTTCCCCCTCCCCAACCCTAGCCACTGCTGGCATACCCAACACTAACAGCAAGCTTTCCAGAAGATTCCCCGGTTTCAGCCTTCACCCATACTGAAACAGATCTTCAAGCTGCTGCTGCACAGAAACTCCTCAGGATTATGGTTCCCTTCTGAGTCAATACTACTCTCTTCTCTTAAAAAAAAAAACAACAAAAAAAAACAAAACGAGTTTAGGACAGGGTATACAGGGTGTATGGGGTCTCACTACATAGATCAGACTGTAGTGATTCTCCTGTTTCAGCCTCCCCAGTGCTGGGATTATAGGCATGCTCCACCATACCTGAGCACTAGCGCCGTGTGCCTAGGGTTCTGGGGCTTGCAGCACGCGGTGCTGGGGATTGAACTCAGATCCTTGTGCCTGCCAGGCAGCACTTAGACCACTGAGCTATCTCCTCAGCCCCACTCTCTTCTCTTAAAAACAAAACAAGCAAAAAAAAGAAACCTCTGAAAAAAAATACCACCCTCTTCCCTGTGTTGTAGCACAGACCTCATTACAATGAAAGCTCACTGGGACTCCTATAAACCTGCTTGTGATTTATATCTCTAGTGTTGTGGACTCCAAAGTCCTATAAGCCTGCTCGGGATTTTTATCCTGACTAGTAAACTTGCAGAGCTGTTTACACCAAATTTCCCCAGAGACCTATGCCTAACAAGGACCAGCAGCAGAGACCCTGAACCCACTTGAATCAAGCTATGGTGTCCAGCACAAGCTCGCACTGAACAAGTGATGGCCAGCAGCAGCAGGGACCAGCAGTTGACTGTGTCAGTTGCTGGCACTCAGCATTACCTGATGACATCAGGACTGGTAGCAGATCTGCACTTTGCCAAGTAAAGGAACCCTAGGCTGATTGACAACACTGTGACACGAATACTTTATCTGGAGTAAAGCCTTCTGTCTGGCTCCATGGCTCTGACTCTGTTTTACTGCTTCTACCCTTGCTCATTTACTGGTCTGCTTGCTATTCATCAAACTCCAATTGGGCCTTTATGCTCACTTGATGTTTCCTTTTCCTGGATTGTGCCTTGTCTTAGTCTGCTAGCGCTTTCATAGCATGACATATATGTGTGGCTTTTCCTTTGTTTCCAGTTTTAACAGAAAGGAATCTGGGTCAGTGTTAGCAGGTTGGGTACAGAAGTAGTGGGAAAAGGAATAAAAGAAAAATTTGTAATTGTATCTCAGTCATACCGAGTTCTCCCTGGACTCTCCAAAAATGCCTCCTCTGGGGAGAACATAGAGCACTAATATCTCACCATCACTGGGCTTGTCAGGTTACATGCTCTATACTCTTGGCTTTGGGTGTTTGAAAGTCATCTGTGGGTTTTGCTGGCCCAGTGGCCCTTCTAAGTTCTTAGAAAAATAATGATTTTTCTTCCCGAACTGTTAGGGTTTGTCTCCCAAATTCATGCAAGAGTTCAAGCATCAAAGTCATATGTTAATGGCATGAAAAGCATGGAAACCTGATCTATTTTGTTTCAAGGTGGAGGCTTTGGAAAGTGAGTATGATCAGATGGGATCATGAGAGTGGAGCTCCAGGACTGGGCCCTGATGGCTTCACAAGCAGAGGGAGAGAGACCAGAGACACAGAGGCATACACATTCCTTGTTTATGGCCAGGCGACCCTTTGCCTTGCCTCAGGACTTTGCCAGTAAGAAGGCTGTCACCACTTGAGGCCCTTACATCTTGCACCTCTGTATCTACGAGCCAACATTAACCTCTCTTCTTTATAAAGTGGCTCACTTGAAGTATTTTGTTGCAGTAGTGATAAACAGACTACTACACTAGCCTCCTACTCCAATCCCACTTCTAGATAATCATGCAACCAGGCCTGGCAACTAGCAGGCTTCATTTCTCTGGTCATATGATTGGTTTAAGGATGGTGATCTGAGCTAGATTTTGGTGTTTTTATTGATCTCCTTTTCCTAGTCAGGATGCTACGATTGGGGAATATAACCTACCCTCTTTTTTTGCCTTATTCCTTTGAGGGAACTTAATTCAGAGAGACACAGAAACAATGCCAACAAAATGAGAGAACCACGCTCCCAGGGCCATTCGAAATCTTTTTTTTAAATTTTATTGAGAAACAAATATCAGTGAGACAGTTTCAAAGCTGATTAATAGGACATTTTCAATAATTAATACATTGGGGCTGGAGAGATGGCTCAGTGGTCTAAAGCACCTACTTGGAACAAGCTTGGCAAAGCACAGGGACCACGGTTCGATCCTCCAGCACCACATGCCAGCCAGCCCGCCCCCTGGTGGACTGAGCTGGCCACACACACACACACACACACACACTAAATAAATGTTAAAATAAATAAATAAATAATAAAAAAATAATTAATACATTGTACATTGTTATCTTCTTAGTGGTTATCCATAGTACAAGAAGCAGACAGGATATCCTGTCCAAGCACTATTAATACAAATCTTTCTTCTCATTGAATTAAGCGAAAGGAGCTGTATATCTATCCTAACTATTCTGTATATAGAAATACAAAATGATCCTTCCTTTGTATCCCCTTTTTTTTGTTTAGTCCTGTCAGGTATTGCACTGGCATCTAAATACTGTAGGTGCGTAAATTCAGCAAAACAATCCAATACGGTCCAGCAATCCACAATAGTAGCGGGTTATCCACACACGTTGTTGACTACAGCCTTTCACAGCTCAGCATATTAACATGGCTTTACTTTATATGCCCCGTTTTTATACTTTTCTACTGGATGGTTAAGACCAAGATAAAGCAAGACTTATATAACAAGAAATGTAACTTTTGTATCTGATAAGATCAGTCAAGTCCCCTCAGGATTTATCCTGTAACCCTGCAACACAGTTTGCAGATCCTTTGTCAGTGTCAGCCATGTGGATGAATCACGGCCATTGCTTGACCAATTTGCTCTCTGTGAAAGTCTGAGAGAAAGTTTTCTCTCCATGTGACTCTCCATAGGCACACTCTACATCATCTATGAAATCTTTTTTTTT
>NW_004524661.1:5744985-5756873 GCF_000260255.1 Octodon degus | reverse complement strand
TTGCAGTACCGGGGATTGAACTCAGGCCCTTGCACTTGCCAGGCAAGTGCTTATTCTACTGAGCCATCTCCCCGGCTAAAATCTTTTTTTTTTTTATTAGTTGCTTGAGTCAACTAATTCAGGTCTCAGTTTTTATTTTCATTAAGTCAGCTTGATTTCCACTACTGACACATGGAATCAAGAGAGGCCTGAGTCACAAGTGTGACTTTCTGAAACTGGAGTTGAAGAGCCACCTAGGCTGGGAGGGAGTCTCAAAGCCATATGCCACCAGGAACTCTCAGAGTGCTTCACGGTGTCAGGCCTGGGGAAGAAACAATTTCCTAATCAGAAGGGCCACCACCAGGCAATTTATTGAGTCTACTTAGGTGTGCTCTTAGAGGGCAGAGATACAACAAGGGCTTCAGGGGACCAGTGCTATGGAGGTCATTTCTAGTAATAATTGCTAGTCTGAGAGTGAGAGCTCCATCTCTAAAACTCTTGGGAGAAGCTGAACTGACTCATCTAAAAACACTACAGCACTGGGGAGTGGGACAGGTTTAGATGGACTCTGAGCTCAGTTTCTATTCTGGGAGTTTCTGGTTTGATGCAGTGTTTGAAAATATGGAGACTGGACTTGTCTACTCCTCTAATTCCAGAGCTCATATAGGATGGGTAGCGGCTAGATAAGACCAGGGATGATGATGATGATGATGATGATGATGACGATGACGATTTTATGTGTACAGGGTCTACAGATTCTCACTATACAGACCAGACTCGTAGTGATCCTCCTGTTTTCAACCTTCCAAGTGCTGAGATTACAGGCACGTGCTGCCATACCCAGTCTCAAGACCAGGGATTGACAGTGAGGACCTTAGAGGCTACCTGAGATTTCAGTTGGTAGATGAGTGACCTTGAGTAAGTGACTTCACCCCAGTGAAGCTGTGTCCTTTCTATACTCTGACAATCCTTTCCCTATGCTCAGGGTTAATCTGCAGATTGGTCACAGACATGGTAAGGTGCTTTTGTTTGTTCTGTTTTGCTTCCAGACAGGGTCTTGCCATGTAGTTCAGGCTGGGCTTGAATCACTATGTAGTTCAGGCTTGCTTCGAAATTGCAGTGATCTTCCTGGCTCAGCCTCCACAGAGCTGGAATTACAGGCACATCCCACCACACCCAGCTGGTATGATGGTTTGAATATGATCAGTCCCTTTTGAAACTCATGTTGAAATTTGAGTGCTATCATGGTGGTATTAGGAGGCGAGGCCTTGAAGAAGAGCTTAGTGCTTTCAGAAGAAGTAATGCTTTTTCCTCATGGGACAGGTTCATATAAGTGAGGCAGCCCTTTGTGTTTTCTTTTTGCCCCATACATCACTTGCCCATGTGTTTTCTACCATGAGGTCAAGCCCTCACCAGATACATGTACCAGATACCAGATACCTGCACCATGTGGTTCAACTCCAGAACCACAAATAAAATAAACCTCTTTAATCTCAGTTAAAGCAACAGAAAAGAGAGCTAGTGATATAGCTCAGCAGACTAAGCACCTGCTCAGGCAAGTGCAAGGACTGGGTTTGATCCCATGCACCACATCCCTACCCATCCATTACACATGTGCTCTGAACTGAGACCAGGTATAGTGGTGCATGCCTGTAATCCCAGCGCTGGGGAGGCTAAAAACAGGAGGATCACTTTGAGTCAGAGCTGCATAGTGAGACCCTGTACCAAACACGTTAAAATAAATAAATAATGAATAAATAAATAAGAAGCAACAGCAAATAACACAGAGGGAGCACCTGCCCTACATGTAGGTCATGCTCAGTAAATGGTAGCTGGTATTATTTGGTACTCAACAGCTGCTTGAGCGGTGATGGGAAAAAGGTGCCAGAGAACACCCCTGGTTGGGAGGAGAAGGTACCAGAGATAAGCAGGGTTGGATTCTTCTCTAGTGGGCAGGACACAATGCCATGCTTCTTTTCTGTTTCTATGTTTTTTTTTTTCTTTGAGAGTTCTAGTATTTCTTTCCTGGATCTGGTTAGGGTTCCCTAGAAGAAAAGTCTGAAACAGAGGCTGGATTTCATATTCCAGTGATTTTTTGGGGCAGTGCTGTCAGAACACAGGGAATGGGGGCCAGCCAGATAGCTCAGCAGATTAAAGCGCCTGCTTAGGCAGAACGCAGGGACTGGAGTTTGATCCTGGGCATGCTGTGCTGGCCCTGCTCCTGGGGTGCTAAGACAGGGACTGAGACTGGGTGTGGTGGCACGCACCTGTAATCCCAGTGCTTGGGAGGCTCAAAACAGGAGGATCATTATGAGTCCGATCTGTGTAGTGAGACCCTGTACTAAATACAAGAAAAAAACCCAAACCAACCAACCAAACAAACAAAAAACAAGCACAGGGAATAAACATGATCAACTAAGGCCTTCATTCTTTTTTTCAAATTTATTTTTATGTATTTTTTATGCGGTACCAGGGATTGAACTCAGGCCCTTGCACCTGCCAGGCAAGTGCTTATTCTACTGAGCCTTCTCTCCAAGCCAAGGCCCTCATTCTATACAAGAGTGAGGGGACCTTCACAGGGATCATTGCCCTGCCAAGGCAGCTCTTACAAGTCCCAGGCACAGCTTGTTTACAAAGCCCCGGGGCAACCTGAGCATGAGGGCCCCACCTGTAGGGAAGGAACCCTGGGCCTGCTCCTGCGGCTGGAGTGGTGCCTCCAGACATCCTGCCCTTGGCACCACTGCTTCCCCAGGGAGAAGAGAATGAACGCAATCAAAGCAAACTCTACAGAGTCTGATGGAGACGGGGCTGTGTTTTTTTTTTTTTTTTCCACTGAATTTTTTTTTTTTTTTTTTTTTTGGGATTTTTTTTTTTTTTTTTTTTTTTTTGTAATGTGCTCAAAAAAAGATGAGTTCTTAGGAAAAAAGGTGCTTTTAAAGATATTAAAATGTAAGATCTTTTTTTTTTTCTTTTCCACAGTAGTCTCTTCAAATTTCCATGGTGTTTATTTGCTGTTTAATGTCATCCTAAATATAGGAAAATTATAAATTTAAATTAATAGCCTGGATTTTACTTTTCATCTTTATCTCACGCTATATCACTTTAAAGTGCAAATATCGAAGCATTTGGATATGGATTTACCAAAATCACACAATTTATATTTTTGTGTCTTGTCCCCAGAAGGTGCCTCGAGCTAGCCAAAAGAGCTGAGTGAGACACCAGCTGGCTGGAAGGGAGGATCCCTCCTGGGTGTGAGCATATGCTGAGCATATTCTGCGTCCTGACGGAGGACACTCAGCCACCTTCCTCCTCTTCCCCTGCTACTCTAACCCACACATGAAGTCAGGTACAGTAATGCCTCTCCGGGTCATCGAGGCACTCAGATTGTGGGTGGGGGAAGGCTTGCTTTCATCGCAATGCCTGTCACATGTGTCCTGGTGCTGCAGGCCAAGGAGGGTGGCCCTGAGGAGCATGTATGCTCAGCCCCTCCTTTGCCCCACACTTGCACACTGGCCCGTGTGAGGGGTAAAGGGATAAAGCAGGCACTGGGTGGGGTAGAGAGGGAGAGGCTTGGCAGCCTGCAGAGCATGGGGGGGGTGTGTGTGTGTGTGCAGAGGACGTGGTATTAGCTGTGCGCCGAGGCTCTGAGTCCTTGTGCGTCTCAGTCATCCTAATTTACATTCAGTGTCACAAAACAAATTCAAAGATAAAAGTACTAAAAATGTCAAGAGGTAGCAGGGTGCAGTGGCATTAATCTGTAATCCCAGCTGTTGAGAGACTGATCTCCCGATCTGCCTTGAGAGGAGGATTACTTGAGCCTAGGAGTTTAAATCCCAGCAGCAGCAGCAGCAGTAGGAAGAGGTGGAAGAGAAAGAAGTGGAGGAGGAGGAGAAGGAGGAGGGGGAGGGGGAGGGAGAGGAGGAGGGAGAGGAGAGGGAGGAGGAAGAGGAAGAGAAGAAAGAGAAGTTTTAAGCTAGCAAGGATAGAGCTTTTAATCCTCAGCACAAGCCCCTTCTGAGCACCTGGCCCTGTGTGCATGCGCTGCACTCTGAGGAGTCCTGCTCAGAGGCAAGAAGTACATAGAACACCGACAAAGAACTAAGAGCACTATCTTGCCTACAGATGAGCGATGGTCTGATCCCACTGGGAAGCTGAGCACAAGGTCCACGGTGATGCTTGCCCTACCCCCAGTGGGAGACTGATGGATGGCGCTCCCATCTCTGTTGTCTGCTCTGTGGCTGGAGTGTGGGTGCATCACATCCCCGGAGAGATGGCTCCTCATTAGCTAGAGGCAGTTCTCCAGAAAAGGGAGCAGTGAGCAGTTGTGATCAGCTGGCGTAAGTACGGAAGCCCAGAAATGGCTTTCTGGGTGGGGCACCGGAAGTGTCCAGCTAACCTACTTGTTGCATCAGTGTACACCCACATCTCATCTTCAGCTCCCCTATGTCTGTGCAGCTTCCCTGGAGTGCCTGGTCGGTGAGTTCTGTAAAACAAAGTAGAGGTCGAGTGGGGCAAAGCACACGCAGCCCCGACTTGTTCTTCAGGTGTGACTCACGCTTATCTCCCTCTTCCACCGCTGGCTTCCACTTCCCGCTCCTCTAGCTGGCATGCCTGCTGGTCTGGGTGGCTTTTCTCACAGGAGTGAGCCCCACGGTACCAAACCACTATCAGACTGTAGGTGCTGAACGTGTCTGTTTGTGGCTGTAGGCGTACACACGACTCTTAGAGGAGTATCTGAGGGCCAAGCCTGTGCCTCCCTGCTTCCGCTATGTGGTGGCTCCCCCAACTCAGCGTCACGAACAAGGGCATGTATGTTTACCACCATGGCAGTCCTTTTCTGCGTTTGCTGGTTGCTGGCATAAGACTCCGAAGTGACTGGGGGACAGCAGGGACTTTACATTTAGTCTGGGCCACTTACTACGTCCCTTGGTGGAAACACACATAGTTTTTCTTATTATAGCAAAGTACCTGCAACAGGCTACTTTACAATTCAAGGAAGTTTATTTTGGCCCACGGTTCTAGCAATCTAGTCTGGGGTCCTCATCCAGGGCATACATAGGTTTGTTGCTGGCAGTCTTTTTTATTTTTAACAATTGATTATCAATGTCTTAAACTAGTTGTTTTAGGCATCTGCAGTGGTGACTTCTGGCACAGTACTGAGGGATGTAATCTGCTTAATGGGCCAAGTGGTATCCACTGTCCTCTGTTGCTTTCCCTACAAGTAGAGCCTTAGGTGGATATGGTTGTTCCAGTGATTTTTTTAATTTTTAAAGTTTTTTGCAGAACCAGGGATTGAACTCAGGCTCTTGTGCTTGCCAGGCAAGCACTTATTCTACTGAGCCATCTCCCTGGCCCCTGTTCCAGTGATTTTTGAAGTAACAAAAAGCAAAAAACAAAAACAAAAACAAAACAAAACAAAGAAATGAGGTTGAACAATTATAGGAAGGTTGGGAATATGGCTCAGGGCTAGAGCAGTTACTTAACATTCATGAGTACCCAGGTTCAATCCCTGCAAAGTTCAAGAGGGGGGCTGGAAAAAGACAAGAGAAGGCTGGCGAAGAGGTAAATAATATGGTGATCTCACTGAAAGTCTAGTTTGAGCCTCACCTCACTGGGCCACCTTCGAGCACATGTGGAACTGAGGAAAAGGGCCCACACTGGGTCAAGCAGCCTGCCTTCTGCATTCCTCAAGTCAGTCAGGCCCTGACCTCCTCTCCTAGCAAGGCACACAGTCTCAGTTCTTCCTTTCCCCTGCTAAGAAACCTGGTCCAGAGGGAAGGAAGTCCTCAGCCTCAGGGAAGAGAGGCTCTGAGAAGAAGCCTGGCTTTGGGCCCAATTTTTCTGGAAAAAAGTGATTTCAAGGTTAAGGACATTTTAATTCATTGTAATGCCATGGTTTGCCAATGGCAGTGGCTCAGCTGGGACAGCTGTTGGCATGGGGACAATGAGGCCTGGGCCAATGGGAGTGTGGAATCAGATTTACCCTGTAGGATCCTATATTAGATGATCATGGATGCCACAGGAATTGCATTTGTCTTTTTGGATTCTTGGAATGTTTACTGAGTGCTGACCGAGTTGGAGAATCAACATGAAACCTGAAGAATGTGAGGCATAAGAACTCACTGTGTTTTTCAACCAGATGTTCTGGTTGGGCCAGAGAGACCCTGGCAACAGGGATGAAGGTGGGTGTGGTTATTCAGAACCTGCTCTTTGGAGTCAGGTAGACCTAAGCTGGGATTCTGGGAGTGACTTTTCATAGCAGAATGATCCTGAGCAAGGGACAGCTCCCCCGAGCTTTGGTTTCCACTGGATGCTGTCTGTGTCCGCATTGCAGGATTGATATGAAGGTCAAATGGGGTAATGCATAGAATAGATTGAGTGGAACCCCAGGCATCTAATGACTGCAGTGTAAGTGCAAACTACTATTGATAGGAAAAGCTTATCTGAATTTGGGGACAGCAGATATTCTGGAAGCAGCATGATACAGTGGAAGAAGCCAAGACTTTGAAGTCTAAGAGAATAGGTCTAAGCTTCCAATGCTGCCACTTTCAGAGTCTGGTACCTCATTTCCCCTTGCTGAGCCCAGCTGTCCTCATCTGCCATGAAGGAGTCATACCTGCATGGCAGGATTTTTGGGAAACAAAGCATCCAGGCTGGATTATCTCTCATAGCTGGTGCTGAGGAGATGCCAGTTCTCCTCATTTTACAGCATAGCATTTAATCCACATCTCTATTTTCTCCCTTGTGTCTGGAGGCCCACACTGGCAATTAGCTTTTTAAGTTTTTTCAAGGATACAGGAGAGTGAGAACAGTAATTAAATGCTTGCTTTCCAAGGCAACATGAAGAAAGCAAGCTCAGAGCTTCAGTTTCAGCAGCAGAAGAGGCAACCAATTCTTGGGAATAAGCTGCTTTTCTATTCTTTCTGTTGTTCCTTTGCTTTTTTCCTAGTACTGGAGACAGAGCCAGTAGTAACTCCCACACGCGAGGCAGGCGAGAGCGAGCGCAGTACTACTGATCCACAGTCCCGGCTGGTTTCCTTAATGCTTTGTTTCAGGGATGATGAAAGGGAGAAGGAGGAGGACATAGCTCATACTCCTTTAGCGCTTCCTGTTTTCCAGGTAAAAGGTTACTATTTCATGTGTTGTCATTCTTATAATCTTCATAATGCTATGAGGGAAACACTATTATCTCCATTGTATAGACAAAGGGCCAGGGGGATGGCTCAGTAAAATAAGCGCTTGCCTGGCAAGCGCAAGGGTCTGAGTTCAATCCCTGGTTCTGAAAAAAAAAAAAAAAAAAAAAAAAAAGTGATCCATTGTATAGAAAGAAAATGATTCACAGAGGAGGAAACTCTTCCAAGATCATTAGCTGGTAAGAGGCTTGCTGGAGTTAGAGTAGAAGCCCGAGTTCTGGGCCACAGGTCATGCTGTCATATTTCTTCAGCTTCCTGAGAGCTCACACTCCAGGGAAGTGCTAGGAGGAGGGAGGGAGGGCAGGAAAGCTTCTCAGAGAAATAGTCCTCTGGCCCTTTTATAAAACATTGTTTACCTAACAACCACGATTCTCTCTCTTTGTTTTATTTTTTATTTTTTTTTGCGGAACTGGGGATTGAACTCAGGGCCTTGCACTTGCCAGGCAAGCGCTTATTCTACTGAGCCATCTCCCCAGCCCCACTATGATTGTCTCCTAAAGAGAATAATTTACAAACAACGTTTCATATTGCTCTAGGACTTATTACTTTGGGTACAGGGGCTTGAACCCAGAGCTTGGCACGTGCTAAATATGCGCTGTGCACTGAGTACCCCAGTACTCCTAAGAGTTATTTTTAATGAGTAGAGAAATATTTATTTCATCTGGTTCATAAACTAGACAAAAAATTATACAGGGGAAGTAGCTCTGTGGCAATTATACAGTAGAAATAGTTCAATATTGAAAAGAAATAAAATCACTTAGAAAAAAAGAAAAAGTTAGGAGCAGTAGTGGCATTTTTGATTATTTGGGAAGATTATTTTGCCACTTTTACATTTTTTCTTTCACTTTTACATTTAAAAAAAAATCTCCTGTTTTCATTTAGGACATCTTTAGCCACGAAGCAGAATTTTAAAGGCAAATTAGAAAAAAATGATATTCTGTTTTGATAAGCAGAAACCTACAAGATGGAGAACAGACATTTGTAGAAGCAATCCATGAAATGTGTAGACCAAAACACCTTAGGGACTTTTCTCTTTTGGTACAGAGAGAGCCTCAGATGGGCCAAGTTCATGAACAGAAGTCCTTTTAAATCAAGATGTTTGCAGCAGGACAGTCATGACAGTCTTCATCAAGTGCACTACTTCAGGTCCAGTGAATTATTCCAGCAGAGGTAGTGTGAGAGCGGAGAGGCCCAGCCCTGGGATTCCAGGAGAGGGGAGTCCAGTGCGGGTGAGCGGCATGGGGCCCACACTCCCAGTTAAATGAAATGCTGGGGAGAGGGGCAGCCTGCTTCTCAGTGGCCAGTGCTCAGTGTGCTTCCTCCCACCCCCTGAACTCTCACACCAGAGATCTTAAAAATGAAAGAGCTAGGGCCGGGAGATGGCTCAGTAGAATAAGAGCTTCCCTGGAAAGCGCAAGGGTCTGAGCTCAATCTCCGGTTCCACCAAAAAACAAACAAACAAACAAACAAAATAAAAAAGCTGTTATTGGAAATATTGGGTACAAATGTCATCACTAAAAGAAAAACATACCAGGGTATAGCAGTAGATATAAGGTCTTAGCTCACAGACAGCTTACATTCTAAGCATACACCTTTGCTTTTGTTGAGTCAGTGGCTGTTGGCATAAGTAGAAATGTCCTTTCTTCAACCATAAAGTGTATGGTGATTGTTTTCTATGAACAAGGCTGTATTTTATAGTTAATGAGGTGCTTTGATTTTTGCCACTTACTTAGTTTTCAAGATGCATAATGCTCTTTTCTCTTTTCCTACTGATCTGTCTAATACATAAATGATTGCTGAATATTCCAGGATCTCCAATAGCCCATGCTTGCCCCATGCTCTGCCCTCCCCGTTTCTTATGTCTTATTTCTCCAATACAGGAGCTAGTACTGTACTTTGTTCCATATCTGCATGGCCCTAGGTATCCTTGATCCTGAATCTTTCCTTGAGTTTTTAGGCACTTTGTACTTTCTTTTTTTTTTTTTTCCAAAATTTTATTGATAAACAGCAATGAGACAGTTTCAAATCAAATCAGAAGTACAGTTTCAACAAATAACACACTGCATATATTCTTCTTAGTGGTTAATTGCTGTACAAGATGTGGACTTGAGATCCTATTTACAAACACCATTAGAACAAATCATTCTATTCATTAAGAGAATGCAACTATATATCTATCCTAACCACTTTGAATACACAGATACAAAATGGACATTCATCTGTATACCCTATTTTTTCGAAGTTCTGTTATTGAATATTATAGGTGTGTAAACTCAGCAAAATATTCAAAAAGAGTCCAGTAGACCATAATAGCATTGGGTCCTCTGTTTAACTGGCAATGTCAGAAATTATTGACCTGATTCCCCCACAGCTCAATATAACAGCATGGCTTTACTTCCTATATTTCATCTTCATACTTTTCTACTGGATGGTTAAGACCAAGGTAAAGCAGGACCTATGCAACAAGAGTTGTAGCTTTAGGGTCTGATAAGGTCAGTGAAATCCCCTCAGGATTTATCCTGAGATCCTGTACCTCAGATTGTAGAACCTTTGTCAGTGCAGCCATGTGGATGAGTCATGGCCATTGCTTGGCCAATTGTACTTTCTTTGTACCCACATAGAAGACCTCAGATAACCCAAACATGGCTGCCTTTCTCCTGCACCCAACAGGTGGCTTGGCTTTGTATAAAGGTCTTCCTTGAAAATAATTTTTTACCAGAACATTGGAGCCTTAAAAGTCTGATAGAATTATGACTCCCTCTGCTTTGCATGTATTTTCCTTCTCTAGGTTTTTAAAGGATTTTCTTTTCATTACAGTAAAGTGATATAGTAAGTCCCTGACTTATGTACATTTGAGTTGAAAACTTTCACAGGAATGGACCTCACGTTAGTAACAGTCAGAGATCCAAATAGTGGAAGTCGCTCATTTATCACGGAGACACTGTCACAGTGGCTCTGCTGTGCGCATCCTGCACAGAGCGATAGTGTGCGGTAGCAGTACAGTGCTCAGGCAGAGCCCAGGGCTTCTGGCAGCAAGTGGAAAAGCAGTGGTGATGCAGAGGGGACTGCTAGGAGGCCCAAAATAATAACCATGGGAAGAGAAGTGGAAATTCAGTATAATACTACTCACTTTGAAAAAAAATAATACTCACTTTGTTGGACTTATAAAGGAATCTGACTTTCGAACATTGTCCTGGAATGAACCTCATTCATAAGTCAGGGACTTACTATATTTCCCATCAATGAGTCTTGGGTCTTAGTGGAGTTTTTCAACCTAAAACCTCAAATCTCTCAATCTGACTTGCAGCAAAAGTTTTGCTGACTG
The DNA here is from genome assembly GCF_000260255.1 of Octodon degus. Lineage (NCBI taxonomy): Eukaryota > Metazoa > Chordata > Mammalia > Rodentia > Octodontidae > Octodon > Octodon degus. Next base: position 5,746,376 of record NW_004524661.1, on the reverse strand, counting down.
TCTTCCACGTCACGATGTTGGTAGCTTCACCTCTGTATCCATTTTCTCTGAAAAATATGGTCACCAATGTCCACAGTGCTCTAAATGCTCACAGCAAGTAGGAGTTCCCACAACTTCTATTCCTGTCCACTGAGTTGTACATTTACTAATAACAGTCAATTGTCACTCAGTTAAAAATTATATCTATGGAAAGAGAGTTTTTGCCATGAAAACAAAGTTAGAACTTGGGGGAAAAATTCATAAAGCCAAATTGCTTATGTAAAAAACTGAGAAAAATAAAGTTGCTAGAATAACTTGATATTCAGACTCATTTGAAAGTGGCTTTAAGTTCTTGCTCGTTGAACAAATTGAAATTGAATATCTTGTACTATAGGAAATATATTGGAAATGACTTAGAGACCCAGTTAGCACCATACTCTAGGAAAAAAAATGGATCCTGAATTGAAGGATTGGTCAATGAATATATGTTTCTGTGGTTTAAGGTAGAAATAAAATGCTAAAATACTAAAGTGGAGAAACTTGGAAGATGCCAACTTAACCAAGTGATCAAAGTTGGCATTACTGGGCCCGCCAAATAGCTCAGTGGATTAAAGCACCTGCAAGCAGGCACAGGTGCCAGGGGTTGATCCTTGGGCCTGAGGTGTCAGCCCTGCCCCTGAGGCGCGCAGAGATGGCAATTGAGACTGGGCATGGCGCGCTGTAATCCCAGCTCTTCGGAGGCTGTAAACAGGCGGAGCACTATGAGTCCGATCTAGTAATGAGACCCTGAACACCCTGGCACTTCCCTTAAATACAAAAAAAAAAAAAAAAAAAAAAAAAAAAAAAAAAAAAAAAAAAAAAAAGAGGAAACAAAGTTGATATTACCAATCCTAGGTCAAACTGACATCATGTACTTTCTGAGAAATGCAGTGTGGCACTTCATTGGTATTTCTGGCAAAAGGCAAAACCTCAATCTAGCCACAAGGACACATGACATAAATATGAGTTGAGAGACATTCTAGAAAACAATCTACCTGCATGATTAGAAACTGTCAATATCAAGAAGGACAAAGAAGAGCTGAATAGGGGAAACTAAAGAGATAGAGTAACTAAATGTGCTATGCAATCCTGTACAGCTTGAAATGACATTTTTAGGATAATAGATTTTCATTTTTTTCAGCAGTCATTCTTTCCTTCATAAATGGGAATATGTTTCTTTTCTTTTTTAAAATTAAATTCATTGGTACAACTTAGGTATATATAATGATTACATTTATCAAAGGGAATTTGTACCAGGGCTTGATTCCTCTTTTTTTCTCCATTTTCTTCTCCTTTCATAACCTCTTCCTCTTTTTTGTAAACAAAGTCTTGTTTCCATTTTATCCTCTCCTCCTCCTCCTCCTCCTCCTCCT
>NW_004524661.1:5726307-5736942 GCF_000260255.1 Octodon degus | reverse complement strand
TCATTTTTCTAATCTCCTCTATTTTTTTTAATCAATGTCTTTTGTAGAAGCAGGTATGAATTCTTTTTCTGCAGTGTTTTTTTTCAGATTGAGTTTCCTCCCTATGTTTCTGTAGTTGCTTCTTTACTTAAGATGCTATGAGTTCTGAGAATTCTATTTTTATTTCAGAAAAGAATTCTGCTCTGAGTTCCTCTATAACTTTCCGCTGTTGCTTATTTACTATCGATGCTATTAATTCGTACATTTGAGCTGAGCTAGTAGAAAAGAATTCTGCTCTGATTTCCTCTATGACTTTCTGCTGTTGCTTATTTACTATTGACACTATTAATTCATCCATTTGAGCTGAGCTAGTGTCCTCTGCACTTCTGGGTGGGCATTGGGTGTCCTCCATATGTTTCTGCATTTGGTTCTTTACTGCAGATGTTTTTAATTCAGGGATTTCTTTTTTCATTTTCAATCTGAGTTCCTCTATACCTTTCTGCAGTTGTTTCTTTATTTCAGAAGCCGTTTATTCATTGCTTTCAGCTGTGTGATTCCCAATTTGTTTTGTGTTAGTTTCCTCTGCACTTGTTATGGGTGGGCTTGGGTTCTGAGATCGCATTTTGCTCCTTCTCGTTGTCATTTTGTGTAGCACTGTCTTCTGACCTTTGTTGTAGATCTTTGTTGCAGTTTATAGCCTTAGCGCCTATTGAAGTTCAGGTGTAGATCTACAAAGTTTGGATTCATCCAGCTTTGCCTGGCTTGGGTGTGGCTTTTGTGCTCAGTTCCTTCCTGTTGCTGCCCTTGGGGGTGAACCTGTTGTGCCCCTCTGGCAAGATGTTCTGCTCCTGGACTAACTGAGTGGTTCTGTCCCCTACACTCTCTGCAGGGATTGCATCTGAAGGGTTTCACCCCAGGCATGTATGTCAGGCCTGAGCTGAGTCTGGAGGAGACAAGGTGGAGTAGCGGGGAGAGGCAGCTCTCCCACACACTCCCCGGGCCTGGACTAGGACTGTATCTGGGGGTTCCCAGAATGCAACAGAAATTCCTACTCTGTGGGTGGGGTGTGGGGGGGTACTATGGAGTGATGGGGGTATCCCAAGAGGATGAAAAAGGGTGTCACCCACACTGTGCCTGGGCTGGGACCAGTAGGTCCCGCCGGCGCAGGGTAGCCAGAAGCTTTCCCACACACTCACCGGGCCTGGGCTAGGACGGTCTGGGTGTTCCTGGAACGTGGCAGAAATATTCCTACTCAGCAGGTGGGGTAGGGGAGGTGCTACAGAGTGGTGGGGGGCCGTCCCAAGGGGGTGGAACAGGGTCTCACCCATGCTGCATCTGGGCTGGAACCAGTAGATCATGTGGACAAAGCTCTCTCACACACTCAGCGGCCCTGGGCTAGGACTGGATCTAGGGGTTCTTGGAACCTGGCAGAAATTCCTACTCCGGCGGCGGGGTGTGGGAGGTGTTGTGGAGTGTTGGGGGGGGCGTCCCAAGGGGGTGGAAGAGGGTCTCACACACGCTGCGCCTGGACTGGGACCAGTAGGTCCTGCTGGCCCAGGGTACCCGGAAGTTCTCCCTCCTTAGTTATTTTTAGAACAGTCAATAAAATTATAGATTTGGCTGTAGATTAACAAATAGTATCATATCAATTTTGATCAATGTGAATAATTATGTAATAAAATACATAATTGTGTATAATTATGTAATAGAATATTCTAGTTCTTAGGAAAAGCAGTCTGAAATGTTTAAGAGTCTTCAATATATTTTCAAATGATTGAGAAAAATTATCTAAAACTGTGTATGTCTATATATATAGGGAGAAGTAAGAATTCAAGACAAATGGGACTAAATAAAAATAACTGTTTTTTTTTTTTTTTTTGCGTAACTGGGGATTGATCTCAGGCCCTTGCACTTACCAGGGAAGCGCTTATTCCACTGAGCCATCTCCCCGTCCAAAAATAACTATTGAGACTAAGGGGTATTTAGGAGTTCTCTATGTTATTTATGCAGCTCTATTTCTCTAAGATCATAATGATCTAATATCCAAAGTTATTATCATGTTTAAAGTAAATGTTTCTTGTGATAATCTCCTATGGTTCATTATTTAAGTGATGTAATTTTTCTCTTTCACTAGTTGACCTTAGATCTCCCAGGGCAGAGTAGAATAGGACACCACGAGGCTGCTGTCTAGGGTCTCCAAGGTTGTGTGTGGGAGCGGAGAATAGTTGCCAGGGAGAGGAGGCAGAGGCCAGATGGTAAGAGGTTGCACTCAGCTTATAGGGCCTCAGTTGTAAAGCTTGATTTGCTGAAAGATTGCCAAGTACAAGAGTCCTTGGTACTCGGAGTACAGTGCGGTTAGAAGAGGAAAGAGAAAGATAAGGAATTAGATCTGCTGTCGTCATTTCATAGAGAATTGAAGTTTGCATTCAATGTGTAGTAGTGTATATGAAATAAAGAAGTACAAGAATTCAGCCCACTTTAGAAGTAGGCTCATCCGGAGGGTGACAACTGAGGAAAGATGGAAAGGAATGGAATAGTACATGTTCTCTTTTTTTTTTTTTTTTTTTTTTTCACTCATAAATCTTTTATTCCACTTACTTGAACTTAATACACATGTTCTTTACAATTATGCTTAAGTTGTTCATGAAAATTTCTTTTCTTTTCCTTTATTCCATTTTGTGGAATAAAAACAATAACACGTTGTGTTATTTTTTTCCATAATTGTATTGAGAAAGTACATGTTCTCTTGCTAAGGGATTAACTAGCTATGCTATGTAGGGCACCAGGGCTGGTCTCAACTGGGGATTTCAGGAGGAGAACCCGAGATACAGCGGGCATGTAGGGTAAGTTGATGAGTTCAGCTTAGAAAATGAGGAACAGAAAGTCCGTGGGCATCTGGATGAATGGGGTAATTTGCAGCTCATCCTTTTAGCTCTTGGCACCCCTAAAACCTTTATTTTAGATTTGATGAGGTCTGGAAATTCGGACAGATGGTTTTCCAACTTAGCTGTACTTGTCTTCTTTTCCACCAGCAGTGTAGTAGGGTTCATTGGTGCTTTCCCTATTCTTATGAACACGAGGATTTTCTGATTTTTAGTTTTTGTTAATCTGATGGGGTATCTAATGACAGTTGTTATTTCATTGTTTCCTAGTACATGTTGGATATAAATACATCACTTGTGGATTTTTAAAAAAACACTGGCTTTCCATTTCTTTTCATAGTGATTAGGGAGTTTTTGAGTGATTTAGACATTGGTCTCTTACCAGCTTTTAATATTGCAATTTTTTCTTAATTCATCATTTATTTCTTTTGCCTTTGTAACCTCTAAGTCTCATATAGAGTAGTCAAAATTTTTCCTGGGGTGTGGCATGTGCTCAGAGTTTTAACAAGTCCTTTCTCACAAGTCACAGATATTAGCTTCTATTAAATGTATAATTTTACCTTTCCTATTTATATTTTTAATTTTTCTGTAGTTTGCCATTTCATACAGGATGGTGTATGAATAGCTGGTGTCCAACTTTATTCTTGTCATTTGGTAAGCTGGTTTTCCTAACAATTTCCAAGGAAAATCTTTCCATTTCATGTGTTATTACGTAATGAGTTCCCATGTATATTTTGGTCTGTTTTAAATTTCTCAATTCTGGGGGCCGGGGAGATGGCTCAGTGGAATAAGCGCTTCCCTGGCAAGTGCAAAGGCCTGAGTTCATTCCCCGGTTCTGCCAAAAAAAAAAAAAAAAAAAAATGTGAACAAAAAAAAAAAAAAAAAGAAAAAAATTTCTCAGTTCTGTTCCATAGCTTTATTTCTTTCATACCACCACACTGGATTGATAATTGATAATTAAATATATGTCTTCATATCTAGTAAAGTGAGCACCGCTTCTTTACAATACTTTACTTTTTCTTTTTCAAGATTTATTTAGTTATTTGTAAACATGTTAGTAGTCTTTTACGAAAAGTAAATTTATTAAATTGTTTTTGTTTGTTTTGTTTTTTTGTCTTTTTGAGACAGGTTTTGCTGTGCAATTCAGGCTGGACTTGAGCTCACTTTGTAGTCCAGGCTGGTCTCAAATTAGCAATGATACTCCTGCCTCAGCCTTATGAGTGTTGTACATCTTTAAAAAATAATATTATCTAGTTTTTGTTTTGAGGAGCATTTTTTGCTGAAGCAAAATAAATATATATTGATTTTTGTTGTCTTATTTCATGTTTACCCAACTTTATTTCATTTATTATTTATCCATTTATTTATTTAGGTGAGGGGGTCTCACTATGTTGCCTCAAACTTCTGGGCCCTAGAATACCTCCTGCCTCAGCCTCCCAAGTAACTAGAACTATGGGTATCTACCATCACTAATGGCTTTTTATTCCTTTTTCTTTTCCTGGTGTACACTGAATTGAATTTTCTTCTATTAGTTTGAGATATATTAATTGTAGTTTAAATAAACCAAGACAAATATTTGTATTTATGTTTTCTAATGTTTAAAATGTACAAAATTTGATGAAAAATACAATGAATGTTTAAATTTTAAAAGCATTTATTGCTCTCTTTGCTGCATCTCCTGCAAGAATGAAGACCATTCTCAGCAATCAGATTGTCGATTTTCCAGAAAATGTCGACGTCATTCTGAAAGGACCCACAGTTATTGTCAAGGGCCCTAGAGGAAACTTCCAGAGAGACTTCAATCACATCAGTGTGGAACTCAGTCTTCTTGGGAAGAAAAAGAAGAGGCTCCAGGTTGACAAATGGTGGAGAAACAGAAAGGAGTTGGCAAATGACCACACAATCTGTAGCCATGCCCAGAACATGATGAAGTGGGTCACGCTGGGCTTCCGTTATAACATGAGGTCTGTGTATGCTCGCTTCCCCATCAAGGTCTTTATTCAGGAGAATGGGTCTCTTGTCGAAATTCAGAATTTCTTGGGTGAAAAATACATCGGCCAAGTTCGTATGAGGGCAGGTGTTGCTTGCTTAGTATCTCAAGCCCAGAAAGATGAGCTAATCCTTGAAAGAAATGACATTGAACTTGTTTCAAATTCAGTTGCTTTGGTTCAGCAAGCCACAACAGTCAAAAACAAGGATATCAGAACATTTTTGGATGATATTTATGTTTCTGAAAAGGGAACAGTTCAGCAGCCAGATGAGTAAGATCCAAGACTTAATCCAGCCCCAGAAACAAGCTTCTGGATTGCAAAGCTGATCAGTGATATTTTAATGAGACAATAAAAGAACTTCATTAAGTAGAAAAAAAAGCATTTATTACAGTAAATAATATAGTATGTTAGTCTGTCTCAAGATACTCCCCCTCACTTTGAACATGTGTGTCCCACTGCTCTTGCCACTGTCTGAAGCAGTTCGGGAAGCCTTCTTTCATCAGTATCTTCACAACGTGTGATAAGAAGCACAGAGCAGCGAATGCTCCTGCCACGTACCATTTGACAAAAAGGCCGCTGGTGAGAATATTGCGGTGTGCCCTTGTCCACCTTGTTCACAAGGTCTGGCGCTTGCAACTTCTGGCTCTTCCCAGAGTCAAAATGACCATGAAAGGAAAATGTTTTGAGTTGGTTTGGGACATCAAGGCTGCTGTGATAGTGAAACTAAAGATACCATGAAATGAAGTTTCAAGAACAGATTCAGAAAGTGCTAAGAACTATGCAGTAAGCATGTTTGAAGCAAAAGGAAGTGTTTATTTTTAGGGGAGTTAATGGCAATGTGTCCTTTATTATAATAATTTAAAAATTTAAACACATGCCTGTAGCTTTCAATCATTTTGTATATCACTATTGCTATGTTCTTTCTGAACGAAACACAATTTTTTTTGGTACCAGGGGTCCAGCTCAACACTTTCTACTTTCCAGGCAGGTGCTTATGCTGCTGAGCTATCTCCCCAGCAAACAAAACAAAAATGTTATCAAGCTTTATTTCCCCCTTTATTTTTTCTCTCTTGTTCCTACTCTATCCCTATTCATGGTAATATTGTGCAGATCTTTTAGTTTCAAAGATTGTGTAGATCTTTTAATTTCTATGAGAGATTGTGATGTTTAATCTTATGTACCAATTTGTCTAGGCCTAAAACGTCAATAGTGCTGAAGCTGAAAGCTCCTGCTATACTGAGAATAAGTGAGCTCTTGCTGTATGGATACATCTCAGAGATACAGTGTTGAGTGAAAGAAGCCAGATACAAGAGTATATGCAGTATTCTTCTATTTACATGAAATTCAAAACAGAAAAAGGAGTTTGCAGTTCACAGATGTCAGGACAGGGTCACTTTAGGGTGAAATGGTAGCGGGGAAGGGATTGGTAGGGGGTGGTCATGTTCTCTTTTCTTGATATGGGGATTAAGTTTCTCAGATGTGTTTACATTGTGAACAGAAAGTGAAGCTTCATAAATGACTCTGTCTCTGTCTCTGTCCCTATCTCTGTCTCTGTCTGTCTAGTTCTCTCTCCATCTCTGTCTTAGAAGTTTTTCTAAATTCCATTATCTGATTTTAATAGATGATCTGCTCTTTCTCTGTAGAAGCATTTGCATTTTCTATTTGTGATATTTTGAAATATCATTCTAATATGAGTAAAGGTGAATTCATTCTTACTTGTCCATTACTTTATAAAACTCTTCATCTTAAAGTCTTTCATTTGTTTCTACTCTTGGGAAAATTTTTTTAAAACACTCCTTTTTGAAGTATTTTCTATTTTTTATTTATTTTATTTCTTTTCTATATTTTTTATTACCTAAATGCTGATGTTTCTTTTTTTTTTTTTTTTTCATTTTAGTATTCAGTACAAGGTCTCACTATGTAGATCAGACTCATAGTGATCCTCCTGTTTCAGCCTCCTCAGCTCTGGGGTTACAGGCGTGCGCCACCATTCCCGGGCTATGTTACCAGCTCAGTGCACTCCAGGAGCAGGGCCAGTGCAGCATGTGGGACAGGGGATTGAACTCTAGTCCCTGAGCTTGCCTAAACAAGGAGCTTAGTCTGCTGCGTTATCTCACCAGCCAGGCAAGCGCATTTCTACTTCTTTCCTCTGTATTACATAGCTTCTCTTTACTTTTCCTTTCTTAATCTCTTCCCAATATTCTCTGGGTGAGTGCATTGTGCTAAAACCTCCCATCTCACTAAGTCTTTTTTTTTTTTTTGGCAGAACTGGGGATTGAACTCAGTCCCTTGTGCTTGCCAGACAAGTGCTTATTCTACTGAGCCATCTCCCCGGCCACTAACTCATTCTTTAGATTGATCCATGCCATTGTTCAGTCCACTGAGTTCCTATATTTGACCACATATTTTTCTTTTGTGGTACTGGGGATTGAACTCAGGACCCTGTACTTGCTAGGCAAGCGCTTATTCTCTGGAGCTATCTCCTGGCCCCTGACCACATATTGTTCATATTTATCTTTATTGTATGTTTTCATAATATGCTTTAACCTTTAACCTTCTCTTCTTTTTCAACCTACTGCTTAAAATGTTTTTGTAGTATTGGGATCCAAACCTAGGGGTATTCTGCCTCTGAACCATAATACTCAACTTTTTCATTTTTTAAATTTAGAGACAGAGTCTAGATGAATTGCCCAATTGGGCTCAGACTTGTTATCCCATCTTAGCTTCCTTGGGTGCTAGGATTAAAAGTGTGGGCCATACTTGGACTTTTAACCTACTCTTGAGTTGTTTTGCTTTTTTTATTTTGTGTGTGTGTGTGTCTTTGATGATATTTGTTGTGCTTACTTTATTTTTATTTTTATTTATTTATTTGTTATGGGGTCTCACTACACAGCTCAGACTCATAGTGATCTTCCTGTTTCAGCCTCCTCAGTGCTGGGATTACAGGTGTGCATCACCACGCCCAGTTTTGGTGGCCAGCACGGGACATCTGGGGTTCTGTAGCTGGTGTGACATGCAGTACCAGGGACTGAACTCGGGACCTTGCACATGCAAGTCAGGAGCTTTCTTTCATATTTCTTATGTGTTGCCTGCTCAAGGTGCTATTGTACTTCTGAACTGCTGCACACCACCCTTCCCCTGGGAGCCTCTTTTGTCTTGGCTCAAGTGTTTGTGCAGGGGGATGGGAGTGAAGCTGGCTGTGGCTTGTGTTCTGAGCATGGAGGTGTGTGCTGCTGGTTGTACACCCCAGGGCAATGCTCTTGCCTTATGATCTGGATCCAATGTTGGCTTTCTTCCTTGCCACCAGGGAACTGTGTTGTGTCTTACCCACAGGAACTGTTATTTTCAAGAGGTATCTCTTCCAGCTAAAATTTCTTGTCTTTAGGCTGTGGGAGTGGAGAGGAGTGTCCAAAGCCAGGCTTGTGTGTGTGCTGTTCTCTGCTCCCCAGCTAGTGGGGCCCACAGGTATCTCTCTGAAAGCACTGAATTGTCATGCAGTTGTTGGCACCTGGCTTCCCAACCATAGAAATACAGAGGTGGAAAGAGAGCTCTAAAAATCCCACTCAGAGTCTGTAACCTAGTTGTCCTCTTACTTTCTGGGCTGCTGTTTTCTGTTTTCCATTGGAACCCAACCATTTTCTAGCTGCCCAAAAGTTTCTTCAAAGCTTTTGCATTACTTTCTCAAATTCATCAGCCTTCCTCCTACCTTCATGACTTCTTCAGGATTGTACCAGAAAGAGCAGTCCTTTCCAGGAATTATGAGTGGCAATGAATTCAGACATTGAGAACAGCTTCCTAATAACTATGCCCTTGAACTGGGAGTACAGCTCAAAAGTGGACCATTGCCTGGAATATTCAAAGCCCTGGAGTGGATCACTAGCAGCACAGAAAAATAAGTAAATAAACAAACAAATAAATATGATCATGAGTTGGCTCCTAAGTTTGTAGAGTCTTAATATTCCCATAGATGAAATATACATCACACAGACACCTGGGTCAGAGGGCTGTTGGGAGCCTGGCATGGTATCTGTGAACGCACACTGCTGTTACTGTGACATGGCTTGGAATGTCATCAATGGAGAGCCGTTGGTGCCTGGAATCATAGGTTTGTCATTTCCTTGGGTGAAGGAATGGAGCAAAAAGAATGAAGTGGGTATTGGAGTTGACCTTGGCATTTAAGTGTTAATGGAGGAAGAAAAAGGAGAGTTTTGCCTGCCATGGTACCAGGTGTAATGATGCATGCCTGTAATGCCAGCACTAAGGGAGGCTGAGACAGGAGCATCACTATGAGTCCTAAATGCACAGTGAGACCCTCTATCAAGAAAAAAAGAATGTATCAGTCAGCTTTATAATTCTAGAATGAAATACTTTTTTTTTTTTTTTGTGGTACCAGGGATTGAACTTGGGACCTTGCACTTGTCAGGCAGGTGCTTATGCTGCTGAGCTATATCCCCAGCCGTAAAACAAAATACTGAAGGCAGGTAATTTATAAACAGAAAAGGTTTTGGAGGTTCAAAGTCCAAGACTCTCTGTGTGTGTGTGTGTGTGTGTGTGTGTGTGTGTGTGTATGTCTGTGTTTTTCTATTGGTGTGGCCTCTAGCGTGGACAGTAGAGGTTGGCACATATGGGTGGGAGAAATGAGGAATTGCATCTCTAACAGGAAAGGATAGAATCAGGGTAGTTAAGGCGATGTGTGCTCCTTTGATATCACCCTTCTTGCAAGAACTGCCAAAGGGGTCATGTAGGGATCTGTTGGTCTTGCTGTGAATGGTTCTACCCGAGGAGAGCTGCGACAGGAATGAGAAAGACAAGAAGACAAAAGCTGGGCTAGGTGGTCACTGGTCTGCTGATGGGCAAGACTAACTCCATGCACAGCAAAATGATCCTTTATTTATACTTTTGCAAAGATTGTAACACATAACACAAGGTTGTCTAGAGACTAGTAGCTGACCTGAACCAGATAGGATGTTTTTCTCAGGACTGAGGTAGCTCATGTGCTTTAAGCACTGATGCCCAGTCCCACCTACATACATTTGATCAATTTCCTACCTTCCTGCGGCTCCGAACAGGGTCGCATAAGAGATACCTCAGGTTCCCATTTACTTAAATATTTCCTACTGAGCCTCACTTCTCAAAGATTCTATCACCTCCCAATAGTGGCACTCTAGGGATTTAGTCATGCAGGTCCTCTGGGGGCCTAAACTATGTTCAAACTTCAGTGTATTCCAGCAAAAGGTGGAGCCATGAGGCTAGGTAAATGAGAGTGCCAGAAAAGCTGGGAAAGCAGGAGTCACCCGAGGAACACACTCTCAGGGGAAATACGAGTTCTGACTGTCATTATTATTAGTCAGTTCAGTTTTTCAGGTAAGTGCTCCATAGTGAACTTAGATTAGTTTTAGCAGAGAAGAGGGAATAGAAGCCAGACTGCATCAAATTGAGAAATAAATGGGAAGTGAAGAAATAGAGGCAAATATAGATCTTTCTCCCAAGATGCTTGGCTGTGAAGAGATTAGCGCAATAGCTGGCAAGGGTGTCAATTCAGAAGAGATGCATGTGGGTTTGCTTCTTATGGGGACAGAGTTAGTTCTTTCCTCCATGCTGTTCTCCCATTCTTCCTCCTTCCTTCCTTTTAGTTTATATCTATGCTTTTAGCTTTACCTCACTACTTTTCGTTAGTGTATATTTGTGATACACAATAAATACATTCAATGTGAGGTATTGGTACGTATACATGTTACATAATTCTTAAAAAAATAAATACTAGTGATTAAGGAGGTCCAGAG
>NW_004524661.1:5719838-5723572 GCF_000260255.1 Octodon degus | reverse complement strand
TAAGAAGAATATATGCAGTGTATTATTTGTTGAAACTGTACTTCCGATTTGATTTGAAACTGTCTCATTGCTATCTGTTTATCAATAAAATTTTGAAAAAAAATACACTAGATACTAAAATCAGTTTTGAAGAAACAGTTTCTTTCATTTCCTAGGCAAAAGTACTGTACATTGAATTTGGCTTAAAGTGGTAAATTCCTTTGCTCTGTCTTTTTTGATTTTTTTCCTCCTCTGCCTTAGTTCCATCTACTCATGGTTTATAGCTGGGTGTATCCCATCTATATTAGAAAAAGCAGATTAATAAAGTAAATTCCAGGTAGGAGAGAGAAAGAAAAAAAAGAACTGAGCTAAGGGGCAGGCCCCCTCTTAGTGAGAAAGAGCTTAGACTTTTGCTATGCAGATTGAGATTGGAAGCCTGGCTTTATCACCTCCCAGTGACTGGACTTTGGGCACAAAAGTCACTTCTCTGTTCTGAGTCTGACTTTCTTCGCCCTTGGAGGTGATTCCATCTATTCTACTTTCTAGGTCTGTTCTATTGCAATTGTAGGAAGTAACACATGCCAATTCTGAAAAGAATTGGTTACAACAAATTGCTTTCTTCTTCACTGGCTCGTCCCTAGATCTCAGTCTCTAAGCGTGTTCAGGGGACACCCACTGCTGTACCACTGCTTGTTGGGAAGATAAAGGGAGGGAAGGATTCTGCCCCATATCCTTGTAATGCTCTCTGATGGTGAAAGGAGTGGGTACAGCTCCCCTCTGCTGGTTACCCCATGGGATGTGTGGATGCTAAGGCCTGTAGAGCCAGTGGGGTTGATTCCAGGTGGGAATAGGGGCCTGGTGTGACCAAGGATGAGAGTGCATTGAGAGGTCCAAAGAGGCAGACAGCATTCCATAACCTGAAGTTCCTTTATCCCTCCTTTAGGGCCTTCCTCAAACCCAATTCCCTGGCTGTAGTCTCACACCTTAGCTCAATGTTCTAGAGTTCTTTAAGATACTGGCCTGTTCATGTCAATCCTCTTCTTAAAACTCTGCAGGAATTCCTACTTTCTACAGCTGTGTTTATGGCTTATTAATGGGTTAAGGGATCATTTTACTGAGTGGCAACCAGCATTAAATTTTATTTTATTTTATTTTGTTTTGCAGAACCAGAGATTGAACTCAGGCCCTTGAGCTTGCCAGGGAAGCGCTTATTCCACTGAGCCATTTTCCCGGCCTTTTTTTTTTTTTTTAAATTTAAAAATAATAAACTGAATGTCAACTCTGCCTCAAAGCCGCAGCTTTAACTCCTCTCAGAGTCTCTCCGCGCTGCTGACCGCCCCGTGGTGCCAGCCTTGCTAATCCCCATACGGGAAAGCGTATACCTATGTGCTGGTTACACATACGTGCAAAATCGTAAGTCGTGAATGCACATATACTTGTATTAAATATGTTACAGATATGTATAATAAATATTGGATATAAAAAAAATAAAATAAACTGAATGTCAGCCTGACTTACATGTAAATATTGTTCTGTGAAACATTTCTGGCTTGTAGAAAAGTTAAGTATATAGTGTAAGTGGGAATTTGAGATATCCTATTTGACATACTATTTAGTATAGTTTTCTCGTATATAATTTTAATGTAACTTTGAAGTATAACTTATGCCTTAAGTGTACAGCTTGGTGCATTTGTACATATGCATATTCTTATATAACTACCACCCATTCTGAGACACGTAACACATCTGGTATTGCTGCCCCTGGCCAGTCACACTCTCCCCTTCAGAGAATCACTCGTCTAACTGTTAAAGTCATCAATCAGTTTCATTTGTTCTTGAATTTCATATGAATAAAACCAAATAATTTATGCTACTTTGGCTTTTTTAGCTCAATGTTATGTCCATGAAATGTATTCATAATGTTTGCATAGCTGTAATTTGTCTATTTTTATTGTACTGCCCCATGTATGAGTGTACTACAACTGAGTTATCCACTTCTCCTGCGGATGAAGATTTGTGTCATTGCTAGGTTTTGACTGCTATGAACAAAGCTTGACTATCCTTGTATATGTCTTTTTGCAAATGTACTTATTCCTCTCTTTCTTTCATTGTTTCTTTTACTTTGCAATTTGAACCCAGGGCCTTTGCACATCTAAGCACATGCTCCACCACTCCTAGGCTGTTCCACCAATTTCTTTTGGTCATGCTAACGGGAATGACATTTCTGGATTAGAGTAGATATTTGATAACTTTAGGAAAGCTGATGTACTTTTCAAAGAAGCTTTGTTGATATTTATGCACACATATATTTACATAAGTATGAAGAATATATGTATGAACATGTGGTCCAGGTTGTTATGTAAAATAATTTTATTATTGAGGGTTGTAGAAAAAACAACTATGAGAGCTAGTCACTGGAGGAGCAATTCAAGGTCCTATCACAGCTGAACATTGTTTGCAAGGAAGGTCATAATCAACCAATTCTTATTTCTCTGCCAGGTCACACCTTTCAATTTACCTAAAAAAATTGGTTTTCTTCTTTGTTTGGGAACCCTGACTTGTCCCAGAGTAGTCTTTTTTTTTTTTTTTTGTCTTTAATAGACAGGGTCTCACTATGCAGTTCAGGCTGGCTTAGAGCTCACTTTGTAGCCCCCAGGCTGGTCTCAAACTCGCAATTATCCTCCTGCCTCAGCCTACCGGGTGCTGAGATTACAGGCCTGTGCCACTACACCTGGCTAGAATATTCATCTCTAATTTTACTTTTCCCAGGAAGCCTTCCCTGGCCATTCCTCTTTCTTTTCTCCTTTTGCTTCTCTATGCTCTATGCATCCCTCTGTCCTTGGGTTCTGTCTCTCTACTGATCCGTTTACTTTCCCATGACTTCCTTGAGAAGAAACTAAGATCTACTTTGAGCGAATATTGTTCTTTTCCTTCCCGCTTCATCTATCTCTTCTTTTACTAACAGCCTCCTTCTTTCATGTGTGATTGCATGCTCTGGGATCACAGATGTGTTTGTATTTGATCCTACATCCTCAACCAAGGTAATCCTGATGAAGGTCTTCATCTATTTGAATCTCATCCTTTGTCCTTGGCTTGTTGTGTAGGTAGCAGGAAAGGTCTTTAGGGTCTTTCTGTGCCTTCTCCCCTAACCTAATTTCTAGCCTATTATATATCAGGTATTCAGTACATTTCTACTTTTCTTCAGCTTCCTCATCAGCTCAGTGAGATGTGAACACTATTGTCACGCCAGTTTACAGATACAAACAGGTTCAGTGAAGTTAAATGGCACAAGCCAATGTATTTGTAGAGCTGGGACTTAGGAAAGAAAAGCTCATGGGTGCTTTTATGTAAATGACAAAACATGAACTTTTCTTTTACTGACAGCAGATGGATGGAGAAAATAATTTTTAGGGCAGGTGACACGGCTCAGGGATAGAGTGCTTGCCTAGTATTGATGGGGCTCTGGGTTCCCTCTTTAGCGCCAAAGTAATACTAATAATGTTCATGTGGGGGTAGGTTTTTCACAGGTGTTACAGGAATGGACTGATTTCCATGTTTTCTATGCATTTTAAAACATCATTATCTCCTGGCCTCCATTTTTCTGATATGTAATGAGTTACTTCTCTGTATGTAATGTGTCTTGTTCTTTGGATAACTTTATAATTTTCTCTATAGTTATCATTAATTTGATTGTAATTTGACTAGACATGGAGTTGACATGTTTTAGGTTTTGTGAGTTTCTTTTTTATATATAT
>NW_004524661.1:5712868-5718268 GCF_000260255.1 Octodon degus | reverse complement strand
TCTTGTATACAGCATATTGTTGGATTTTGTTTCCTAATCCACTGTGCCAGTCTATTTCTCTTAATTGGTGAATTGAGTCCATTTACATTGATGGCTAGAATTGAGATGTATTGACTTACGATTGACATGTTATTTACCTGTTGTCGTTTTGAGTTTCTTAAATCTATGAATTTTATTAATTTTTTCTATTGAACTTGAAAAATTTTCAGCCATAATTTCTGTTAGTTGTGTGCTTGTACATGTTTGTGTTTGCCTGTGTGTGTTGCTGAAAATCAAATCTAGGGCCTTGTGCATGCTAGGCAGGTGCTCTACTATTGAACTACATCCCCAGCTCTTGCTATAATTTTTATAGATATTTTTGTCCAGTTTTTTTTTTCTCCTTTTCTCGGGCTATAATGACACATATCAAACTATTTGAGATTGTTCTTTTAAAGCCGTATTTTAGAAATTTTTTCCCATTGTTATTTATTTTTGATAATTTTTATTAATGTGTCTTCACCTTCAATATATACTTCGAGACAATTCAATTTGGTATTACCCTAGCTACTGAAGGTATTATTTTAATCACTGTGCTTTTGAAGTTTTGGATTTATGGCATTGTAGAACTTGATTTAAAAAATGTATTAGTATATACTTGCCAGGCTTAGTATTCACAGTCATCATAGAGAATATATAGCTATACACAATACCACTTAATTTTTCCCCACACTCCTCCCTTCCGTTCAACCCTATTTCCTTCTCCACTTACAGAAGTTTGTGTTTCAATTTTTTCCTTCCCTTCTCTCGGTTTTCAATCATTTGTCCCTTCTTTCCCTTTCTTTTACTGTACCCTTTGTCCTCCTTCCCATTCGAACATCTTCTGCTTGTTTCCTAATATCTAACCCCCATTTGCTCCTTGTTACCCTTTGTGTTTCTCACAAAAAGAAACTGCGTGAAATTTAAACACGTGTCTAATTTATTTCACTTAAAAGTGTGGTGTCGAGGTGCATCCCTTTAGTTAAAAATGTCTCAAGCTTATCCTTCTTTATGGTAGAGTAGTACTCCGTTGTATGCAAAAACCATGTTTTCATTTTCCATTCGTCCATTGATGGGCATCTAGGCTGTTTTTAAGATGTAGTTATTATAAATTATGCTGCTACAAACATGGATGTGCATATATGCTTATAGTATGATGCTTTTCACTCTTTTGGGAAGATGCAAATGATGAGAATGGCTGGTTCAAATGGAACCTCTAGTTTCAGTTTTTTGAGGAATAGCTACACTGATTTCCATAGTGATTGTGCCAACTTAAACTCCCAGCAAAAATGAGAGGAGCTCCTTTTTCCCCACAGCCTTGCCAATGTTTGTTATTGGTTGATGTAGTGGATTTCTAATTGGTGGGGCTGGCTGTGGGAGGCCCACCTGAGGACTGTTACCAGCAGCATGAGAGGCAGAACAGGAGACACTGTTGGAACACTGTTAGGGATGCTGTTTGGAGAAGCTGTTGGAAGCCGGTGGTTCTGCTGGGCTGTTCTTTTGGGTGACCTCGTCATACTGGCTTTCCTGATAAACTTGGCTATTCTTGTTGGAGGGGGAGCTTGCAACCTTGTTGCTGAGAATGGCTATGGTCCACCTGGGGGAAGCTCTGGTCCTCATCTTGAACATTGTCTCCTAGCTCTGGAGGGGAAGATGGTGCACTGCTCAGCCTCATAAAGCTTGCCACATTGGCTTTCCTGACGTGAACTCTGCTTTCCTCATCGCTGGAGGAGCTCAGGACCTCACTGTTGCTGAGGATGGCTGTGGTACCTTTGGGGGAGCTCTGGTGCTTACCTTGAGCATTGCTTCCTGGCCTCTGTTCAGATCCCTCAGCCTGCTAGCACAGATCCTTCATCCTGCTGCCATAGACTTTCTAGGTTTCACTGCTGACTTTGAGCCTTTTCAGCACAGATCCATGAAGCACGCCTGCATGAGGCATTATTATAGGCTCTAGGCCTCCAGTTGGACTTGTGGGATGCATTGTTATGAGCTCTAGGTTTTAAGCTGGACTTAAGCAAGATATTAGGATCCAAGCCCTCAGCTGGATACTTTAGTCTTTAGTGTGTGAACAGATTTCCTGCATTTGTTGTATATGATTCTTTGGGTGATTCCTTATAAATTAATATTATAAAATGTGTCTTGTTTTATGTTGTTCCCCTTGCAAAAGCCCCAAAATGACAAAAGTTGATTTCTTGATGATAGCCATTCTGGAGTGAAAAGGAATCACAGTGTTGTCTTAATTTGCACCTCTCAAATGACCAGTAATGTTGAACATTTTTCATATATTTTTTGCTGCATATACATCTTTATATGAGAAGTATTCATTTCAGATACCCATTTTTGGATTGAGTCTTTAAATTTGCTGGGGTCTGATTCTTTTTAGTGTTTTATGTATTTTAGACAGTAGTTCTTTGTCTGAGGAACATCTGGCAAATATTTTTTCCCACACTGTGGGTTGTCTCTTCACTCTATTGGTGGTTTCTCTTCCTGTGCAAAAGCTTTTTAATAAGTTGAGATCTCAATTGTTGAATCTTTGTAATATTTCCCTTGTGGTCTGGGTTTTATTCATAATGTCTGTGCCTATACTTGCATCTTCTAGAGTTTTGTCTCCTTTATCTTTCATAAAATTACATGTTTCTGTTTTAATATTTAGATTGTTGATCCATTTTGATTTTAGTTCAGTGCATGGTGAGAGATATATGTCTAGGTTTAATCTTTGGCATGTGGAAAGCCAAAGGCAAGGCAAGGGATACCACAAT
Organism: Octodon degus; assembly: GCF_000260255.1. Classification (NCBI taxonomy): domain Eukaryota; kingdom Metazoa; phylum Chordata; class Mammalia; order Rodentia; family Octodontidae; genus Octodon; species Octodon degus. The sequence continues at coordinate 5,715,494 of NW_004524661.1, read as the reverse complement.
CCCTGACTTCAAATTATACTACAAAGTTACCGTGACAAAAATAGCATGGTACTGACAAACACAATAAAATGGACGTAAGGATCAATGGAACAGAATAGATTGTCCAAGCACCATTTCTTAAAGAGGCTTTCTTCCAGTGAAATTTGGCACCTTTGTCAAAGATAAGATTGCCGAGTGTGTTTGGAGTTGATTCTACATCATCTATTCTATTCCATTGATCCTTGGGTGTATTTCATTTTTTGTTTGTTTGTCAGTACCATGCTATTTTTGTCATGGTAGCTTTGTAGTATAATTTCAAGTCAGGGATTGTGATACCCTTTGCCTCGCCTGAGTTGTACAGAATTGCTTTTTCTACTCTAGGTCTCTTCTGCTTCCGTATGAATTTTAGGATTTTTTTTTTCTAGTTCAGTGAGGTATGGTGTTGGTATTATAATTGGGATTGCATTAATTCAATGAATTCTGTGACTTCTAACACATTCATGATGTACAGGTATCACCACTACCTAATTGCAGAGAATTTACATCCTGCAAAGAAACACCATGTCCATGAAACGGTCACTGCCCACTTTCCCTTTCTCTAGTCCTTGGCAAACACTCTGCTGCTTTTCTGTCTCAGTGGCTTCTTCTCTTGAGAACAGGTCTTGTAGTGATCCTACTGTTTTCAGCCTCCCAGCCCTGGGACTACAAGTGTGAGCCAACACACCAGGTCTTGGTGTCCAGCTCAGCACACCCAGAGGCAGGTGATGTAGGAACTGAGCAAAGGTCTAGAACCCTTCCTTTGCTACAGGGCAACAAGAAATAAGAATAATACAAGTCCCTTTTGTGCCTCTGAATCAGCCTTGAGGTGCTCCAGTGCCTAGTGTCGCAGCGGAGCAGCAGAGTTTTGCATGTCTAATGGTAGCAAGCCAGTGGTTGCATATCCTTGGCCTCACCTACTCTCTCACAGTGTCAGCATTGCACAGGGACCACCGATTATTCTCAGACATTTATGGCGAGCAGAGTGGTGGCAGCAGATCTGGCGAAGACTTGCAGGAAAGACAAAACAAAGGCGGTATAGACAGCCCACCGAAGTGCGTATTAGGATATCTGGTGTCTATGTGAAGCCAGTGAGGAGCAGACATCTTCGCAGGATGTGAGAAGCCCACAGTGAAGGTGTGAGCCTAGAAAAAGGAGCTGACAGGTGATGCTCTCCCTGAGATTAGGCCTTTGCCATAGGAAGGGGGTCTTAAGCATTTTGCATCGATATGGATAAAGCAGTGTACATTTAAAAAATTTATGTATTTTGTACAGGATCTCACTACACAGCTTGGTCTTGTAGTGATCCTACTGTTTTCACCCTCCCAGCCCTGAGACTACAGGTGTGAGCCAACATACCAGGTCTTGGTGTCCAGCTCAGCACACCCAGAGGCGGGGCCTGCATGCCAGGGATTGAACCCTGGTCCCTGTGCTTGCCTAAGCAGGTGCTTAATCCACTGAGCTATCTTCCTGGCCCTCGGGGTACATTTTTGCATAAGCAGGCTGAGAAATCTAAATTAGAAATATTTGTTCCCAGGTGAACTTCATTACACATCTGTTCATTTACTACTCCAAAAATAGGCAGAGCTTACCCCCCTTTAAAAGCATTCTCTGTCAGAGAAAAATGCCTAGAATTAGGTTAATGCATTAAAAGGCAGAACTTCCTTAGCCTTAGTGGGGCAAGTGTCTCACCCAGGGGCGTGATTTCTCCCTTGGAGTACCCGGGGAAACTGCTTAGGGCAAGACCTGCTCAAGGCGTTGTGTGGGAAAGGGAGGGCTTGTGTACGCCAGGCCCAGCTTGCGAGGCCCTCTGAGTGGCGCTACTCCAGCTGCAGGGCTTCCTTTCTCATTGCTCTCCCCTTTTCATCTTTGTGTCTCTTTTAATTGAGGTAAAGTTCACCTAACATGAAATTAGGCATTTTAAAGCATATCGCTCAGTGTCAGTACATTCACAAGGTTGTGCAACATTAGCTGTCTACTTCCAAAACATTTTCATCACCTTCAAAGGAGAATGCTTATTAAGCAGTCACTCCTCATTCCCCTCTCCCAGCCGCTGGCAATTGCCAATCTGCTGTCTGTGCATATGTACCTATTTGGTACTTGCTTCCTAAGTGGGATGACACAACATGTGACCTTTGTGTCCCACTTCTTTCCTCCTCCTCCTCCTCCTCCACCTCTTCCACGTCCTCCTCCTCTGTCTTTTCCTCCACCTCCTCCTCTACCTCCTCCTCCACCTCCTTTTTTCTTCCTCCTCCTCCTCCTCTTTCTCCTCATCCACATCCTCCTCATCCCTTTTGTGTCCTTTAGTCCTGTCTTTTCTTCCCCCAGAGCCCACCCAAACAGTCTTTAGGCATTTCCAGAATCCATTTTTTAGAAATTAAAATGAAGAGAGCCAGCCAGATAGCTCAGTGGACGAAGGCAGAGCGCAGCGGCCAAGGATGGAACCTTGATGTGCCGTTCTGGCTCCACCCCTGAGGCCCACTGAGACAGCGATTGAGACTGGGCCTGGTGGCTCATGCCTGTAATCCTAGCACTTGGGAGGCTGAAAACAGGAGGATCACTACAAGTCTGATCTGTGTAGTGAGACCCTGTGCCAAATACAGGGGAAAAA
>NW_004524661.1:5701931-5712768 GCF_000260255.1 Octodon degus | reverse complement strand
AAAAAAAAAAAAAAGAAAGAAAGAAAATAAAAGAAAAAAGGTCAAGAGTTTGGGGAGTGGGGATTAATTCAATTTAGGAAAGGAAGAAGCCCAGCATTTTCTGATCAGGCCCCAGCAGCTGAATCTGGTTGAGAGACTCATTATCCCCAACCATGAAGTTTGAAGTGCCCTGGCTGGGCCTTTAGCCGCACTGCTTGGAAGAGGGCTCTGCAAGGCTTTGGGCTGGGACTGGGTGCTCTCTGCCCAGGAAGGAGCAAATGCAGCCTCACGCAACTGTGGGGCACTGGATTGTCACCCACCGTGTTTCTATTTAGGCCAAAAGTTAGGGCAAAACAGGGATAGGACCAGGTTGCATCTTTCCTTGCAAGGCCAAGGCTGGCCGTGAGACCCAGACTTGCTTTCAGAATACTCACCGTAAACTTCAGGTCAAGTCGAGTACTTCATTGACTGATATCAAGAAGACTTTTGAAACTGCAATTGGAGGAGATTGTAAGGTAAGGAGAGTGGAGGTGGAGGTTTTCCTCAAACCTGCGAAGAGTGGCTGGTGTTGCACTAATCCCTGTTTGTTTTCTATGTCTTCACTAATGTTTTTTTGGAGCTAAATTCCTCCCCTTTCTACTCACTGGGTGGGAGAAATATGGATTGCAGTCAGAGAATGTATTTTGGACAGGCTCCCGCTGGGCTGTATTCATACAGGGTGGGCTTATTTAACCTGGTCTCCAAGGGCTCATAAACTAAGATATGGGCCTCTGAAAAGCACACTGTTCCCTTCCTCTCCTGCATGATTCTGTGTACGTATGTGAAATTGTTTGACCTTGGGCTAGCTACTGCTCTTTTCAGGCCTCAGCTTCCTTAGTGTCAATGAAGACATCAGATTATGTAGTGGTTTGAATAGAGTCTGAGAATTTGCATTCACCCAGACTCTTAGAAGGTGAATAAAGGAGATGAAACTTTCTATCTGTGAAATTTCACTATTTGAGTTCATGAACTGAATGGAGAGTGGACAGATTCACAGGACAACTAAACGAGTTTACTAACACATGCAGTGCATATCATGTAAGAGAAGCCTCAGTGACAGGTAACTCAAGGGTTATAGATGATCTTTGATAAAGAACAAGACATTTTACAAAACTGAGGCAAAGTGACCATTATAGGATTCCTGCAGTGGGGAAACTGAGAGGTAAAGGTATGGAAATCTAATGGTAGATGAGAGCTTGTCGGAAAGGCCCATGATGTGGGCTTCTCTGGTACCCTCATCAGGGGTCTACAGTTGTCTTTGGAGGTGAGCTTCTGTCTTTCCTACCGGAGGGGCCAAGAAGATACCTTCCAAATTTATGTCTTGCATTTAGACCTATATGGGAGAGTAGGGAGTATTTTTGTTCTTTTAAGCAATTGACTTAAGTTTAACAATCCTTCATATTGTGGGAAGGAATATTCTGGTCTCCATGTGACTTTATTTGGAAATAGTGTCTTGGCAGGTGTATCTAAGGTAAGGATCCTAATGAGGTACGAGGGAAGGATGAGCCTTAAAGCCAAGGAAAGTGCACCTAAAAGAGACAGAAAAGGACACCCAGATACTCAACGCCTGTAATTATAGGCAGAGGTTGGAGCCATGCATCTCCAAGCCAGGAGAAGCTGAATATGGTCATACATAATCCCAGCATTCTTGGAGGCTGAGGCAGGAAGATTGCAAGTTCAAGTCCCATCTGAACAACCAAAGGAGAGCTTGTCTCAAAATTAAAAAGGGATGAGGATGGGGGTGTAGCTCAGTGCAAAGGTTCTGAGTGTTATCCCAGTATTGCTCACACCCACATACACACACACAACAACCACCAAACAAACAAACAAAAAACCAAGGAAAGAGACCTAGCCCTCACAGATGCTAAAAGGAACCAACTTCCCTTGCTTTTTGGACTTCTGCTCCCCTGAACTGTGAGAATATGTTTCTGTTTTTAAAGTCAGTTTGTGCAACTTTGTTACAGCAGAAATGAAAACAGATTCATGTCCGTGGGATTCGTTTACATCTTCATGGTTCTTTTAGTTTTAACAAAGTGTAGTCACCTTGCTTTATTCCATCCAGCTGGCCTCAAACTCATGGTGAGCCTCCTGCATCAGCCACCTGGTGCTGGCATTACAAGCATGTGCCACCAGGCGGGGCCAGGCCAGGCCATACAGTGAATTCTTACTGGTGGCTTTTCTAGGTGCCATTACATTTCAACAGCCCCCTAATCCCTGTTTTTGTTTTGCAAGGAATTATCTGACAGCAGGTCAGCGGCAGCCTGGGACTCTGATGTACCTGCTCTTTAGCACAGGAGCAGTTAGTGATTATTGATAACAGCAGAGGTGCTACCCTTCTCTTCATTGCCACTTTGCTCATGACAATGATATGAATGCTGAACTCATGACCATGAGTTGGAGGTGGCTGGGGAAGGGTCAGCCTTACCATTGTGCCTGAGTAATTATACCCAACTGACCTATGCTTTTATAGCTCATAACCTCCTCATCTTTGGAAAAGAGACCTTGTAGGCCCATTTTCTACCTCTAGAAAATATATGCCCTTTATTGTTTGCATGTGCAAAGGAAGTGCTGCACAGTGGAGCAGAAACACATGTTCTCTTAGATTCAGGCCCAGGCCAGAATCGGGCTCTGCAGTATTCTAGCTGTGGGATCCAGGAAATACCTTCACTGTGCTCAGATTCACGTTCTTTATAATTTGGGATAATATTCCCTACCTTGTGGGACTTTTGGGAGGATTGGGGATCGGTACAGAATGCCTGGTACGCAGCAGCGTATACAAGAGAGCTGCTCATGTTACTGCTCCAAGAGTTGCATTAGATCTACTCCAGCACTTACACTGGGTTTTGTTTCAGTCTCTTGATTAGTCACCTTTCTTTAATTGCAGGGCCCTTGTATTTTTCTCAAGCCATTCTGTGTGGGAAATACTCTAATGCCAGACATGCATGGAGGGATTGGTGTGTGTGTGCAAATCATGTTGCTGCAGTGGAAAGGATGTGGATGGTGGGCGCGGCCTCACCTGGTTCAGATTTGCTGTTTCTAGTCATGTGGTTCAGCTCTGCCCCCTCATCCAGTGGGAGCATCTGCCAGCAGCTTCACATTGGTGTAGACATGTGATCAAGGGCATGGGTGCCACTCACAGGAGTGTTTTCATCTTTTCCTCCCTGACTGTACCTTCTCACCTACAACCAGGCAGTCCCCTGCTTCTCCAAATGTTGCTTTTAAGTGCTGTCATTCCCCATCAAAAGAACTGAAAAATGACATATCTTTCAAAATAAGGTGACTGGAGTGGGGTCTCTTGAAGGGTGCATAATAATTGCCTCTTTGGCCAATAACTGTATATTTCATGCAAGACTCAGAGTAGATTTAGCAGTTATTCTTCCTTCCTTGAGACTCTTACTATCACTCCATTCTCCTCACTCCAATTTAAGTGAAGATGTATTTTAGGCTGCTCTAAAATTTTTCTCTTATTTTTGATCGACACCTAATTCTATAGGGGATAATTTGATGTTACATGTATCATTGGATGATGATGAAATCAGAGTAATGAGCATATTAATCATCTTAAACATAGTTTTCCTGGTGAGAATGTATAAAACATCTTCTAGATGTTTTAAAATATATATTGTTCACTTTTGCCCCCCACTATACAATAGAACACCAAATCTAATGTCTCTTACCTAACTAATCTTTTATCCATTGACCAACCTCTCTCCATTCATCCTTGTTTTCTTCCCTCCCCACCCTCTGCTAACCATTATTCTATTGTCTGCTTCTAGAGATTAACTCTTAGATGCTGTATATAAGTGACACTGTACATGCATGATTTGTGCCTGGCTTATTTCACTTCACATAATGCCTTCCAGGTTTATTCATGTCACAGACGGCAGCATTTTCATTCTTTTTATGGCTGAATAGTGTTCCATTGGGTACACCCACCACACTGTCTTTAGCAAATCACACATTGAGTGTATGTCAATTCAAAGTCATGGCTACTGTGAATCGCACTGGAATAAACATGGGAGTGCATTTCCCTGATGGTTAAAGATGTTGAATTTTTTTTTCCATACAGCTATTGGCTCTTTGTGTCTTTTTTTTTTCCTGAAAAAATCTATTTAGGACTTCTGACCATTTAAAAATTGGATTATTGTTGTTTAGTTTTGCGATTGCGTTATTCTGGGCACTAGCTCTTTATCAGTTAGGTGGTGTGCAATTGTTTCCTCCTCTTCTGCATTTGTCTCTTCTCTCTGATGGTTTCTTTTTACACAGAGATGCTTTCTAGTTGGATGTAATCTCATTTTTTGTTTCTGTTTTTGTTGGCTGAGCCTTTAAAAGATCCTTGCCCTGTCCAAGGTTATAATGCTTTGCCCTTCTGTATTTTTCCAGTGGCTTCCTTGCTTCAGGTCTTACACTTAAGTCTCTAATCCACTTTGAGCAAATGTTTTTGCTTATGATACAAAAGGAGAGGCCGGTTTCATTCTTCTACATGTGCATTAAGAAGGGACATCGTAATGAAAGGACTGTCCTTCCTTTGGACTCTTGCCACCTTTGTTGTTGCTGTATGGATTTATTTCTGGGCTCTCTGTTCTGTTTCACTGACATGTCTGCTTTCATTCCAGGGCCATACTATTTTTTAAAAGCTCATATATCTCTAGCATATTTTTATGCAAATCAATTCAATGCCTCCCTACTTTGTTCTTTTTTGTTTAATATTGGTTATTCAAGACCTTGTTTCACATGAGATTGACAATTTTATCCTATTTCTTTGGCAATTATTAATATTTTGACAGGGTTTACATCGAATCTGTAGATAACTTTGGGTAGTCTGGATGTTTTAACAATATAGCTTCTTTTACTTCATGAACAGCATATCTTTCTATGTATCTGTGTCATCTTGAATCTCGTCCCCTAATGTGGCATAATTTTCAGTGTATTTTTTTAGCTTCTTGGTTAAATTTGCTCCAAAGTATTTCTTTTCAGCATCAATCATAGTCTAATTGCTTTCTTGATTTGTTTCAGTTATTTTGCTATTGTTAAAAATGATACCCACCTCCGTTTTGATCTGGCAGGCAATTCCCATACTATGATGAATAGAAGTAGTGAAAGTGGGCATCCTGGCCTTCTTGCGTGTCTTAAGGAGAAAACTGTTGACTTTTCTCCATTTAGAATGTTAGCTATGGGTTTGTTATATCTCCCTTATTGTGTTCAGGTACATTCCATTTATAACTAAAATATTGTGAGTGTTATCAGGAAGGGAATCTGGGTTTTATCAAATGTCTTCTCTATATCTGTTGCAGCGCTCATGTACTTTTTGCCCTTTAGTCTGCAAATACGATGTATCCATTCTGTTCATTTTCCTCCATTGAATTCCTCACCATTCACCATTGTGAATTCCCCTGGGTCATAGTGAATGACCGTATTCATCTAGGTGAAATGGTAAATTTCAGGCTGCATTTGAAAATATCGTTTTATTTATTTATTTTTGATTTTTAAATTAATTTTATTGAGAAACAAATAGCAAAGAGACAGTTTCAAAACAGGTTAGTAGGACAGTTACAATAATTAATACATTGCATATTGTCGTCTTCGGAGTAGTTACTCAGAGTATAAGATGCAGACGAAAATATCATTTTAAATTCCAAAGGAAAATAGCATTTTGAGTCTAAGAAAGTTTCATAGGCTTTCAAGAATGTTAATAAGAAAGTTAGCGTTATCTTTTTGCTGCCAAAATGATAGCATCTGCATTTATACAGGTATTTATACTTAAGCTTATTTGGTTGCTGGAGTCCACAAAATGGACTCACCAGCTTTATTTCATTTTGTCAATATTACTTCGATTATTGGACTCACTGCTGGTGGGCTGCTGGTGCGTGTGCCAGCTGCAATGATGGGGAGTGTGTGGTGCATAAAATTGCCTGCCTGCCTCGTGGTCAGGTACATCCTTCAAGAGCACAGTCCAGTGACCTGAGGCCCTCTCACAGTGTTCCACTTCCTGAAGGTCTCACCACGTCCCTGAAGCACCACCCCATGTGGGCTGTTGGGGAACATTCAACATCCAAGTTATTGTATCTTGTTCTTTATGTATCTGCCAGTGGGAGGGTCAAAGGTGAGCCAAATGTTGTGTGTCACCTAAGTATATTCACTGCAGACTCCACTGCCTCGTACTTATTCTCAGTGACTGAGCTATAAGGGCAGAGACTAGCAGATGGGCTAATGGTGGTCCCCACTGCCAGACATGTCCTCATCCCAGCTCCCCATCAGTAATGGTGTTCCAAATACAAGTATTGAGTATCACCTGTCACCTGTTCCCACCAAGGCATCCAAGTAACTACTTGTTACTTATTTAGTTCTTCTACTTCCGTCTTTGGTAAGTGGTTCCATCTGGGTATCCATGGAAGTCTCTAGTGAGCCTTCTCAATCTTAGTGCTGTGGCCACTTAGGTAGAAGACTTCTTTGTTGTGGGTGCTCCCCTACATATTTCAGAATGTGTCTCATCCTCTCTGGTCTGTATATGTTAGATGTTAGTAGCAACTTATGTCCCAGCTATCCAGTTGCCAGTATCTCCAGATGCCAAACATCTCATGGGATGTCAGAGAATCTCTCGGTTGGAAGCTCTGCAGTAGAATGATACAAAAGGGAATTGGAGAGAGATCCATTTCCAGGTTGCATATACTTTATCTGAAATGATTTGGACAAGTTCTTTGGGTGTTTGGATTGGGATCACATTGAATGGGTATAAATTCTGAGAGTATGGGAATTTTTACAATATTGATTCTGCCTATCCAAGAACAGGAGACATTTTTGCATTTTCTGAGGTTGTGTTCAATCTCCTTTTCCAGAGTACTGTAGATATTATTTCAAGAGATCTTTCATTTCCTGGGTTAGGTTAATTCTAGGTTAAAAGCAATTTTTTTAAAAAAATCAATCTTATTTATTTATTTGGCTCATGCTCTCACTCCACAGCTCGGATTTGTAGTTATTCTTCTATCTCAGCCTCCCCAGTGCTGGTATTCCAGGCATGGACCACCACGCCAGTTTTTGGTGGCTGGCAGGGTACAGGGTCAGCATGGCATGGGGTACTGGGGATCAAACCCGGGTCTTTGTGCTTGCTAGGCAGGTGCTTAGACCACCAAAGTAATTTTTTTTTTAGTTCTGGGTATGGAACCTTGGATTTGTTACATTCTAGGTGAATGCTTTATCACCCAGGTAAATCCTTGAACCCTGAAGATAATTTCAATACAGAAATTTTATGCATAAAGATTTTATGTTTAATTTTTCTATTTATGATGTCATTGCAGTGTTTAAGATTTCAAAGCATTTCAGATTTTGGATATTCACAGAAGGGAAGCTTAACCTGTACCTCAAGATCCCAAACCTGAGAAGAGGGGCTGCTGGCCTAATCAGAGAAAAAGCAAGTGTGAAAATGTACCTTCAGACCATAATGTTGTTTTTAATTGATTAATTAATTAATTTGATACAGTGTCTCACTATGGACTTGTAGTGATCCTCCAGCCCCAGCCTTCCCAGCTCTGGGTTTGCAGGAGTGTGCCATGTGCCGTTTCAGCGGCTGGCATGCACGCATGAAGTTCTGGGGCCAGTTTGACATACAGTACTGCGGATCAAACCTGGGTCCTTGCACTTGCCAGGCAGGTTCTTAGACTGCTGAGTTATTGCCCCAGTCCCCCAGACCATAATGGTAAGTGAAATCAATCAGACATATAATCTTAAATATCACATAATTCCTTTTATATGAGAGATCCAAAATATAAATGAAGAGCCAAGTAAAAAATAGATAATAGGAAATAGAGAGATGGATTTTTTTTTTCAAATGGGAAGAAGATCAAGAGAAGGAGGGGAGGACAGGGAAGGAAAGGGGATGAAAAACAAGAATTAAGATGTGCTGTGTGCATGCGTGTCCTGTCTCCACAAGGAATGTAATTGTGTAATGCAAACAGGCACTAATAAAAAACTTGTAAAAAACAAAATGAGAGACAAAGGCAGACGTGGATTCCTGGAACAGGTTGCTCCTGGCAGGGACATCCCACTGTCTGATGTGAGCGTGTCAGTACAGCACCCACCCCCTTCCCATTTCAGATTCTTTACGCTAGACAGTACCAGACTAACCTCACAAGGATATGTGATGGGGCCTCAGGGCATCTGGCCTGCATGGCCAGCTTGGTCAAGGAATAGCAAAGGCAAGAAGTTGCAGCCTGCAGCTATAGGGTCTGGCCCTTTTGATGGCACTTGGTGCGTTACTGCATGCCAGTGTTTTGCTGTTAGTGGGGTTGACACAGGGAACACGTAAACTTTCTGCCTGGGATGCAAAGGTGATCTTCGGCCAGGCTTTGGCACCTTCAGCACCCATAACTGTTCACATTTGGCACATCTGTAGCCTTCTGAGGGTGCCCCAGCACTGAGCTAGCCAGGTGGGCACTCTTGCCCAGGTCATCAATCTGGCCTACTAAGAAGCTCAGGCTGCTGCCTCGGGGGGTGGGGCAGGAGTCTAATGAGTCAGATTCCTTTTTCTTTTATTGCTTGATACTTTACTTCACCCCATGTTTTGGTTCCCAGAGAGGCCTCTGTTGACCTCAGTGAGACGTCATAATGTCATATCTCCTTCACTTTGTTGTCTGAAGTGAATTTATGCCTGCCTGTTATCACTGCCTTTGTGGATTGGAACACACCCTGTAGTTAAAGTTTATTTTTCAGCAGAACAAGGACTTTGTCTTGATCAAATGTCTAGGACAATACCTGGCGCATAGATATGCTCAATAAATGTTTATTGAATGAATGAATAAAGGAGTGCAGTTAATTAGGCATTCCTCAAAACAGAGTGGCTTTCTCTGTCATGACCCTTATCTAGTCTGCAGCTATATAAGCCAGGTCAACCCCTAGAGACCCTAAGCCATATATTGGATCTTCTTGCTCATGTCTGTGATGATCTCTAGATCCATTTTTCTCATTTGATGGTCCAAAAAATTGATTATTTTCAACTATAGATATTACTCATTTAATGACCTCCCTGTTTAATGACTGTTGGGATGGCCCATCTTTTTTTTTTTTTTTTTTTTTTTTTTTTTTTTTTTTGGTTGTATTTTTTTTTTTTTTTAGGGGAAGGTTTTCAGGGTGTTCAGGGTCTCACTACTAGATCGGACTCAACGTGATCTGCCTGTTTACAGCCTCCCAAGAGCTGGGATTACAGGTATGCACCACTATGCCCAGTTTCAGTTGTTGTCTCAGAGCACCCCCTGTGGTGGGGCCAGCACGGCATCCCTGGGGATTGAACCCCCGGCCCCTGTACCTACTTGCAGGTGCTTTAATCCGCTGAGCTATTTGGCTGGCCCCATGGCCCATCTGTTTTTGTGCTGTTCCATACACCTTATTTACAGAGTCTCAGTGTCTTTTTCTTTTTGTACAGTATACCTTGTTTATCCAGTACTATATTTTTTTGCTTATTGTACCATATAGTACAGTACATTTTTATGTTCTGTTATACATTATAGTACTGCGTATAAGAGGTATGCAAGTAAAAGCAAAGTCACAAGTTGGCGTTTTCTTTGACCATTTGTCTGTTCTGAACAGTATACCTACTATACACAACTCCTCCTCTAGCGATCAGTTCATGTAGTATTCTAGTTGACCTAGTCACAAGAATGAAACTTCGCCCTTAAGCAAGGAGTGTAATTCTTCAGGAGTTGCCCCAAACTCAGGAATGGATGCTTTGCCCTAGGGCAGTGGTGGCAAACCTTTTAGAGCTTTCAGAGCTAGGTCTGTGGCAGCAAGCAAGCTCTGGGTTCGCTGGCCTGGAGGATATGAAAGTCAGGGATGAAAAGAAAACAGACACACAGCAGGCTGAGTTGCAGTACTCACAAGAGCCTTTTGTAGCCCCTCTGTGACTCACCCATTTATTTAAATGATATCAGAATATGACAATCTGTTGAGGAAAAGAATGCAAATGCACATTATTCCACTCCGGGAAAGGGGCACTATAACACTGCTTTAAAAATGCCTTAAAAATTTCCTACTTAATCTATTGTTGAATTAGAAAAACAAGCTTTGCCAAATGCCCACTTCAACCTTTCTTGGTCCCGGTAGCTGGCATCTTTGACCAGTTGTTCCCAAGTGTTTCAGGTGGTACTGCTTAACCCACAGTAGAAAACATGGATGATGTCACCTAAGCAGACTGTGCCTGCAGCTTCTTGGCCAACTGGGAGAGCACCAGAGATAGGTACTGAAGAAGACAGAGGATGCGCTTTGGGTTATGAGGTCTACTTTGGCTTCTCTCTGCTTGGATGTCCACTATGATGTAACAGGAGAACTTTGCCTGGGTGGACCCCATGTCTATCTCTGCCCCTGACGTTAATTAGCTGTCTGCATGACTTTGGCCTGTGGAACAGTCCTTTCTTTTCCTACCTCAAGTGACCCAGGGGTGCCTCCAGCTGTAATATCTGGGGTCCTGTCACTCTTTGAGGGTCAGGTTACTTGCTGCTTTGGCCTTCTGCTTCCAGCAGAGAGAATGGGTGACTGCCTGGCCTTAGGGTGCAGTCTGGGGTAGCTTTGTGTCTCGTGCACGGCATAGTTGCCTCCATTCCTGACTTGGCTACTTCTGGTCACCTGAGGGCCACCTTAGTGCTATTTTCCTTCCTTTCTCTGGTCCTGAGAGGTCTGCTTCCTAGCTCTGCTTGCTTGCTTGCTTGTTTCCTTCCTTCCTTCCTTCCTTCCTTCCTTCCTTGCTTGCTTGCTTGCTTGCTTGTTTCCTTCCTTCTTCCCTTCCCTTCCCTTCCCTTCCCTTCCCTTCCCTTCCCTTCCCTTCCCTTCCCTT
>NW_004524661.1:5687127-5701831 GCF_000260255.1 Octodon degus | reverse complement strand
CCTTCCCTTCCTTCCCTTCCTTCCCTTCCCTCCTTCCTTCCCTTCTTCCCTTCCCCTGCTTTGTTGTCTTTCCATCTTTCCAAAGCATCAGACCCCATGTAATGAGATTAGAAAGGCAAAGTTCTCTTCTAAAAGGGCTTTTTGGCATGTTAGTAACAGCAACAACAACAGTAATAATAACAACATCATCTTACATTCCAGGTTTTTAGTTTATATTTTACAGAGCTTTTAAATACACCATTTCGTCAGTTACTTGAGGGCCTCTCGGGATGTTCCCCTTTCCTGATGCTGCTCAGGGGACATAGAGCCGAGAGGCTCCTTCCGCACAAGCCTGCCCACACAAACACTAAACCATACTATGCAGGGTGCAAATTACCAACAGATGCTTTCCTGTCTATGGGGATTTCTGTTCTGAGAATTTTGGCTATTCAAAGAGATATTTTTTCATTTTGTTAGAGATACTTCATTTTGGGAAGGATTTTTAAAAAATGTTCTTTGCATTTGACATTTTTTAAAGTTGATGCTTCCAAAATTGAGGGGAAGGCTCAAGATCTACCCACTTCAGTTTGCACCAAGATAGAACTGGGACATTTTTTTGTTGTTGTTCTGGCCTACCGTGGTGGGATTCAGGAATAAGCCCATAAGGGGAGTGGAAGGGGGAGGCTCTGAGATCTCTCCAGGTAGGGAGAGCCACTGGTCCGGCCAGTGCTCAGAACATCAGCGTCCAGGGAGGCTCCTGCAGCGGCAGGCTGCCTGGACTTTGTACTGGGTGGGGAGAGGCTAGTTCGGCGCCCTGGCAGGAGAGTAAGGGTCAGGATGACCAAGGGGGGAAGGAACACGCATTGGCCAGGTTCTAGCTCACGCTTGCAGGGCTGAGCTTCAGAGCTGCCACGAAGACTTGAGATCCACCTTGAAATCAGTGTTTTCTAGCCACCATATGAACGTCTAGGAGCGCCAAGGCCATTTTGCATGCTAGAGATTCATCTCCACTTAGCTACCAGTTCTGTCAGTCAGACCCTGTCTTGGTTTTCCTCTGCTGAAACTCTGATTCTCTGTGGGCCGGCCTGGCCCATGGAGGTCTTTGTGCTTCAAATCCTCCTTTGACATCTACTGTGTCTCTCTGTTTCCCAGCGTGCAGCTCGTACTCCTGCAACCCAGGACCTCTGGCTGGCAAACATGCCCGACCTTTTCACGCTTCACTGCTTTTAATTAGGCTGTTGGAGGGAAAATTCATCTTCACTTCCTGGTCTGGGCAGGCTGCTATTTATCCTCATAGACCCAGCATTGGAAATCCCCTTCTCTCAACAGCATTTTTCTTCTTTAAACTGCTTTTAGGGGATATATAATCATCCCTGTTTCCACTCCAGATTGTAAGACCCTTAAAGGTGGGATATGTATTTCTTTCAGAAGCAGCAGTGTGGTTTAATGGTTAAGTGACTAAGTTCTGGAGCCTGAGAGCCTAGGTTCAAATCCTTGCTCTGCAATTTATTATTATCTTCTCCTTGGTACATTCCTTAACTTCTCTGTGTTTCAGGCTACTCAACTGTCAAGTGAATCAGTAATGTTCTTAACATAAGACTGTTTCGAGAATTAAATGAATGTATATAAATATATATAGTAAATAGAATATCTGATATAATGTAGTTAATGCTAAATAAGTCTATAAACAAAGCAATAATAAGATTCAGTACCTGGAACGTAATACATATCCACATGCATATTTTAAAGTAAATTTCTCTAGCAAATCCCTCCCTGCGTGTCTTCACCTTGCCTCACAGTCTTCGTCCTTCTTTCCTCAAGTCTTTGGCCCACCATTGGTCCCCTCAAAGCAACTAGGTTCCTCTGGGGACACTCAGAGCTGAAAGATCCCAAACTGTGCTCCCTGATGTAGAAGCAGTGGAAGCTCTGGGGCAGGGAGGGTGGAGGAGGAGAGCAAGGAGCTGGGGACAGCTGAGCTCCTGGTGATTCGCACTGACTAGGGGACCCTGGGGGCAAACGAAGGTGGAGGGGAGATGTGGGAAGACAGGAAGGGTCATTTAGGAACAGGCTGGAGCTGGACCGGCTGCATTTGCCCATGTTTCCCAGATACCTAAGCCTTTTTTCTTTCTAGTATTTTTCTGTAGAAGATGGAGGCAGAAAAAAGAATAATAAAGCAGGATAAGAACAGAGGAAAAGGTGAGGAGAAAATATCTGCTTTTTTCTTTTTTATTACTTAGGCTCTATTGATGAACCATATCTGTCTGAATCTCCTATGTTTAGCTGTTCTGGAGAAGAACCTGGAGCTCCGAGTACGGATTCCAGCTTGGCATGCTCCACTTAGCAGATGGGTGCTTCCCAGCAAGTTACAGGCCTAGGTTTCCTTACCTACGAAACAGGACTCATTGCTCTACTCTCCCCGGAGAGACAGAGGGTGGATAAAGCAGAGCTCAGGCATGCATCCAAAAGTGCTGCGGGTGGGTGGCTGGCCTGCATCACTGTGATGGTGGCCTGGAGGATCAGATGGTGGAGGCCCTGCTGGACTCCGAGTGCTGAGAGCAGGCCTGGCTCCTGGCCCTTTCCATGCCAGCATCAGGACTATCTGCCCTCCTGGTGTTTATTCCAGTGGGAAATTGGCTGCAGAGAGGAGGAAGGGCTTAAGGAAGCCACAGACCCTTACCCTCTGCCTTTGTCTCACGCAAGACTACCTTATTCTTACAGAGAAAAGAACAGCTATTGTAAAATTTGGTAAAATAGGCTCAGCTCAAGGGTCTGGGAAGGACTAGGAAGTCAGGTCTCTAATGGGAACCAGGGCCCCCCAAGGAAGGAGAAAAGGGGTCTTCCTGTGGCCCCAGAACTTGCAGCGTGCCCAAGGCAGCCAGAAAGCCATTATTTTGAGTTGCAGCAAGACTCAGGAAGGCCAGGGCTGCTTTCTGCTGGAAGTGCTAGGCATCTTGGGTAGAGACAACCAGAGCCCTTAAAAGCTGAGGGCTTTTAGGGAAAAGGAAACAAAGGAGTTAAAACCAAGCAAGCAAGAGCAATCTTCTCCTTTTCTGTCTTCCTCTTCCTCCTTTTTCTTGAGCTCAGTAAGCACGTGTTGGTTTCTAAGGACATGTGAGTGCTTCCCAATCATAAGACTTCCTCCTGCCTCTGCAGACAGCCTCTCATTTCTTTATTCTTATCCTTTTGTTTAAAACATTTTTATTATCATTTTTTGTCTTAAAATTTTAAAACAGCTGTTTATAAAAACACAAAAAATACACATCACAAAACAAAACTCAGTAAAAATAACTCACTATATGGTACATATACTCAGATGGTGTGATATATTTATATAATAAAAGATGAAAATAGTCACTTTCCATAATAAAAATAAGTTCTATTTTTTGTTTATTTTACAATATACTTAATATTCTCTTCTTTTCTCTTCCTCTCCAGCTTTCTTGCCTTCATTCTAAACCTCAGCGGGGTCCCACGTGGCTGTCCCGAGCCCCACCAAGCTGGAGTCTGAGAGGCGGTGGGTGGCGTGCGGGCAGCGGGGCTTAGGAGCACGGGCGGCAGCCGCACTCCAAGTGTCTCTCCACCTCTTCCACGAATGAGGAGCCATCTGTGCACTGGAACACGTACTTCCGCCGCTTGCTACGGATGGGCTGGCAGCACTGGGGCCCGCAGCCCCCACGACACTCCATCGTGGGCACTTTGGAGGCTGTGGCACATGATGCATAGCCCTTCTGACGGTGAATTGCTTCTCGGACAACCTCCCCGAGACACGGATTCTCTGCAGGGGGCAGAAGAGGTAGCGTCATGGTGCTGCAGGGCGGGTGGTGGGAGTAGTCCTTGGGGAGGGTGTTTGAAACACGTGGGATCTGAGGACCATGAGCACTTACTCGGTCCCTGGCCTATCTGTGCGTCTGTCGGTCCACCCGCTCCCCAACCCACCTGCCCCTTCCACTGTTCGTGTCTGGTGAGTGCCTTCTCTGTGCCAGGGTCACCTGGCTCATCACGAAGCCCTGAGGGTACAGTGGCAGTCAGCGCAGGCTTATCCTTTCTGTTAAGGAGCTCAAAGCCCAGACTGAGCGTGGCAAACTATGACCGCAGCTAAATCTTGACCCCAGGCAACTTTGATTGCTCTATACATACTGAAAAAAGTAAATTAAATACAAACATTTAAAAAAAATCAGGGGATTTCATTTAAGAATTTGGATTTCTGGCTTCTTTGAAAACCAGGACATTTGGTGAAGCTGAGCCTGCCTCCTGGCCTGGCAATGAGGGGCAGTTGGGGTGCTGTGGGCACAGCAGGAGATACCAGTCTGGCCCAACCCCACCGCTCTCAGTAGCCTGTCTCCCTTGGTCTACAGTGTAGACACAAGTGATGTGGTTATTTAAGTGAGTCTACCTGTAATGAGAAGATGAGGTGGATGCTACGAATAAAGAGACACTTTTATATGAGAGCTCACAGCAAGGAATTTGACCTAGCTTGGGAAGTGGTTATGGAACTGCAATCTGAGTAAGGAGCAAGTCCTGAAAAAAAACTAGAGGGCAAGGAAGAGGAGACCTCCTAGAGCTGCTTGCATGGTCTTCATGGTCAGCTCTCTACTGTCCTCATGATGCTGAGAACACATCCAGAACAAGGCGCTGACCGGGGTGGTAGTGGCATTGCGACCAGCATCCTCAGCCTCAGCCCGGGTAGGACATTTGTCACCCCCGAGTCTGTGTCCTCATCTGGAAAATGGTGACACACTGACCTATGAATGAACTGGTTCTTGTGAGTATCACAGGAGGCTGAAGGAGAAAGGGCCTTACGGATTCTGAAGCTTCAGGCATTTTAATATGATGCATGGGAGCTGTGTTAAAATTTTAAAATTCTGAGGTTAAGGTTCAGAAAGAGCCTAGTGATAATGGTTGTGTGTATGCATGACAGTATGCATAATGGAGGAGAGAGCGTACAATTTCGTTGTTATCTGGGAATGAAACACAAAAGAGTCCCTGAGTGATGGGGGCTGGCCTAGTACCTAGCTGGTGGCAGTGTCCATGTAGGACTGGAACCCTGTGAGGTGAGAGAGAACCATTTTAATTTTATAACTTGACTTTAATTTTCCTTTTTGGAGCTCAACACAAAGTATACAACAAAGGGACCACAAGTGGGGGAAGTAATTCAAGGTTTATGAGCACAGCCGCACCAAAAACGTGTCTTCTGTTGATCCCGTGGCAAGAGCAGGACTGGACAGAGCCTCTAGCTGGTGTCCCTAACATATGGCTGGCCTGGCCACACTGAAAGAAGTATTGTCTCAGGCCGCATATAAAATATATAAATAATATATAGGTAATAAAACTTTTTTATTTGTGATTATAAAGCTGAAAATAGGAAAGGGCAAGTGGCTTAAGGTCTGTTGGTTAGACACACCTAACTAGATAGTGTGTACTATCTAGGTGTCAAAGGACCAAAATTGCAAAAGAAGGGGAAGGGAGAGAGGGGGGAGAAAGGAAAAAGTATCCTCTGACTGTTCCGGCTCCGTCTCCCCCAGAGGCCACCAGGGGCTCACTTTCTGCACTCAGATGTTTCACCTCTCATTGGTTTACGCTCTGTTAAAAGTCTAAACTTTAAGGATCTTTAACTTCATTTTCCTATTTTTACAAATTTTAACTGCCAATTGCATATGCTTACAGGGTACAATGTCTGATGTCTTATAGCATGCATTGTGAAATAATCCAATCGGGGTAATTACCGAAACTTCCTCTTAAACATTTCTTTGTGTTGCACAAAACATTCAAAATCTTTTGTAGTTTGAAATACACATTGTTGTTAATTATAGTCATCCTGTGGTACAACAGAACACCAGTATCTTGCTATCATCCATCTCTCCTCCCTTCCCCTTCCTAATTTATGAGGATAAATTCCCCAGGTACTGGTAGACACTGTTCTACTCTTACATTCTGAGATCAACATTTTTAGATTCCACATATCAGTATATGTATCATACTATATGGAATATTGGTGTTTTGGCTTTACGTTTATTTCATTTAACATAATGTTCTCTAGGTTTATCAATGTTGTCACAAATGAGAGGATTGCATCTTTTTATGGTTGAGTAGTATTGCGATGTTATATACATATATACTATCATCTATTCTCTCTCCATCTGCTGGTGAGCACAAATTGAATCCATAACTTGGCTATTATAAACGGTGCTGCAAAAAGCATGGGAACATGGATGTTTGAGATACTGATTTTACTTCTTTTGAAAACATAAGCTCCAAATACTATGCCAAATGTTCTTAGTATACACGGCATCCTCAGAGCTTGGAATATCTGCTTATTCCCACTAGTCCTCCTCTTCTTTGTCCGTGTGAGCTCTGGTCACTCTACTTATGTTTCATTGATATAGAACAGAGAAATAAAATGTTAAGATTTATTACTGGCAAAAGTGAGATAGAGGTAAAAAGATTAATATTTTTCTGATAGCCTGTCTCATGGTATATTCATGTTTCCCCGATTAGATTATAGTTTGTAAAACATTGTTAGATGTGGGGATTTTTAGTTTATTTATTTTCATTAATCATAATAAAAGATACATTTTGGCACAGAAAAAAAAACATAAATAGTAAGATTAGATCATATGGTAGTTCTACTTTTAATTATTCAATTTTTTTTTTTTTTTGTGGAACTGGGGATTGAACTCAGGCCCTTGCGCTTGCCAGATAATTATTCAATTTTTCCATCCTGTTTTCCACAATGGCTATACTGTTCCACATTCCCCACTAACACTGTATATATATATTCTGTTTTCTCCTTGCCAGTATGTAAGCATTTCAACAGGTGTGAGGTGACAGCCCGCTACAGCTTTGATTTCCATTCCCTGGTTATTGGTGGATATTAGTGCCTCTCGGCCATTTGTATATCATTTGAGAAATATCTATTCAGATCTTTTGCCCATTTTCAAATTTGGTCTTTCTTTTTCTTTTTCTCTCCCCTCCCTTCCCTCTGTTCATTTTTTTTTTTTCTGAGTTTCCCCCTCCCCCTTTTATTATGTTCTGGCTATAACAGCTTCTGTATTTCTCTCATGATGTAAGTTCTCTTTTTGCTCTCTTAATTGCTTTCTGTTCTATACAGATGCTTTTTAATTTGCTATAATCCCATTTATCTATGTTTGCCTTGATACCTGTGCTTTTTTGGTCTTAATAAAAAATCCTTGTTCAGTCTAATATCATGAACTGTTTATGCTCTATTTTTTAGTCTTATAGTATCTTTTCTTATTTTTAAATCTTTGATGTACTTTGAGTTGATTTTTGTATCTGCTGAGACATAGGGTCTTCTTCCATTCTGATCCATGTGGATATCCAGATATTTTTTAATGTATCAGTTATTTAATTAGGTTCTTAGTAAGAAATTTAGAACACTAATTTATGAGGATAAATTCCATTTGTCAGAGCAAAAATGGATTGCAGGTAGCCCTGGAGCTGAGGAAGAGCTTGGATTTTTGCTAAAATCTGTGAGTCCACCGCTTTCTGATCCACCTTGTGTTGCTCTGAAATTTGGTGTCTCTCTTTCTCAGTGTCGAATATCTTGCCCTCCTGGTGTCTGCGTTTCTGCAGCTGCTTTTTGAAGTAAGCATCAGTGAGGTATTTGGGGATTTTCACTTTGCTGATATCAATTTTTGTAGAGGTGGCAATGACAAATTTCTGGTGTGTTCTTCGTAGGGGAACATGATTAAGGCTAAGAGGCCCAGTCACAAGTAGCAAGCCACTGGCCAGTTGCTTCAGGAAGACCACTCTCTTGCCTCTGTGACGCCTGGTGAGGATGATCAAGATGGTGCCGGGAGTGATGCTAGCTAGAAGTTTCCTCACATGCTGACTGAAGGGTTTCTTGTTGGGCTCAAGAGCTTTCAGGGCACATCTTCGATAGGGTAGTATCTAGGCATTTTTTGAAGCTTAATCACATGGGTAGCTCCATTCTTGTCTCCACCAACCAGTTTTGTAATCATAGCAAGAATTTTCTCCTTTTTCTTTTCAACCTTTGATTGAGCAGCTGTATACTTTCTCTTGCACAAAGCCTTTGTGGAATACATAGCAAATTGGGAGTATCTACCAATTCCTCTAACCAGTACAGGATTTCAGCTGCAGTGGGGCTGCCCCTTGGACTTTTTTGCCTTCTTCACTTTATGCTTTTTACTAGTACCACTGGCAGAAGCCTTCCTGGCTTCAGGTTTCTTCTTTTTAGTGTCTGGCTTCTTAGTTTTTTCACCTGCCATCTTGTAAGTTGGAAAAGAGAACCAAGTTTGATATCCAGATTTTTCCAAACCTATTTATTAAGGAATCTGTCCTTTTCCCCAGTGGGTTTTTTTGGGCACCTCAATGAGCTGGCTGTAGATATATGGATTTGTTTCTGGGCTTTCTATTCTTTGAGCCTGCTTTTTTTCTTTTTTGGTTTAAAGCCAAGCTTTATTTTATTTTTATATAAGTTTCATTCAGCAGTTAATTTCTTTCTCTGTACTTAGAAGAAAAAGTCAAAGCCTCCTTCTCATAATAAGTGCAGAACAAGCAGATTTCCAGTGGAGTTCATAGATGTATGCCTGCTTTTTATGTCAGTGCCATGTTGTTGTAGTTCCTGTAGCTTTGTAGTATATTTTGAGTTCAGGTAGAGTGATGCTTCTAGCTTTTTGCTTTAAGACTGTATTGGCTACTCAGGGTGTTTTGTGTTTCCACATTAATTTTAGGATTGTTTTTCTCTTTATTTGAAGAATGTCATTGAAGTTTTGATAGAGCTCACATTGAAACTTTAGGATGATCTGGGTAGTGTGGACATTTTAATAATAATAGTTCATGGGATTTTTTTCCACTAATTTGTTTCTCTTTCAATTTCTCAATGTTTTAGTTTTTATTGTAGAAATCTTTTACTTCCTTAGTTAAATTTATTTCCTAGGTCTTTTTCTTTTTTTTTTTTTTTTTTTTTTTGGCGGAGCTGGGGATTGAACTCAGGCCCTTGCGCTTGCGAGAGAAGCGCTTATTGTACTGAGCCATCTTCCCAGCCCCTCCTAGGTCTTTTTCTAGTAGGTATTTATTTATTTTCTGTATTTAGGACAGTGTCTACAGGGTCTCATCACGTAGATTGGACTCATAGGGATTCTCCTGTTTTCAGCCTCCCCACTGCTGGGCTTACAGGTATGCGCCACCACGGGAGTCTCAATTGCTGTCTCAGTGAGCCCTGGGGGGGGGGTGGCGGGCAGCACGGCACACCAGACATCACACCCCAGCCCCAGTGCTCTGCCTAAGCAGGCGCTTTAGTCTGCTGAGCTCTCAGACCCACCCTTCCAGTAACCACTTAAATGGAATTGCTTTCTTGGTTTCTTTTTCTTATAGTTCACTATGAGAGTACAGAAGCGTTATTTGTTCTGGCATGTTGCGTCTGAATCCTGAAACTTTACTAAATTGATTTCTTCTAGTGGTTTGTGTGTGTGTGTTTGTAGAAATTTTAGGGCTTTCTATACTTAAGATTATGTTATGCAAAGAAAAACAATTTAAGATTATTTTGTTCTCCAATTTGTTGTTTCTTTCTCTTGGCTGATTCCTCTGGTTATGACTTTTTCAATAGCATTGGTGAAAGTGGACATCCTTCTCACTTAGAGGAAAAGTTGTCAGTGTTTCTCCTGAGTGGTGTTAGCCGTGGGTTTGTCCTACAATGCTTTGTGTCACAGTACATGCCTTCCATAACTCAATTTTTGAGAGTTTTTATAATCAAGAGATACTGAATTTGGTCACATAGGTTTTCTGCATCTATTGAAATGACTGGATTTATTGATCTGCCTTGAACCATCCTTGCATTTGTGGGATGAACCCTACTTGATTGTATTTAGTGATCTTTTCCATGTCCTACTGCATTTGGGTTGCTGTTATTTTGTTGAGGGTCTTGTATCTATGTTTACTGAGGATGCTGGCCTTTAGCATTCTCTTTGTTGCTTCTCTGTCAGTCTCAGGGAAGTGCTGGTGTTGTATAATGAGTTGGGCATAATCCATCCTCTTCAGTTTTCTAGTTTGAGAAGAAATGACATTAGCTCTTCTTAAAAAATGTTTGATAGAATATAGCACTGAAGCCAAGAGCTTTTTTTTTTTTTTTGATGGGAGACTTTTTAGTACTAATTTAATCTCTATATTTCTTAATGGTATATTTAGATTATTTTTCTTCATAATTCTATTTTTTTTTTTTTTTTTTTTTTTGGTGGAACGGGGGATTGAACTCAGGCCCTTGCACTTGCCATACAAGTGCTTATGCTACTGGGCCATCTTCCCAGCCCCATAATATCTATTTGGTAGATACTATGCATCCAGAAACACATATATTTCTTCTAGGTTATCCCATTTGTGTAGAGTTACTCATAGTAGTCTGTTATAAGCATTAGCAATTTCCATAGTACCAGTTGTAATGTTTCCCTTTTTCAATTTTTGATTTTTTTCTTTTCTTCCTTTTTTGTTTTTCTTAGTCTTGTTTAAAAGCCTTTCGATTATGTTGAACTTTTCAAAGAACTGACTCTCAATTTTGTTGACATTTTGTATGGTTTTACAGTTATTTCTTCTAATTTTGAGTTTTACTTATTCTTTTTCTAATTCCCTGACATATGATTTCAAGCTGAGATCATTTTTCTTATCACTTGATTTTTTTTTTGCTAGAAACTTCCCTCTTAGAGCAGCTTTTCCTGTACCCCATGAGTCTCATAAGATGTGTTCTCATTTTCACTTGTCTTAAGACATTTTATTTTAACATATTTACCATACATAATGATTACATTCATTATAGCGAATTTGTTCCTGTACATAATGTATCCCAATTCTTTTTTTCTTATTCCCTGTCTCTTCTAGTTTCCTCCTTCTCCCCATTTACAAAAGCTTTTGTTTCTACTTTTTCCTCTCTCCCTCTCCCCCTCAAAGAAAAAAAAATCAAAATCAAAAATTGCAACAACTAAGGCTATAATGTGAAAGAAGCCAATTCAACCAGACAATATAACATCTGCATATATATATATATTATGGTTTGTGTCTAGATGTCCCTCCCCTCCCCTCCTCTTCTCCCTTTTCTTCTCCTCTCCTCCCCTCCTCTTCTCCCTTTTCTTCTCCTCTCCCCCTTTTTCTTCTCCTTTCCTCCCTTCTCCTCTCCTCTCCTCCCCCCTTCTCTCCTCCTTCCCCTCTTTCTTTCTGTCTCTTTCCAGGGTCTATGTCATTCAGGCTGGCCTTGAACTCACTATGTAGCCTAGGCTGGTCTTGAATTTGCAGCAATCCTCCTGCCTCAGCCTCCTGAGTGCTGAGATTATAGGTGTGCACCACCATGCCATGCTCCTTTTCATTATTTTTTAAAACCCTTTTCCTTTCTTCCACCTTATTCCCTTTCCCATTTGAACACGTTCTTCTTACATCCCCATGCTTATCCACCATTTTATTCCTTATTTACCCCTGGGGTTTCTCACACAAGAGACATGATGTGCTATTCAAACCCATGTCTGGTTTACTTCACTCAAAACGATGGTCTCAAAGTCTATCTGCTTACCTAAAAATGACTGAAGCTTGCCTTTCTTTGTGGCACCGTAGTGCTTCATTGTATATAAACACTGCATTTTCTTCATCCATTCACCTGTTGAAGGGCATATGGCTGTCTCCAAGTTTTAGCTGGTATGAACCGTGCTGCTATAAACATGGCTATGCATATACCACTGGTATGATGCAGTTAACTTTTGTAGGAAATCATCTAGTAGGGGAATAGTTGGGTCAAACTGAACCAACAATTTCCATAGTGGTTGTGCCAATATATACTCCCACCAACAATGAAGAAGGGATCCTTTATCCCCATGGCTTCTCCAACATTTGTTATTGGTTGATTTGTTTTAAGACATTTAAAATTTGCCTTTTAATTTCTTCATTGACCCACTGGTTATTAAGAAGCATGTTGTTTGATATCCATGTATTTATAAAGTTTAAAAGTCATGATAGTGTTATGGTTTGTGTCTAGATGTCCCTCCAAAGCCTCATGCAGTCATGGGGTGGCTTCTGGAGTTGGTGATTGATTCATGATCCAGTGCTGGGACTATGGGTGTGAGTGCTACACCTGCCCTGGGGCAGAGAGCCTGAATGTAACATAAGGGAGACAGATTTGCTCTTGCCCTTGTCGCTGCTACTCCTCCCATTTGCTCTTGGTGTCTTGTTGTTTTCCACTGCTATGAACTGCTGCCCTCTGCCATGTGCCACTCTGCCTGGAGCCAGCTGAGTATGGATTGAAACCTCTACAAACTGTGAACTAAAAAAACCTTTCCTTCCTTAACTTTGAGTGTCAGGTATTTTGTCCCAGCAACAAGAGAAAAGTAACTGAGACATACAGCTATTTTAGTTTTATACTATTGCGGTTTAAAAAGATATGTGACATGACTTCTATCTTCTTCTTCTTTTTTTTTTTTTAAATTTTTTATTTGTGTGTGTGTGTGTGTGTGTGTGTGTGGCCAGCTCAGCCCACCAGGGGGCGGGCTGGCTGGCATGTGGTGCTGGGGGATTGAACCACGGTCCTTGTGCTTTGCTAAGCTTGTTCTAAGTAGGTGCTTTAGACCACTGAGCCATCTCACCAGCCCCCATGACTTCTATCTTCTTAAATTTAAGACTTGTTTTCTTGACCTGTTTATGCTCTATGCTAGAAAATGTTCCATATGCTGATTGAAAGAATGTGTATTCCTTAGTTATTAGATGACATGTTCTATAAATATCTATTAGTTCCATTTGATCTATAGTTTCATTTCATTCCAGTTCTTTGTTGATTTTCTGCCTGGATGACCTGCCCATTTGTGACTGTGGGGTGATGTTCCCTGCTATGATTGATTGCAGTCTATTTCTCCACTTAGATCTAGTAATATATTCTTCACATATTTACATATGTGTGTATGTATGTGTATATGTATATCTATCTATATTTACATTTGCAGATGTTACACTGTCTGATTGAATTGGCCTTTTTCACATTATATGATAGCCTTACACTTTTTTATTTTTATATTTTTTGAGACATGGTCTCACTGTGAAAGCTGAGGCCAGTGAAAGCTGGCCTCAAGCTCAGCAGTCCACCTGCCTCGGCCCCCCAAGTGCTGAGATTACAGGCATGTGCCACTGCATCTGGCCCTCAGTTTTTTATTTAAAGTCTGTGTCATCTACTCTAGCTACTCTGATTACTGGGTTTTCATTTGCAGGGACTGTCTGCTTCCATCCTTTTACTTTCAGTTCTTACATCTCCTTATGAATGAAGTAAGCCTCTTGTAGGCAAAATAGAGTTTGATTTTGTTTTATAAATCTTTTCAGTTACTCTGTGTCTTTTATTTTTGTAGTGCTGAATATTAAGTCCAGAAACTTAAACATGCTAAGCAAGCACTCTTTTCAGCTTTTGCTTATCTGAGAAAGACAATTTCTTCTTCATCTTTGTCTTCATCTTTTTGAGACAGGGTCTCGTTATACATTTCAGGCTGACGTAAGCTCAATTTGTAATCCTAGATTGGTCTTGGATTACTTTCAGTAATGCTCCTGTCGCTGCCTCCTGGGTGCTAGGATAATAGGTGTCTGCTACCACGCCTGGTGGTTCTTCATTTCTGAATGATGGTATTGTAGGATACAGTATTCTTGGCTGGCGGGTTTTTAGTTCAGGACTTTGAACACACCATTCCATTTGTTCCTGAACTCCAGTTTCTGCTGGAAAATCTCTTGATAGTTTAAGGGGGAATATTTCATGTGATTTGGTGCATTTTATTTCTTTTTATGTATTTGGTACAGGGTCTCACTAACAGCTTGGACTCATAGTGACTGTCCTGTTTCAGCCTCCTCAGTGCTGAGATTACAGGCAAGTGCCACCACACTCAGTCTTGGTGGTGGGCAGGGATGGGCCAGCCTGGCATGTTGGTGCCAGGGATTGAACCCTAGTCCCTGCACTTGCCTAAGCAGGTGCTTAGTCCACTGAGCTATCTCACAGGATTGGTGCATGTCTTTTATTGCTTGTAGAATTTTCATCTTGCCTTTGTTGTTTTAACAATTTGATTATAAATATACCTTGCAGAAGATCATTTTGGATTGTATCTATTTAATGACCAGTGAACTTCTTTTTTGTTTTGAACTTCTTAAATCTTGGTATCCATCTTCCCTCTTAGATTTGGGTATTTTTCAGCTATTATTTCATTAAATGTGTTCTGTGTTCTTCTCTTTCTTTTCTTCCTCTTGGAATTCTATAATGTAATAATTTTTCTCTTGATGATGTCCTATTACTTCAGTAGCTTTTGCTTTATTCTTTTTTCTTTGTGTACCTGTGATTAGACTGTTTCAAAGGACTCCTTCAAATTAGAATTTTTTTTCCTTCTGTTTGATCTATTGTTGAAATTCTACATTTTTTTTCATTTATTTAATTGTTCAGCTCCAAGATTTATTAGGCTCTTTCTTCATTTGTGTGGATTTGTCAAATCCCTCAGGTCATAAATTGTTTTTCTATTTCATTGAATTATCTGTCTGTCCTCTCTTGTGTCTCACCAAGCTTCTTTACGATCCTTTCTTCTTTCACTCATTTTCTCCGTGGTCAGTTACTGGAGGATTCTTGTGCTCATTTGGCATCATGTGTTCTCCATCTTCACACATCTTGTATCCCTATGTTGCTGGCTGTGTCTGGTAGAATAGTTATCTTCCAATTTTGTGGAGTAGCTTTTGTGAAGAAAGACTTCCTCCTGCACGT
>NW_004524661.1:5676564-5686044 GCF_000260255.1 Octodon degus | reverse complement strand
GAGGGTGTCATCTGGGGTGGGCGTGTTGGCTCGAGGGTGTCATCTGGGGAGGGCATGTTGACTTTGGTTCTAGCTGGCCACACTAATGAGTCTGCACGCAGTTCTGCTGCGATCGTTAATGTCGGTGACGCCTCCGAGAGCTTCAGTGTCCTACATGAGGAAGTTTGTGGTGGTCAGGTGAGCACGGGGCTGGTTTTCCAGTTGAGGGCCCATGTGTAGCAGGTGCTGCAGATCAGGTCGACCTCCCGCTGGGCAGGTGTCTTTTAGGTTCAGGTGTCAAGGTGACAGGTGTCCCACTGTTCCTACACTTCAGCAGCTGGCACCACAGCGCTGCATTCACTCCTGCATGTGGAAGGCAGGTGAAGGATGGAGAGGCATGGTGCCTTCTGGCCTTAGGCTGTGACACACTCTAGCAGGGGCTGTGATTTCAGGCACTGAAACTCCTCCTGACAACCCTTGAAGCCAACATGGTAGTCAGGCTCTAAAGTGGCTATGGATGACAACTACCTGGTATCCAGATCCCTTCTGTGGTCCCTTCCTCAGGAAAGTGACTGATCCACATAGCCCGTGTGGTGTAGGAATGACAGTCCAGGTTATTCCTGTGGTCAGATCACATGAGACCTTGCGCCTTCCATTTTGTTCTCCTCTGTAGGAAGCTGGCTCCTGGGTCTCGAGGACTGCCAAGTGGCCCAGGTGGAGATGCACAGGGGGAAAAGCAGGCCTCCTGCCAACCACCACCATGGTGGGGATGCTCCATGTTGGAAGCAGCCCTTGCCTCAGGTTAGACTCTACAAAACTGCAACCTTCACTTTGTTAGCTTCATTCTTGAGAGACTTCAGCTAAACTCTCTTTAAATTTCTGATTCATCCATATCATATTACATGAAAAAAAAAACCCTGTGATTTGAGGTGCCATGTTTTGGAGCTAGTTTGTTATTTCAATAGTAGATAGCTGACAGAAAAAGGTATACTTTGGCCCCATTTTCAAGATAAGGGAATTGAGAAAATGACAGCGCCAAGGCCACACCTCATCTAAGTGGCACAGCCAGCACTGAAGCCTCCGTGTTCTGATTATGGGAGTAAAACCCTGCAGATGCTTTCAGGCCCTCCCTCCCACGAGCATACCAGACTCACCTTGCTCACAGTGCTCCCCACTAAAGCCAGGCTGGCACAGGCAGGAGGGCTCCCCTCGAGCTGAGATGTGGCACTGCCCATGGTGGCACTTGAAGGCTGAGCATGCATTGGCAGAGTCATTCTTGTGGTCACACGAGGCCCCTCCATAGCCCTCAGCACATCTGCATATGTAGGAGCTCCCGCTTGCCACACACTTTCCATGGTTGCAGCTGGGGGCAGAGAGGAGGAGGAAGAGGAAGGAAGCGGACCAGAGTTAGTGCCACTCTAGGCGCTCTTTCCCCACCCCAACTAGGAGCCAGGCTTATGCCAAACAGCTCAGAGTTGCAGGCCCTCTAATTGCAGTCCAAGTGGCCTCCATCCCGTGTTGTGTCCTTCTCAGCCAGTGGCCAGGCAGCCGGAAGCTACTGGGCCTCACTCAGTGTCCATTTCCATTTCTAAGCACAACAGAAGCTACTGTTACATACCCAAACCAGCACTCAGGTATCCAGGGACAAGTTCCTGCTTGGAAGAATATAACTTTCTATAAACATTTTAATGGCTTTGCCATCTTTTTTTTTTAAATTTTTTTTTTTTTTTACATTTTATTTTATTTATGTGTGTGTGTGTGGCCAGCTCAGCCCACCAGGGGGTGGGGCTGGTTGGCATGTGGTGCTGGGGGATTGAACCACGGTCCCTGTGCTTTGTTTAGCTTAGCTTGTTCTAAGTAGGTGCTTTAGACCACTGAGCCATCTCACCAGCCCAGGCTTTGCCATCTTAATTGATAATAAGACTATTACTACTACTGGTACAGGGTGAGCATTTCTAATCTAAAATCTGAACTCCAACATGCTCCAAAATTCAAAACCTTTTGAGCACCAATATACTATCAGTGGAAAAGTCCACACCTGACCTCATGTAATGCATTGTACTCTATAGATGCTCTGAAGATCTCGCATAAGATTACCTTCGGGTTGTGTGTGTCAGCTGGATAGGAAACATAAATGAATTTCATGTTCAGATTTTTGGTTCTTTCCCCAAGATATCTCATTATGTATATGCAGGAATTCCAAAATCTGAAAACATCCCTACTGGGATGACATTCAGAGATAGGATTTATATTAATTCTAGAATCATACATACTTTAAAGCAACAGGAGGCTCCAGCCATTTATAGCTCTCCTTCCTTCCTGCTCCAAAGCATTATTTTTCCAGCTTGTTCAGCCAACCAAATAACTAGTTTTGGCCCTCGGGTTATTTTTGCTCAATGTAGATTTCTTAACATTAGGAATACTGCGCCTCTCACATTCGGCATGAGGCCCGGCACACAGTAGGCCCTCACCATGTGTTTGTTGAGTAAGAAGTTAACCCTGTAGAGACGACTCAGCTGCGCATGCGTACGCAGCCGCCTCACTCAGGCTAATGGCCAAGGTATTGAGAGTCACCCTCGTTCTGCTTGTCACGCCAAGTACATGTGGGGACTATCTACCCAAAGTGATCCCTTTCTTTTGTCACACAGAGGTGGCTTGGAGGCTTGTGGCAGTTCTGGACAGGGTCTAAGGCCACATGACAAAGACGAGTTTTGAGCAAGGCCCGTGCATGTGATGTCACTGAGCAAGACCTAATGCCCTGAATTCGAAGCAAAGCCACTCAAAAAAAAAAAAAAAAAAAAAAAAAATTAAATTTAGAGCCGGGTCTACAGGGTCTCACATTGTATGTCGGACTCGTAGAGATCTTCCTGTTTACAGCCTCTCAAGTGGTGGGATTACACCATGGCCAGTCTCAATTGCTGTCTCAGTGTGCCTGGGGGAGGGGGCGGGGCAGGTACAGCAGACCCAGGGATCGAATTCCCCACCCGGGCACCAACTTGTAGGCGCTTTAATTCGCTGAGTTATTTAGCCGGCCCTCAAATATTAAACAGTTTCCTTAGTATCATCCCAATTCTTCCCTCTCCATCGGTAACTCCTCCTCGGTAAGGGCAGAGATGCAGGGTGTCTGAGTCTGTGTCTTATGGGACACTGACCTGTGGCTGGAGCAGGGGTCCCGGGCTTCCTGGTCACACAGCGGGCCCGTCCAGCCCGAGTGGCACTCACACACTACGCTGTCCTTCTCCACTGCGCGGCACAGGCCATGCTTACACACTGTGCAGGACTTGCAGCCTGGAGAGACCCCCAGGGACTGCGGAGGGAGGGCCTTGAAGTCCTGCAGCTCATTGTTGATGCGCACTTCATGGATGCAGCCGTGAAATCCACCCAGCGGCCGGTCGGCGCCCTGGCGCAGGGCCGAGAGGCCTGTGGACGTGGGAATGCCTGCGGGAGAGGAGTTAGACAGCCTGAAAGTCCTCTCCTGCCCACCAGCTTGCTACACCCGAACCTAACAGCCCTTGGGGAGAACTTGCCCTTCTTGGTGTAGAGCCTGGGGCCTCTGGTGTTCACATCAAGGCCCTAAATCTGGACCTTATTCACACAGGGACAGGGATCCTTGGTCCTGCAACAGGGCCACTTAAAAATTTAAATTTGTTGCTA
The DNA here is from genome assembly GCF_000260255.1 of Octodon degus. Taxonomy (NCBI): domain Eukaryota; kingdom Metazoa; phylum Chordata; class Mammalia; order Rodentia; family Octodontidae; genus Octodon; species Octodon degus. The sequence continues at coordinate 5,682,411 of NW_004524661.1, read as the reverse complement.
ATATTTAAATATAGAAAATTTCTCATAAAGGTGTATAGTATGCATTTTCCTAGATAAAATGGTCCCACTGGCTGAATGATAACCACTACCTCTTGTAGGTCTGGGACACATCTTATACCAACTTCTCCACTATTCTCCCTGGCCTGGGCATCCCATATTTCAGCTTTCTCCCAGGAAAAACAAACTGAAGTTTTGGGGTGAAGATGTGGAGAAGATCTTTATTAGCGGAACATTGGGGTTCAAAGTTTCAGACTGCTGCCCTCTGTGCTGTGCACCCCTCTTTCCAGGGTTTTTGAGACTATTGATAGGGACCTGATTTGCTTTCCTTTTTTTTTTTCTTCTGTATTTAGGACAGGGTCTATAAGGTCTACCGGGTCTCACTGCATAGATCGGTGTGATTCTCCTGTTTTCAGCCTCCCAAGTGCTGGGATTACAGGTGTGCGCCACCACCCCAGTCTTAGATGCTGTCTCCAACCGTGGGCGGGGCCAGCATGGCAAGCCCAGGGATGGAAGCTGGCTGCTGCTGCGCTATCAGGCTAGCCCCTGATTTGCTTCTCACTTGAGTCCAACTTGTGTTTTCTCTCCCTTTTGTACCTACCGCGTATGTGGAGCCCAAGGCCAGTGTACAGGCTGGAAGCAGAGGACTCAGAGCTGCTCTGGCTATCCCTGGGGCAGGTTCGGGCAGGGGAGCAACAGCCTGCTCTGGGGAGAAGCTGTGCCCCTTCTGGGATGGTCCTGGGCCAGGTGCATTTCCTGGCTTCCTGCACCTGGGCGGTGGTTGACCTGACTGTGAGATTTGGGGACTTTATGCAGGCCCCTTAGAGAGCATCCCTTGGGGTCATCTCTGTTGAACAAACTGCTCTGGTGGCTTCCTCTGCACACAACTCTTTGAGAACTGTTCAGTCTCAGGCTCTACTAGACTGGCAGCAACTTTTTTTTTTTTTCTTCTTTTTTACAACCTTCATTTAAACTTGAGCTTCTCTATCAACTAACTCTTGTGGTGGCCAAGGAGGGAGAGGGCAGAGGGAGGTTCCCTGAAGCCTGCAGTCTAGAGCCTAGACCTGCTTCAGCCTCCTGCTTCTCTTCTCACCCTTCCCAGCCCATCTTCACCTTACCCGCTTCCTCAACACCTCTCTGCACACCTTGAAGTTTCCGCAGAGTCCTGCTGTTTCCTTTCCAAGCCTGTGTTCAAAGTACTCTTATTTGCATGGGCTGCCTAATGCCTGTTCACCCCATGAGGAGTCAGCTTTGCCATTACTTCCTCTGGGACATCTTTCCTGATCGGCTTTGGCAGGGGTACTGAGCTGAGAGCAGGGAGCCCATGGCATAGGTCTGCATGCAGGTGCTGAGCAGGGGACAGAGGGGAGTGTTACCTCCAAGGTAGAGTGGGCTGTTGACGCCTACTGCCGGCTGCTTCTGGAGCTTCCCCAGGCTCTTTGGTGCTCCTTTGTCCACCACCAGGTTCAAGGTCTGGTTTAGCATCACCAGCTCCACGCTGTGGAATTGCCCATCATTCACTGTCTCCACACTAGGCAAGAGAGCAAGAAAACCGCCACTAGTATTCCCGAGTGCCTTCTGGGGCCAGGCACTGGGCTGCCGATTTGCCCAGCAGCACTTGTATTTTGTTTTCCTTATTTTTTTCTTTGTTGTTTTTTGTTTGTTTGTTTTTGAGACAGGGTCTTGCTACATAGTTCAGGCTGGCTTTGGCTTGGAGGCAATCCTATATCAGCCTCCCAAGTTCTGGGATTATAGGCATGCTCCCTCAAGCCTGCCTTTTACTTTTTATTTGAAAACAACTTCAAACTTAAAAAATTGCAAAATGCAGTATAGAAAATATGACCCACTTTTTCCTATTATCCACATTTGCTTTATTTATCCCCCCCCCAAAATTTCCTGACCCATTTAAAGATAAGATACATTTATTGTGGTCCTTCACCCCTGGATAGCTCCCTGTGCATTTCACAAAGGTGGGGCTATTCTCTCCCATAAATACAGCATAGCTAACAACTCAGGTAAATTTAACATTCATACCATTCTTTATCTTCTGTTCAGATTTACAGTGGACTCAATAATGCCCTTTGTAGTATTTTTTTCCGACTGCAAAATTCTGTAGACTCGGGTACTGCATTTGGTAATCAGTATGTATTTGCATTGTTTCTGTCACTTAGTAATGCTGGGTAATCTACCCTTCTTTTTAAGAAAACACCTTCTTAATTGTGGCTCTACCTGGGCACCCTCTTGAATTCTTTTCTGAATGCATTTCCTGTTCAGTTGTCCTGTATCCCTTTTGACTATCAGTAAATGTATAAGGTTAGTATTGCTCTAGAGATACTAGTCAAGAGAAAGTTATTTTGGTGCGCTTTCAATTTTTCCTAGTGCACAGGAAGTAAATTCTCAGGTAAAGCACCAGTACTTTCTCCTTGTCCCACCTGAACTCATCCCATGGGCTGCCAATGTCATGTTGTACTGCACTTGGGGAAATAACACCTTATAACACCCATGCCAAGGAAGTTTCTTGTTCCCATTACAGAGCAAGGAGATGGAAGTCCGGGTAAATTACATGGTTTACCCAAGACTCCATAGCTAATGAATGCAGACCGAAGGTTTGGCCGTCCCTTCCTCCTGGTGCCTCTGCTGGTCCCAGCAGCTGCTCCCAAGGTGCATGATGGGCCCGGCAGGATGCTAAGTGCGTCACACTATTTGAACGTCATAACTCTATGAATCGGGAGATCTCTAGATCCCAGAAATCCATTTTCACAGATAGACACTGGTGCCCAGAGAGGACAAGTGCCTTGTCTGAGGTCGCCCAACTAGTATATGACAGAAATAGGATTTGTTGCAAAACTAAAATTAAAAACAAAGGAGGAAAGGTTTGTTTTGGCTTACAGTTTTGAGATTTTGTTTAAATAAAATATTTTATTATTTATTTAGTACAGGGTCTTACTACACAGCTTAGACTCACAGTGATCCTCCTGTCTCAGCCTCCCCAGTGCTGGAATTACAGGCACCACATCCAGTTTCAGTTGCCAGCATGGCATGTGGTATAGGGAATTGAACCTGGGTCCTTGCACTTGCCAGGCTGGTGCTCATGCCGCCGAGCTATCTCCCCAGCTATCTCTCCCCAGATTTTAGCCCAGGGTCACCTGGCCCTATTGTTTGGGTCTAGAGGGGCACAGTACTTCCTGTGGGAACGTGTGGCAGAGGAGGCCTTTTCCCCTTATGGCAACCAGGAAGCAAAACAGAAGAGAGAAGGGGCCACTGTCCAGTACGCCCTTCAAGGCCTGCCCCAGTAGCCTAATGTCCTCTCTCTAAGCTCCACCCCCTTGAAGTTCCATTCCCTCTCAGTAGCAACACAGGGGGCAGCCAAGCCTTCAAAACACGGGACTGGGGATGCAGCTCCCCAGCCCAGATGGGTGTAATGAGCACCGGCCCTGCAGGGAGCTTGATGGTAGCAGCAGGTCTGGGTGGTTTGAGCACTCCCAGCATCAAGGGCTAGGGATGAGGGGCAGCCGTTTCCATTCTAGATGCACACGAGTCCAGTGAGCGCACACACCTGAGCTTCCTGGCCGCTGGCTCTATTCTCTGCCTCCTGAGTTCCCTGGCCAGCCAGTGGCCTCTGAGGGCAGCTGGCCAGGAGACAGTCCTTGCTCAGTCTGGGGATTGGGCCAGTAGAGTAAGTCAGTGGACCACAGTAGATCCTGTCTCCCGCTTCCTCAACCTGACAGGTGCCTGGGCTTTGAGTGTCTGCACATTTCCACCAGCTCTTACCATCTCCGAGGCCTGTGCTCTTGAGAGCCCCGTGTTACAGGGAAGGACCGTAAAGAAAGTGACCAAAAACAGAGTGCTTGGAAGTGACAGGATGGAGGTGCAAAGTAAGAAGTGCTTCACATCCAAACCTGGATCCTCTTGTGGGTGCCAGTCAGTCATGGGCTCGTGGGTCACCTTGTTCCTGGTTTATCTTAACCACGGTGTCCTGAAACAGAGCTTAAAGCCAGTGCTTTGGGGCCTGGGAGATGGCTCAGTAGGATAAGCGCTTCCCTGGCAAGTGCAAGGGCCTGAGTTCAATCCCTGGTTTCGGCCAAAACAAACAAACAAACAATAACAAAAAAACCCCCAAAACAACAAAAAATAAAGCCAGTGCTTTTCACATGATGGGTCCCTGGAGGTTTGGGCTGGGCAGTGCTGACAGGTCTCGTTACCACCATCCCCAGGTTAGGATGGCTCCATTTCTACTTAAAAAAATGTCTTGGACTTTGAAATAAAATACCAGTGGGAAGAGTGACACAACCAGTATAACAAGAGAAACAAGTGAAAGACTGTTTGTATTAAAAGAAACAGTGTCAGGCTCCAGAAGTTAGTCTCCTGGGGAGACATGTGGGCCTTGCAGGGGACCGCAGGAGGGCCTGAGAGTATTTCTGATTATCCACTGGGTCAGACTGAGGCAGCAGGAAGGGGAAGGGAGACGGTGTGGAGGGTGGCAGAGCCGTGCTGCATGGCTGCAGCCTGGGACTGCCACGACCACATGTTCTGGTCATGTGGGTCATTAGCTTCATTTTTGCTGTTAATAACCATGGTGGACAAACATTCTTGAGGGCCAAGAGCCCTAGGCAAAGACACCAAAGTCACCCGGCCTCTCTCATTTAACCTTAACAGCCCCAGGTGGGAGGTGCAGCTCTTTTGCTATTTGGAAACAAGGGACTCCAAGTGCCCAGTGCAGTCTTACAGAGGAGATGGTCCCATCTCAGGTCCTGATGCCACTGTTCTCAAAAAGGGGTTTTGAGGGTGGCCATTCCTGTGGGTGCTGGTGGTTCTCACCTGGATGCCGACTGTGACCAATAGGTGGCGGCAAGGCCCCACAAGAACAAAAAGTGCCTGCAATTTAGTTGGGTGGCAGCTGGCCTCTTCACCCTGGTGTTCTCTCTTCTAGCCTTATAGCCAGCAAGGAGGTGGTGCCCGGCGTAGGGCTGGGGAGCTGGCAGAGCTCATTCTGGTGGAAGCCTGATCTGGTTTTAAATCCTGACTTTGCCACTTAGTGGCATCCTCTGAATATCAGACTTCTTATTCCTTACCGAGGACTGGTGCTGCTTGCCTGGGGCTTGTGCTCAAGCTCAAGTGAGACAAAGATCTTGGCAGTAAATGGAGTTGTGGTAATTAAGACCCCAGGAACATGCACTGTGCTGGGTAGAGCTTGCTTTCTGTTTTAAAATGCTGGATATTTCATGTAGAAATCAGCGTTTTTAGCTTCTTCTGATAATCTGTACCACGACAGCCTCTGTTGGGGCTGAGGCTGGCTGCCCCTCTGTACATGGGGTACCCTTCAGACTGCCCCGGCCCAGTGCTTCCTGATGCCCATGCAGGCCTGCTGCCCCATGGCTTTTACTTGCTTGGGCCCTTGGCTTTGAGGACTGGTGAATTTACTTTCTAACACGCCTTGCTGCTGAAGATGAGAGAAATCCATCCCATTATAAGGCAGGGCAGGGCAGGGCAGAACCGAACTGAACCGAACCCAGGGCCTTTCTGTGTATTTCCCTGGTGACCTGATCGAATCTTTTTTTTTTTTTTTTTTGTACTAGGGATCGAACTCAGGACCTTGAGCTTGCCAGGCAGGCACTTGTGTGCTGAGCTATCTCACCGGTCCCTGACCTCTGATCTGATAGAATCTTTTTTTTTTTTTCAAAGTTTTATTGATAAACAGATAGCAATGAGACAGTTTCAAATCTAATCGGAAGTACAGTTTCAAGGAATCATACACTGCATATATTCTTCTCAGTGGTTAATTGCTGTACAAGAAGTGGACTTGTGATCCTATTTACAAACACCATTAGAACAAATCCCTCCATTCATTAA
>NW_004524661.1:5354169-5673319 GCF_000260255.1 Octodon degus | reverse complement strand
GTACTGAAGTTAAGGTGGAGCTCTACAGAGTTTGGACTTATCCAGCTGCATCTGGATTATGTCTGGCTGCTGTGCTCAGCTCCTTCCCGCTGTGGACCAGGGCTAGGACTGGGTCTGGGCGTTCCCGGAACTCGGCAGAAATTCCTACTGGGCGAGAGGGGTGGGGGAGGTACGGCGGAGTGGTGGGGGGCAGCCCGAGAGGGTGGGAAAGGGTCCGGCCCACGCTGCGCCTGGGCTGGGACTGGTCCTGCCGGCGCAGGTTAGCAGGAAGCTCTCCACACTCTCACCGGACCTGGGCTAGGACTCTCTGATAGAATCTTGATGTGCCTTCACCACCTCCCATTACCATGGCTGAATCACTGAACAAAAGCAGGTATCAGAAGGAAGAGGACCGTGGGATGCAGCTGCTCCAGGTATTAAGTCCTGCAGGGCCTCTAGATGCTCACCCTTACCACAGGGCTGCCTGTGGGATCCTTGGTGGGCAGAAGGCTTCAGGTTCCCAACTCCCCTTGTAGGTTAGCTCTGGTTTGGCTTTCTGGCTCTCACCCCAAGGCTGAGGTCACAAGAGGGTCACTTATCTAAGCAGAAGACCTCTTTTTTGTTTTTGATTTTTCTACAATGGCTTCCTGACCCTCTCAGCTGCTGTAGCAGAGCATGTGCCCTTCATTAACTTGAAGTTCTTCCAGGGCAACTTCTGCTGATGAGAAGGTGCCTCCCTCCTCAGGCCCGCTCCCATTTCCAAACTAGAAATGCTTCTCAGGGTAGGGCAACCCCCTGCACAAATATTACCTCCTTTAGAGACTCTTTATATTTGCACTTTTCCAGAAGTGTCCTCACAGCATGATGCTAATGTCTCCACTGGGATGTGTTTGATTCTACTACTGCTGGTTCAGGTGTGTGTCTTTTCCTCTGGCCTGTGTGTGTTCAATCATGTGTTTCCTATATGTGGCCCAGGCCTGGTCCAGGGAAGGTACTTCATGGGTGTTTACCAAATCAGTAAGTGGAAGGGATTACTACAGCTTGAGTCCCTCTAATCTGAAAATATGACATCCAAAATAATCCAAAGTCTGAAAAAAATTGAACACTAATATGTCACAAGCAAAAGATTCCATACCTGACCTCATGCAATGGGTCATAGTCAAAGCACAGGCACAGTATAAAGAGTATATAAAATTCCCTTTTTGAGCTATGAATTCATTTATATGAAACACAAGTCAATTTCATGTTTAGATTTGTATTCCATGCCCAAGTATGCATTTGCAAATATTCCTAATTATGAAAATATGTGAAATCAAAAACACTTCTAGTGTCAAGCATTTTGGGTAAAAGATAATTCAACCTGTACTAGGGCAAAAACAGGATTGGCTCAGAGGAATGTATTGGGAAGCAAAACAATTTTTAGCATGAGATTTCTGGGGCCTGGGTCCCCTTATCCTCTAAAGATCAGTCACCAGGCTTGGCCTGAGAATCCAAGTCAGCCTTGCTTGGACAGTCATGACTCCCATGGGTTGGGCCAAGAGTTGGGTGACTTCCAGGGCCACTTTCTGAACTTCATGGCCGTCTAATGGGAGCGTTGGGGGGTGGCAGTTCTGTTCTCTTATCTCATTATCCAGTGTAGTGACTCTGCATTCCTACTGCCAGTATGATCCTTTACCAAGCCATTGCCCCACAGTCACTAGCAGGGAAAGAGGAGGCTGGGCTGCTTGGGGTTAGCCCTAACCTGTGGGCATTGCCGAGCTCCCCCTGAGAGCCTGATTTTCCCCTCTCCCCTCTGCAGTTCCCTATCCCTACTCAAGTTCGCCATGCACTCTCTCAACCTTTACCACCACCCCTGGAGCCATTTCCTGAAAATTTCCACAGCATGTTCAGAGGCAACTAAGACAAGAGACAGTGTCACTTGCTTCAACACGAGTCAGGGTGCTAGCAGGTGCTTCCTGTCAGGCATATGGCTTATCAGGCTACACCTGGTCTGGTCTCTTTGGCTCTCTGGCTTCTCCATGTGGCCCATGGATTCCAGGAACAGATGTACAAGGGCCACTGAGTAAACTCTTCCTCCTGGTGCTTACTATATCCAGGTGTCACTGAGTAGCCTGGTCTTGTCACGCCTCACCTTCTGTGATGAGCCATCTGCTCTGGCAAGTGCCCTTGTCATTTTTCTTGTCTTTGTTGCTCTCCCAGCCTAGTTGGCTCATTTGTTCTCTTGTTCATCTCTTCCCTTTCTTAGGATCCAACTCCATTTGCCCCTTTCCGGCTGTTTTCATGTGTACACAGAAACCCATGTATCAAAAGATTTCTTAAAATAAGTATCTGTTGGGACCAACCCTGAGCTTTGCATTCAGTAGTCCCAGCGTAGGGTCTGAAAATATGCATTTCTACTGAGTTCCTAGGTGAGACTAGCACTGCTGCTTCAGGGACTATACTTGGAGAGTCACTGCTCTTTTTCTGGTGCTAGGGATTGAAACCAGGGCCTCATGCATGCTAGGCAAGCGCTGTACTACTGGGTCACATTCCCCTTCCTAAACCACTGGTTTTAAACAGTAGTTTTCAAAGTGGGCTTATGGGAGGACAAGTAGAGGGCTTGCTGATAGCATGTGTGCAGGAGGGAAGGTCCCCCTGTATTCACTCAGGGTGGTCTGCTTCTATGCATTATTCTTGAGTTCAACATAAAGTTTCAGGTGCAGAAGGATTCAGTTATAAAGGTCTGAAGCTGCAGCTCTCCACTAATCCCAATGAAGATGCTCTTGCTATGTCATGTATGGCCTCTCGTTGGCACTGTGCCTTCTCTGAGTTTGGCTCTCCTCCTGCTTTTACATGATTGTAGAGGTAACATAGACACTTAAAAATTTTAGTAGTTAAGATATTATGGAATATGTATATAATTTTTCTTATTTTAATAGTTGTTTAGTATAAGGTGAGTATCCCTTATCTGAAATGCTCAGGGCCAGAAGTATTTTCAGATTTTGAGATATTTGCATGGACTATCAGTTGAGTATCCCGATCCCATAATGCTCCAAAGTCTGAAAAATTTCTAGTGTCATGTTGGTTCTCAGAAAATTTCAGATTTTGGAGACTTTCAGATTTCAGATTAGAGATGCTGAATATATACACGTCTTAACCAAGAAGTAGGAAAATATTTAACACACTGAACTCATAGTTGTGATGTCAGATCATAATAGAAAGCTAAATTTTAAAAATGAGCAGTTTGACATGAGGTAGCTTGGGAAGTCATTGTGTCTCTGTCATGCAGATGATGTGAAAATGAGGGTGCTGGAGTTTCCATGCTGGGTGTCCCCCAGTTACTCATGTACTGAAGACTTGATTCCAAGCCTGTTTTATTGTTGGGAGGTGGTGGGGCCTTCAGAATGAGGGGCCTGTGGGAGGTCTCTGGTCACTGGGTGTGCATCATGAGGAGGCACAGAGGAGCCCAAGTCCCTTCCACTGCCTGTCTTTGCTTCCATGAGGCCAGCACTGGCCCCATCATATGCTCCCTGACATGGTGTGGAGCCTCTGCACATGTCTGAAGAGATGGGGCCAAGCTACCATGGGCCATCCTGCCACAACCGTGAGCCAAAATGATCTTTCCTTCCTACAGGTTGATTATCTCAGGAGTTGTGTTAATAGTAAGGAGAAGCCAACCAATGCACAAAGTAATTATGGAAAAGACTGAAGCTTAGGAAAAATCGTCCTTCAGAGCTGTCTGAAAGTCACTTAAACTGTCGTCTATCCTCTTGAATTTCTATGCTCTTGAATTTTCTCCCCCTTGGGTTGCATGCTAATTGTCCTATTTTCTTTCTTAAACTAATAAAAGATTAGGATGACATTTTGAAAAGGGCATCTCATTAAGTAGCCTTGCCCCATTGGAGCACCTGGCTCCACGCACAGTAGCCATTTGGTCATTTATCTTATGGTAATGAGGTGTCATCTCCCTGCATGGGTCTGCCTTCCCCTCCTGCCTCTGTCTCCATCATGGCCCTCTTCTGTCCTACATACCATTTTGTGTGTGTGTGTGTGTGTGTGTGTGTGTGTGAGTGTGTGTGTGTGTAGGAAGGAAGAGGGAAGACACATTAGAGTCACCCCGCATCTTCTCCACAGTGGTGTGTGGCCCTTACCTGTACACTGTGGTGGGAGGGGAGCTCAAGCTGTCATAGACAAGCCTCACATGGCCCTGGTACAGCTCCAGTGCAAGGGGATCATTGTCTCCCTTATAGAGAAGGATGCCGTTGTCCTTGTCAGTGGCCACCTGGAGAGAGCAGCCAGAGAATGTGGGTTAGAGCTTATCCAAGGCCCGCTCCCCCAGGACCCTTCTCACAGCACCTTCCAGGGGGCTGCTCTGCCCCTGCAGCCTGGATCTGAAGTCATGGCCACCTTTTCTCCTGCATCTAGTCTGTAAATTCCCAGAAGGCAGGATCTAGAGTTCTACTTCAGGAAATGCTGACTCAGCAATGGACTGCCGGCGACAAATACTTATTAACTGCCTATTGCGCGCCACTGTGTTCACATACAGCTCTCCTTGGTATCTGCAGAGGGCTGGCACAGGACCTCTCGTGGATAGCAAAATCCTGATGTTGCTGAACTTCCTTTTATAAAATGGCAGAACATTTGCATACAACATGTATAGAATGTACATATCTTCTCTTTAAACTTTCTCTAAATTACTGATAATACCTAACTCACTATAAATGCTGTGTAAATATAAGCAATTTTATTAAACTATGTCATTTAGGGGATAATGATGAGAAAAAAAGTGTATCGCTGTGCAGTAACACTGTCAGTTCTTTTTCCTTTCCCCAAATATTTTCAATCGAAGACTAGCTGAACCTGCGGCTATGGAGGGCGACTGTGTTCATGCTTATCGGGAGAACCGAGTTCTAACCTGTCTTTACCCTCTGGGCTGTGAAATGCCCCACCAAAGTGCCTGCTCCTTTTGGAGGTCCCAGTCTCTTCGCATGATGGATAACAACAACAGAAGCAGAAGGCCAACACCTAGCATGCAATTCAGGGCATACCATGAATCACGCGCTGCCCTGAGACTCGCCCTGCGACTTTTAGGAACACAGGTGTCTGGGCTTCAGCAAGGCCAAGTCAGCTGGGGCTCAGAAAAACATACTTGGAAAGCTGTCCAGGACATGCTAAGGTCTGTCCAGGCTGACAGCCACCAGCGCTGAAGCTGCTCCCAGCAGGGCGACGGGGATGAGTCTCTGCTAGGCGTGTGGGTTCCCACTGCCCAGCTCCCACCTGGCCTAAGGAATGGGATGTGCAGCAGTAAGTGTCAGAGGAACCTGACATCTGGGACAGTGGGTGCTGCCCTGGCCACTGGGGACCTAATGTCTTGGGCCTGAGCAAGGGCTAAAGGGGGTGTGACAACCGGAAATTCCTTCCTTTCTGCTGGTGCCTAGCACCAGCCTTCTTCCCAGGGGCCTTTCCATTGGCTGCAGGCTCCGTGGGAGGAAGTTTGACTTTTTCCTGAATTTCTGCACTTCCAGGGCCTAGAATGGTGGCTATCAGGTAGGTGCTTATTGAATGAGCTTTTCCCCCACACACTCCAGGTTAAATGTGGCCATCACCAAGAGGAGGGATGAGGCTGAGTTAGTGCGCAGCAGCACCCGCACCCAAGGGGCAGAGGCCACTGATGGGCAGCAGCCTGTTGTCCCAGACGGCACTCTGGTGGTTACTGGGGCTGTGGTGTCTCTGAGGCTGCCCCTCAGACCTCCCCTGTACTCAGGGCCTTGTTCTTTATCACAAACCTTCTCTTCCCACCTCCACCCCTAGAACAACTCTTAGGTTGTCAAAAAATACGGTTTGTATTGCACGTGCTCTGGTCCAAAGGCAAAGAAGCTGAAAATGTTATTTAGAAAAAAAATCTTCTTTTTTACTAAATGGTTTTCCATTCTCCCTAAAGGTTCTGCTTGTTTGTGCCTTTGAGCCTTTGCACATGCTGGTTTCTCAGCTAGTTTCCCTGTTTTTCACCCTGTGCCCACCAACCCTACCCTTCTGTTTGCCAGATAAAGTACTTATTCTTCAGCTCTAAGCTTGCTTATTTTCACCTCTGGGAGCCTTTTCTGATTCTTCAGTAAGTGAGGGTTACACCCCTACTGTGTACTTCCACAGCAGCCCCGTTGTCACTGTCGCTTTCTTTGCCATGTTGGGCCATCAAAGTGCTTTGTGTGTCTTGTTTACCCTTGAATCCCCACTTCTCAGCATTGTGCCTAGCATGTAACTGTGGATCAAGTATTTCCTAGAGGAGTCAGTGCATGAGGCTGCTGCATGCCGAGAAGCTGGCCCGGGGGTAGTTCTAGATGTCCGGACAGATCTGGTCCGGCTTCCCCAAAGCTGAGCAGTGACCTTAACAATGTTTGAGGGGAAAGGGCAGGACTGCTCCCATCTGGGGTACCCAGCAGTTTTCTGCACAATCATAACATGGCACATTAGGGCCCTCACAAGGGCAGTGTGAAGCAGAACGTACCTGAAGGGAGATGTTGGCCTGGGGCCGGACCTTGGCAGATGCCAGTTCCACGTAGGAGTCCTTGCCCACAAAGTTGACGGTGATGAGCTTCTCACACCGGGGCCCGGCGAAGCCCGGTGGGCAGCGGCAGGTGGGCTCCTGCTGCACCACGATGCACTGCGCCCCGTTCTGGCACTCGTACTGGTCGCAAGGGCTGGTTTGTAGCAGGACCATGGGTGGGGGGTGCTCGCAGAAGACCCCACTGCAAGGAGGCAGAGGAGCATGGGTGGGGATGGGAAGGGGGTGAGGAGGGGACAGCCACTTGTTTCCAAAGAACCTACACCAGAAAGGTGGTGGGAGATGGGACAAAAGGCTAAAGCCAGGGTCTGGAACCAGCCCTGCCATGAACTTGGGCAAGTCCTTCCTGTCTCTAAGTTCCAGTTCCTTAATTTTTTTTTTTTTTTAATAACTGCATTAGATGAGAGTTCAGGCCCCCAGATCTGAGTTTCATCAGAATTGCCTGGAGTAAATTTGTTGAAAGTGCAGATTCTCATCCCAGGCCAGATGGATGGATGCACAAGATGTGGCATAGCCAGCCAGTGGGACACTGCTCATCCTTAAAAAGAATTGTGACATGCACTACAGCAGGCATAGACCTCGAGAACACTGTGCCAAGTGAAACAGCCACAAGGGATGATGCTGTGATTCCACTTAGATGAGGCACCTGCTCATTTCATATAACTAGAAAGTAGAGTAGAGGTTACCAGGGGCTTCCAGGAGAGTACAGAGTTGTTAATGGTAAGAGTTTCTGTTTAGCAAGATGCATAAGTTCTGGTGCGTAATGGTTGCGTGTATAATTCCATGGAACAACCTCTTTAAAAACAGTTGAGATGATACATTTTGTTATGTATATTTTATCATAGTTTTTTTTTTAAATTTTTTTTTTAAATTTGTGTGTGTGTGTGGCCAGCTCAGCCCACCAGGGGGCGGGGCTGGCTGGCATGTGGTGCTGGGGGATTTGAACCGCGGTCCCTGTGCATTGCCAAGCTTGTTCCAAGTAGGTGCTTTAGACCACTGAGCCATCTCACCAGCCCCCATAGTTTTTTTTTTTTAAGTGCAGATTCTCAGCCCAAATTTTTGCCATCCTCAAAGTATAACTCAGTAGCTCTGGGATGGGGCTCAGGAATTTTAATTTTCATCCACCTCTGCTGCAGATGACCTCAGCGGAGCTTTGAGACACGCTGCTCTCGAGAACTCCAGGTCTTTTTCCAGGCTTGTGTACTCAAAATCTGCGTCTTCTGCATTTAGGCCATCTAGTGAATACTGGTGTACACAGAACTGAACCCCAGTCTAAGCCCCCTTAAATATGGACCCTTCCTCACTCAACCCCTTCTGTCCCTGCCAAGCAGTGTTAGGGTGCAAACATCCAGCACCTGGACAGTGCTTTATTCCCCCCACCTTTTATTTATTTATTTTTTTGGTGGTATTGGGAATCAAACTCAGGACCTTGTACTTGCCAGGCAGGTGCTTATGCTGCTGAACTATCTCCCCAGCCCTCCCCTTTTCTTCTGGCTTCACTGAGCACAAATCCTCCTGGTCACTGCCATTCTCTCTCTTCTTTCCTTCTCTTTCTCCCTCTCCTCTTCTCTCACCTGCCCTTTTTCCAACTCCCTCTCCTCTTTTCCTCTCCTCCTCCACCATGCTGTTCCTCTCCTCTCTTTTTCCTTTTCACCCCTCCCCCTTTCTCCTCCTCCTCTCCCTCTCTCCTTCCCACTCCTCCCTCCTCTCTCTTTTGTGGTACTGGAGATTGAACACAGGATTTTTGCATGCTGAACATTCAGCTTTTTCTGCTACTGAGATACTATATTTTTGTTATGTAGCTAGAAGAAGGATTTTGGCCTACATGGGCATGTGGTGACTCCACCCTGTAAGCCGGGGGCTCCAAGGTACTGCCACCTGTCATTAGTAGACAGAATCAGACTCAAGCATAATATGTCAGTAGAGTTGCCCTGAGCTGCTATAGTGAAGACTGGGCCTCAGTCTCCACCCACTGCCATGAGGGTCCAGATTGTCCCCTCCCCAAAGTGCCCTCCACCATACCTGAAGCCCTGGGGGCAGATGCACGAGTAACCATTGACTGCATCCACACACTGGGCCCCGTGGCGGCACTTGTGAGCAGCGCAGTCATCATTGTTTATCTCGCAGAACTTCCCGCTGTAGCCAGGGACACACTCACACCTGGAACACAGGCAGAGCGGAGCTGTTCCTCAGGGCCAGGCCAGCTTCCTAGTGGTAGCTCTCAGGCCCTCCTGTGCTGGGCAGCCCCTCTCTGTTTCTATCAGTCAAGTGCCTTATAGGCCCATCAGGTCTGGCTCTGTGATTCAGCCTCACCAGTGGGTCCCTTGTCTTTGTCCCCTGAGGTCAAGGTGTCTCTGCTTCATGTAGTAGGGGAAGTCCTGTTTTTAGAGGTCAGACTAAAAAGCACAGGGTGGAATCACTCAGCTTTTGGCTTGGATCTGCCACCTTCTCCCTGGCTCTGATAGTCAGATGTGTCCTCCCACTGTGCGGGCACCATGCTAAGCCCCTTCCCATCAGGGTCTCATAGTTCTCCCAGTGTCCTACAGGGGGGGCTAGCATGATGAAGAAACCGGAGCTCAGCCAGTGCTGAATCACTCTGTGGACCCCTCTGAGTGATAGTTTACAGTTACTGTGCGCCAGGCGCTGTTCTAAGTGCATCAACCACTTTTTACCTCTGAGTCTCGAATTTTCTTTATAAATGTAGTTGACAATAAATAACTCTGCCTCTTAGGGCTGCTTTAAAAATTAAATGACAGACTCTGTGAAGTGCACAGAACATTGAGCAAACAGTCAATTTGATTTGGAGATGCTAGGAATGGCAGTGAAGATGAAATGACGTTGTTGTCACTTCCCTCGATTTTGTTTCATGCTTGCTCACCCTTCTAAAGATCTGAACTAAGAAGAGCAAAATCTCTTCTCCTTTAATAAACTGGGAGAGGAGATGGCAGCCATGGCCCCACCCCAGCCCCAGGCAGGGATCCAGCCCTTCATTAGGGCGCACTGTACCCAGAGATCCGCTGAGATCTCTGCCAGCCCAGGTTGGAAATCTAGAGGGAAATAAAGCTACTCTGGCAGGCACTGGGGCTCCCTGAATATGCATGTCTGGGTTTTTCTGTGAAGGGTAACACTAAAACCTCAGTGTGGAATCAGACCCGAGGACACCAAGGTCGGGGGCTTAGGACACATAGCACATAGTGGCTTCTGTCTCCTGCAGAGATTTTGCGCTTCTCTGATCCTAACAGGGGAATTCTGTTGGATAGAGTAAAAATAGTAATCACAACCTCTCCGGGAGGCGGGATGGGGAGGTGGGGGAGGGGCAAGCAGGAACACTGAACACGTGGAGCGACAACGGGGAAGAACCGAGGCAGAGGACGGTCCTTCTACCCGCACCTCACTCCCTGCCTGAGCAGTGGACGCAATTGAGATGGAGCCGGCGCTGCTGGGGCTCAGAAGGGCCCGGTGCACCCTGCGGGTTTCAGGGCAAGGAGAGATCTGTGAAGGCGCGTTGTGTCCTCAAAGGGAACAGCTCTGGAATCCAAGGATTGACTAAACCTGTGCTCAAAAATGGCACCATCTGCTACACGGTGACCCATCACGTAGATGTGCGCGGCCAGCCAACGGCCCAGGACAAGCTCGCAACACCAGCGGGGCTTCGTGAGCTTTGCTTGGCTGTTCGCAGCACTCATGGGCAGGCACTGTGCACCTTCCATGGAAGCCTCACTGGAGGAGTACACAGCAGACCTCCAAAGACAAATATCTTCAGACCTAGCCGAAGGCCATGCTGACTGTGTGTCTTATTAATAGTCCCCTAGGAAAATAACAGCAAGGATTGTGGGGGCTGGGCTATGACCTGTTTGATGAGGGGAGGAGACAGATGAAATGTCTCACTGTACTGATGTAAAGGCTATTCAAAAATGTTAATTTTTTGAATAAAAATTTTACTGAGCTGTTTCATAGACCTCGAGATAGTAGCTTCTCAGAGACATTCCTAGAAATAAAATACCTAAGATTACCAAAAGTTGAGCGGCTTCTTTCTTTTTTATATTGTTCTAGGTTACAAAAGACAGTAAGATCAAGCATGAAAGGATCATGACAATGTGGCAGCTGTAATTCCCAGCACTGCTACTTCAGGCCGGTGCCCAGCCCGCCTCTGCCCAGCCGCCACGCCCTCTCAAGAAAGCACCCTCTGGGCTTGCTTTCTGCCCCCTAGGCCTAGAATGCCATCCATCTTGCCACGGGCACTCATCCTCAGAGTCCCTGCTCATTGTTCTTTTCTGGGTACAGCTGAAGCACCCACTTGCCCGTCTAGTCTGCCGTGCTCTGCGTATGTGCAGGGAGTACCAGGCTGCTCTGCTCTGGGTCCGAGTTTGTGTTTCTTTGTCCCCCTCCCCTTCCCCCTTGCCCTGCATTCTGCTCTGCCCCACCTCCCAGTGCAAGACTTCAGGGGAAGCCAAATCCTGGGGTGGAGAGCGGGGGTGGGGGAGGCACCCCTCACCCCCAAACTCAGGGGACGGCTGTCTGAAAGTCTCACCTGGCAGATCTTAGAGGAACACGGGGCAGGTAGGGTACATCTGAACAGCGTAGGGGCATGGAAGGACTGCTGCTTCATTTGCTCTCAGCAGAACAGAGGCCCTATTATACCTCTTACATTTTCACTAGTGATGAGCTCTGGGCTTGATATGCCAAAACAGAAAGGACCACCCAAGGAAAGACCTGCTCCCGTGCCCTCCTAACCCTTCCTTACTACACCCTCCCTCCAGCTCAGCCCATCTGATTCTCTTGGTTCTCTCAGGTTCAAGTCCCATCTAAAGGGGGTGGGACTTCCTTCTGTATTTTATTATTATTGTTACTTTTGATGGAACCCAGGGATTGAACTCAGGCCCTTGCACTTGCCAGGCAAATGCTTATACTACTGAGCCATCTCCCCTGCCCCCTCATTCTGTATTTTAGCAGGTTTTTCCTTTCTCAGAACCCCAGAGTACCCAGAACCAGAAGAACAAGGTTAAGAAATGACCTCCCCTGTCCCTCAACAGGGATATCTGTAGGATGGCTCGACCGCCTTAGTTTTGAAAAGGAGAGGCATAGAGCGAACCCGCCATGCTGAAAGCTCAAATCGGATAGCTGGAGGCAGAGTTGACAGGGCCTGTGCTGGGCAATGAGGCCAGGCCTTACCTGAATCCTCTGTCCAGGGAGATGCACTTGGCCTCGTGTTGACAGAGGTTCATCTCGGGCACACAGTGGTCAATCACCTCATCACACAGCTCACCTGGCAGAAGTAGGGAATAACTCAGGCATGAGGGGTCTCCAGGCAAGGAGGTTGGGCTTCTCTCAGCCCTGGTCACAACGCTATAGATATCAAGAGCCCTGCATACTTCTTTTGGGGTATCCTTGCTTCTGGACCTCTGCCTTATTTTTCCTAGCAGCAGCAATGGAAAGATCTCAGGGACCCTCCTGGCCACTGTCATGACAACATCATTGGGCTGTTTTATTTGATCAGGCAGGGGCGGATACTGTAGCCCAGACCCTGAGCTGAATGCTTATTCTTTTATTTCCTATCAGTTTACTGAGCGTCTCTCATGTAGATGTGGCCCAATCCTGTCCTCCGCCATGGCTTAGTGGGGGGGATGTACAGGCAGGCAACTACAGTGCTCAACTGGGAGCGCCATCATGGGGTAGGCTCTAGGGGCACAACGGAGACTCATAACCTTGCCTCGGAGGTCAGATGGGGCTGCTTGGAAGAGCAGACTGTGCTGAGCAGCCTTGCTCACCCGTCACAGATAAGGAAACCCTTTGGGTTTTTTCCAGGGAAAGGAAATATGAAAGGAATTTGAAGTGTCTGGTATGCTGCCTTTGAAGTCTCCAGGGCTGCAAAATACCTATGGGTCCTTCGTACCAGGATGGCCCCTGCTCAGAGGCCCCGTAAGCTCACACCACTGAATACATAACCCAAGCGCCTCTCCCATGCCATGCAGGATTGTAAGGTCTGACTTCTGGGTTGCCTCAAATTCCACCCAGCTGAATCAGGTGGAGAGTGATCTGAGGGGAAACTTCTAACCACTGAAGCTCTCTGCAGGACGAGGTAAGAATGCGATTGAAAGGAGGCTGCCTGGGTAGCTGACCCCAGGGGACAGGGCAGAAGGAGGTCCTGGGGTTGGCTGGGCATTGGATGAATGACAGCCTGACCCTTGCTGTGGTGGGACAAGCTGGCTCCTGGTTTGTCCTGAGAAGGGTCCTTCAGCTACAGCACATTATCTGCTATGGACCACAAGGGCCACTGGGTTGGGCCTCCCTTTTGTCCTCATCAGTTGGACCCAAATGAGCAGATGAGTATCAGTTTAGAACATTTTGGGGGGTAGAGAGACCACAGTGCCGCTCTTGGGCACAAAGTACAGTAGACTGCAATCCCAAGACAGCTCGGTCACCTGCAGATAACAGGTGCATCCCACTGAGACAGGGGCCAGGTCTCCTCAGCTTCCCTTCCGCTGCCTAGCTGCTGCTGTGAGCTCAGGCCAGGCCCCTTCTCTGGTGCACACAGAGCCCATTGTGAGCACCTCTGTTCTTAGAATGACGACTTCAACTTATCCAGTGTTTCCTCTTATCTTAGGTGGATCAGATGTACCTTGTGGGCTGAGAATATTGCTTTAGATTTCTTGGTGTCTCTAAGAGCTACCTACATAGCAGGTACACAGCAAGTGCTCCCTGTTGCTAATGGAACCCTTCCCTCAGAAGATGGAGGATTTGGGCAGAAGGGAGATTTGCCTGTACATTCTCCCAGCACAAAGCCTTGTCAAGCCAGGAAGCTCAGGACTAATAGGTGGGTGAGTTTTCCCAGTTGGCCTTGAAATGCACCATCAGTTCCACTGGTGTGCTTGGGGGTACATGGCTATTGGGTAGAGGCTTCAAGGCAAAGGATCTGAGGGGCAAAGGCAGCCACTTGGCTTCCTTCTCAGCTTCCTTCGCTGCAGTTCTGAGGATTGCTTCAGTTCATATCCAACACCCAAATCATCCCACTCATCATTACATTCTTGACATAAAACCAAGTTCCAGTGGGCAAGGACTTGGCAGCCCCCCGAGCTGTATCATTCTCACTTAGGCCTTGCCTTAGGCCAGCATTTCAAAATATGGTTTTTATAAGACAGTACCTCTGGGTGGTAACGGTGTGGCATGGTGGGGTTAGAGGGAACTTCTGAGATCACCCAAGTGTGGGAACTGCTGGGTTAAACAATCTTAAAGGGCTCCTCTAAAGTAGGAATTTTTGGAACCTCTAACATGCTAATTTACATCACAAGCTCCAAGAAGAGGGCTATTATTATATACAGCAATTTTAAGGCTTTAAAAAAAAATCCATGTAGATTCCTCCTCAAAGAATTCATAGAACCTTGGAATTCTAGGCTGGTGCATTCTACTTTAGGTTGGTCGCATAACAAAGTGAGCTGTGTTTGCATCAACTGTGGAATTTTGCTTCACAATCACATTCTGTATTTCACTCTTCTCATTGGGGGAGGCGACACTAGGAAATAAAGGCGTTTTGTTTCAGGGTGGGTGGGTAGAACGATATTCCTGAGCAGAACACCCCTGTGAGGAGACATCCACAGCCTTCAGCTGGGACCCGTTCTGCTTTGTGCCCCCATGCTCCCTGGGGTTCAACAGGGTGTGTTCTCATTCTATGGAATCCATGTGTTTTTCTCTACTTGACTATGAGCTTTCTATGAGAAGGAACTTTGTCTTGCTCGCTTTTATGTTCCCAGTTCCTAGCAGAATGTCTGGAAAATGCAGATTTCCAGAGATGGTTGCCTAGACCTCAAACAGTACATGTGCCCCCCACCAACCTTAAAGATACTGAGTGAACAAACAGCCGGAAGGGCCCAGGAAGCCTGTTTCAGGGTGGGAAGGAGCTGGGGACCAGCTGGGCATGGGAGTGGGGGTACAGGAGATGGATGAGTCAATCTAGGATTTTGGGGCACCTCTTATAGCCTGTCACAGTCTTGGGATCTTAGCTTTGTCCACCAGGAGAAAGAGGGTGCAGTCCCACCTCCTGCAGGAACACCATAAAGAAGATGGGACTCTTCTAGTGACTTCTTCCCCTCACCCCTCAAGCATAGGCTGGTGCTCTGCCAGCCCCTCACCTGTGTAGTTCGGTGGGCACACACACACATAGTTGTTGATCCCGTCCACACAGGTGGCATTGTTTTCGCAGTCATTGTCCTCGCAGTCATCTGGGTTGATTTCACACCGCTGCCCCTCAAAGCCCAGGGGGCAGGAGCAGCTTCAGGTGTGAAGGTTACAGGGGAGCCAGAGGCCAGGGAAGGGGTGGTAGAGAGGAAGGGAGAGGGTGTGAAATACATTAGTTAGGTCTCTGCTTTGCGTGGAGGCCCAAGGCATGGTTCCACACACCCAATGCCTTGGGGTCCCGGGCCCTTAAGGGTCATTTAATCTAGTCTCCTGGTCATTTTGTCTCTAGCCTGTTTTGTCTCCAGTCCTTCTTGCTGGCTGCCTTGGCCCCGGAGGCAATTCCTACTAGCAGTGCCTCACCATTCCCCAGCTGAAAGTGGTTTCCTGGATTTGGCTTAAATTCCCACAGCTGTCTTCTAAATGTCCCTTCCTGTGGTTCCTCTGTGGTGGACTAATCTCCTTTGTAGACAAAGGAAGCCAGCAGTAAACTCCAGGCTTTGGACTGCTATCTTCAGAACCATGAGGAAATACATTGCTGCCCTGTTATGCTTTGTCATGGCAGGCCTAGGAAATGACTTAGGAGGGAAGAGCACACAAAGCTCTTTTGGCCAGCACCAGCCTGCCTGGAGCTGACATATTGCAACAGACCCTTCCTTCTCCTCCTCAGCAGCATGCACAAAACGTAGTGTCCCCAGCCTTTGCCTTATTGCCCTCACCTTCTAACCCATCTCCTGAATCCTGTAGATCTGGGCCTTTTGCCTTTCCAATTAAGCTTTGGAGATATTTCCTATTCATCTGAAACCCCTCAAAGACCTAGGATGGAAACAAGATATTTGGTGGTGCAGGATAGCCTGCAGAGGAAGCTCCTCCTTGTGGTGTGGTACAGTCAGGCTTTCAGCCCCGGAGGTAAGGGTCCCTCATCCTTTCTCCCATCTCTTGCTTTCAGTGAGCAGGAGGAAGTGGGTGGTTTGGCTGACTCCAGGCAGGAACAGGAAGTTCACCTTGAGTTTCAGTTTTCAAGAGTCAGGGTTTGATGGGGCTGGCTTGGCTGGAGGACACGGGCTGGCTGGGCTCAGCAGGGGGAACTGGGAGCCCAGAACTTGATTTCTTCCACAGCCCACACAGCAGCCTCTGGCCACAATGCTTCTGATAATGAATTGTTCACAACCTGAGCTCCAGGATATCCGCCCAGAGCTTGGCACAAGGGCCTCGCCTTTACTGCAGAGGAGCTGCTGCCCTGCACGCTGTGCCAAAAGAGCCGCTTCTCGATGGTTTGCAGTTGCCAGGCTAATAGCCTGGGGAGCCTGGGCATCTACAAGCTGCTGGGGGAGGCAGGAAGCAGGAAGGGGGAGTGAGGCCTGGCAAAAGGCCTAAGGCCACCCCTAGGACAGCTTAACTTAAATGGTTTCTATCCCTTTTCCTTCTGGAGACCTTAATACCAGTGGAGAGAGGACTGGAGTTAGGGTTAGAAGACCCAGGAACCAGTATTAGAATATGTCACCCAGAGCAAATCAGGCTCCATGCCCATGTACTCAGTGAGGACAGGACCTTCCTATGCTTGGCTAGGGTCACGAGGCTTAAATAAGATGCATGACTAGTTAGTGCCTGACACATGAGAGCACTGTCTTTGATAGGACCCATTATTATTATTATTATTAATTATTATTTATAACCTAGAAAAGAGTGGCGGGATTGCCAGGCTGGCAGGTTTTTCAGCCAGCAGCTGTAGCCTTCCTTGGAGACTTCCTGGCTCACAGAGGAGAGGCTAGTATTGACCCTGTAACTCCAGGCCAAGGGTTTAGCTTTTGGCTGCCTCAGTTTGCTTATCTGTATGGCAAGAATAATAACACTTTCTTTCCAAGCTACAAAAACCCTTGACATCACTCACAGGAGGGTGCCTGTGAGAGGAGTCCCTGGGAGCTGTTACTTACCTGAAACCATCCTTGTAGCTCTCACTCAGGTGGCAGGTGCCTCCGTGCTGACAGGGGTTCTGGATGCAGGTGTTGATGGGCACGGTGCAGTCCTTGCCCTGAGGAGCAGAAGGAACAGAAGCACACGGTGAGGAGGACTTTGACTGCTGCTAAGACCCAGCATCTTCCGGGATGAAGCTGAGATGGTGTCACAAAGCCTCTGGGACAAGGGTCTGTGACTAGGGGCCAGCTAGAGGGAGCCGTCCTGCCACAATGAGAAAGGGAAGAATGCCGAGAGCACCGGAGTACAGGCTACAGCTTTCCCACTTCCTTGAACTGGTGCACTTTTCCATATGATGCTGCTGGGCGAGAACCCCAGGTTTGCATGCAGGTGACCCTGGCTTCACATTCCAGTACTGCCTCTTCCTGCCTGGATGACCTTGACCTTGCAAAGAAGCCTCTATGTCTCAGAAGGCCGTTCTGGGAATGGGACTAGAGCTTCCACATAAGGAACACTGCAGTTGTATGACCCATTTAGCACACAGCAGGCATCCTATAAGTGCTAGTAGATGGCATTACTGTCAGCCTCACTGAGGTTTCCCTACAGTCTACAACCTGAGCAGGGTAGACGAGGCTGAAGGTGGACTGAACCAATAGAGCTCCTAGGTGACGACAACCCCCGAGATGCATCCTCCATTGGTCTGGAGTGAGGGCCAGGTGTTGGCATTTATTCCGGAATTCTGCAGGGGAGTCCAAGGTTAGGCCAGGCTGAGCTGGGTTTCTTTGGACCAGGCTCCTCAGAAGGGAATGCTGGAGCTGACAAGAAGCCAACTGTGGCAGGTGGGGAGGATCATGTCAGGCAGAAAGAACAGCAAGGACAAAGGCACCAAGGGGGTGGGCATTAGACTCAGGGTCCCAGGGAGCAGCCCAACTCTTCTCAACCCTTTGGCACCTGCTTTTGCTTTGGGACTGACAGACAAAGGCTGCACCCAAGTACTGGCGAGTAGCCTTTTGCAGGACTTGGTGGCGCGGCCCTGGGGAGGTATCTACTGTGTGTTTCTGGGCCATTGGCTTAGGGCTCGGGCATATGCCAGGTGGGGGTCATCATGGGAGCCCTCCCGCTGCCACCACCACCTGCTTGCCATCTGCCTGAGAAAGTCTACTTCCCTCTTCTGCTGCTGCCAGCACCTGTGATGGCATGGGACTGGGGCTTCCTGGCTGTGCGGTGACTGCCAACTAAGCCTGCAGGCTTGGCCCAGGACAGCCTCCGCTGTGGACACTCTCGAAGGCATCCTCCTAGCTTTTGAAACCCTGCAGTCTCGGGTCCCTGCCTCAGCAGGCAGAAGCCATAGGCTTTGCTGTCTCCTTCCTGATGCAAGTTTCTGTCCCATCAGCGTTTAAGGATCAGTCAGAAGTTTCTCAGCAGGGAGAGGGACAGTGTGGTTAGGGGTGGTAGCTGGGCATATCCTAAGCCAGAGCAACACATCCTGGTTCCAAAAGTCAGTATGTGAAACTGTAGTACTAATTTTCACATATATTATTGAGCACATTTTCCATTCCTGGCCTCATGCTAAGTGTTTTATATTCATGATTGCATATAATGTTCACAAGAAACCCCATGAGATCACGGCAATTGTTATTACACTCATTTTCACAGATAGCAAAGGCTGACTTGAAAAGTGAGGTAACTGCCCTGAGACTGCAGGGGCAGTGCGTGTGGCAGGCAGGAAGCAGCCTAACAAGGCATCTGAGTCCAAAGCCAGGGCCAGCCTCTGTGCTGGACCACTTACTCTGATCTTCTTAAAACTATTCAGAGTGCAAAGCCTAGCTTGGTGGCTGTGTAGCTTGAAGAAACAACTAGTTCTCTCCAAGCCTTGTTTTCATCCCCTGTGAAATGGGAATAATATAGGTTGAATATCTCTAATGTAAAAATCCAAAATCTGAAATGATCCAAACTCCGAACTATTTTAAGCACTGACTTCACATATACCCTCACATGATGGCTTGCAGTCCAAATGCAGATATGGCAAAAATGTTGTATGTAATTACAGGGTACGTGTGAAAGGTCTACATGAAATACAGATGAATTTGTTGCTTAGAATTGGGTTCTATACCCACGGTATCTTGTTACACATATGAAAATATTCCAAAATCTGAAATTTGAAACACTTCTGGTTCCATGCATTTCAGATAAGGAGTATTCAATGCCGATGTACCCCATCGGGCATTAACTAATGGTGAAAAAAATCACATATCTCTAAGATGCCTCGTATGTGATGGCAACTCTGTAAACGATGACAAGGGTGACAATGACTGGGGTCTGGTGCACAGTTGAATGCGGGTTATTAAAATATTTTTTCAGGTCTTTGTTAGCTTATTTGTTTGACACATAGTCTACCTTGATAGTGCAGGCTGGCCTCAAACTCATGGCGATCCTCCTGCCTCAGCCTCCAGGGTGATGGGATTACAGGAATGCACCACCACACCTAGCTTTTTTCAAGTCCTTGTTTGGTGCTAAAAACTGTAGTGCCAGATGTCCCTAGTCCCTGTCTGGGCCAGCCTTTCTATGCTTGATAACTTGTGAATAACCAATGGCTGGGTTGAATCCTCAGGAGGGTGGAAGCAGAGGTGGTTGTGTCTCTGCTAGCCCTTTACGCAAGAACACAAGATATCTAGGGGACATAGTACATGATGGTTTGGTAATTGGGGCTGGAGGAGGGAATTTCTGACACTTATGAGTCCTGAGAAATAATCACTGTAGCCAATGCCTCCCTAATTAGGCCAATTCTTTTCAGCTGTGTTTTGCTTAAATACATTAAGCTTATGATGCTCTTTGGTCCTCCAATTTCTATTCCCTGCCCTGCTCTGTGTGTGTGTGTGTGTGTGTGTGTGAGGTGGGAGAGAAGACATGGACATGGTGGATGGCAGGGGCTTCTGGCTTCCTTTAGAAGGGATTGGCAAGAGGGCTCTTCACTTTCTGAGATGGGGCTGGTAGGGCTGATCTAAGACCTTGCTACTTAAAGTATGGTCCATGGACTAACAGCATTGGCATCCCGTGAGGTGCGTCAAAAATGCATAGTCTCAGGCCTGACCTCAGGTTTTATGAATTGAACCTGCATTTCAGTGAGATCTTGTGCACACTGTAGTTCTGAGAAGCATTGCTCTGAGACACTCCACATATGTGCGTGAAGATCAATGGCTGAAAAACAACCAGCCAACCGAATTTATTTCCCCAGATCTTAGAGTAGCTGGAAGATAGTCATCCTCTGTAAAATGTCCACTGAAGTCTAGCCCTGGGGGAGGCAGGCTGAGTCCACATGTGGTCCTTACGTCCTTACTGCAGCTTTGCAGATGAGTATGGCTGTTCCCATTTACACATGGGAAAAAGGCTGAGATAGAATTGGTGACTAATGAAATGATTCAAGGCACATTTTCTGGTAAGAGATAACTGGATCTGGTTTTAGTGCATGTGCTCCCTAGGTATGGGATTCTGCCCAAGTTCTCTGAACTTTACAAGTTGTTTCTTCACCTACCAGTCAAGCTTATTTCACAGGACAAATAAGAGTACCGTAAGAAGTAATGGACTTAAATCGCTGTGCTGTTTCACAATACTGTGGCTTCCCAAACTCTTGCAGTTAATCCAATGAACGAGGTATCTGGAAAGAGCTAGGCAAATGCCTCAGCTTGGTTTCATAGGTCACTGGGACAGGTGTCAGCTCAGCACCTTGTCTTTGTGGCTGTGCTTGGGTACATCTGTGAGCCCAGGGAGAAGGGAGGCAGTGAACTCAGCATGGGGTGAAGTCTGCTGATGAGTGATCTTTTTGGTTCACCTTGCTCCATTTTACAGTTGAGAAAACAGGAGGAGAGCAGCAGCCACCCAAGGTCACATGGCCAAGTGGAACCAGGTGCTGGAGGAGCCTGTCTGGTGTTCCTTCTCACACTATCCTGTGATTCTCTACACTGGAGATTCAGAAAGGTTCTAAATGCCAGCGGCCACCCCTCAGGCCCTGAAATCACTGCAGTTGCCAATGGGCAGTGAAAGAAGTGACCAGATCCTGGGTTCTGGAATCATTTGGCTCTGAGCTTTGAACCCTAACTCCCTTCTCTACTATGCTCAGTTTTTTCAATTAGAAAGGGTCATTTTAGGAGCTATGTCCTATAGCAGTGGTTGTGAACCTAGGGCACAAGTGTCGCAGCAGGCTCTTTGTACCATGAAAGCGCTAAAAGGTTCGTTGTCACTGTCCTAGGACTTTGATGAAGAGCATGCAAGACAACAAACACGTGTACCTCATTTTGTATAGCGGCAGGCAGAGCAAACTGCATACTCCTGGAATGCTAGGAAGCTCACCATCATATACCCAAGACCTGCTCCAGCCAGAGGTTGTTTTAAGGTCAAAATCTCACTCAGATTCTTCTGAGGTCAGAAAGATTCTCATAATCTTATGACCAAAGTTGAGCCAAGTGGCATCTCCCTGTAGCAGCTTTACAGAGCAGCACTTGCTGCTCTGAAAATAACAGTCAGGCTATGTTTCATGGTGTGGCCAAGTGTAGTTGGCAGAAGCCTCAACTCATGCTCAGATAATTTTAAAGAGAAGGAAACAAGCTGAGAATGTGAATGGTCTAACTTATCTGTAAATTGGAGAGGACGCCATCCACCTCTGAAGGTGATTATAAAAACTATAGAATGAATAGTAAATGTGTAAGTCTAGCTGAGTACTGCTTCTTAGTTAATTAAAAAGAGAATTCTACTTGCGTTGAGGCATTTAGTTCAATGGTAGGGTACTTGCTAAGCATGCATGAGGCTCTGGATTCAATCCCTGATGTCGTGAAAAAAGAAAAGGAAAATAGGAAGGAAGGAAGAAAGGAAGAAGGAAAGGGAGAGGGGGAAAGAAAAGAACTAGCTGCATGCACCAGAATGGGGAGCTATGCCCATGTCATAGTTCTAAGGTGATGACTGAAGCTCAATGACAGTTGGCAGTGTCGCAGACTGTTACTCCATGGTGAAGGCAGTAACATGCCACCTGTTACCAATGGCTCATCTTACACCCTGGCAGCAAGGGTGAAGGTAGAGGAAGCAGTATGCTAGCGGGCCGAGTGCTTACCGACCTCCAGGTCCTGTCCTAGGTGTATCGCTTTCATTATTGTATGCATGATTCTCACAGCAAACCTGCAAGACAGGTCCTCGTGTGCAGGTAGGAAGGCTCACGTGGCGCTCCTGACCACTGCCACACAGCTAGTAAACGACAAGGCTAGAATCCATATGTGCTTCTCTGTGTGTCCAATCTGAGTTTTCTCCACTGAACCTATGCAAGGTAGTTTCGGGGGAGCAAGCCTCCTGAGCAGGTCTGCTCTCAATTTGTCTTCTTCCCAACCAATAAAATGTGTGGGTGTGCAGGATGCAGAGAGAGTTGGGCTGCTAGTGAGTTCCAGGTTTTGGTGGTAGCTGGCTGGCTTCAAAGACAACCCTAGGGATCTGTTGGCCCAGGCCAATAGGTGGCAGTCTGACACCATCCACTGGAAGCATGGGCCGTGCGAGAAAGCCACCAGGTACTCCCGTTCCCAAGATAGAGTCTGCCTCTCCAGCTTGTCACTACACATGCACATTCCCTCTGGGGATGGAGATGTGGCAACGCCAGCCCTTGCCCCTCAGCCTGTGCCAGGTGAGTGCACTGAAAGAGCTGCCCAGCTATTTTACAACTCTTGACTTGCTCAGTACATTGGAATGGGTGTCTTGGATGGCCAGAACCTGGGAGAGCCCTGCAAAAGGGGACCATACTATAGCCCAGCTGAGCCCTGTGAGGCCCAGTGAGGGGCTCAGCTATGTAGGAAACCCTCCAGGGCAGAAGACTTTAGCTTGTGAGTCATACAGCCCTGGTCCTAATCCCAAACCTATTGCTCACACTGAGTCAAACGCTGTTGACAATCTGAAGCCCAGTGTCCTCACAGGTAATGAGACCATCTTCCTAGGCTCCCTGGGACTTTAAAAAGAAAAGGTGAGCAAAAGGCCAAGTACACACTCATACCCTACAGATGTTCACAGGGAGGCAGGGTCACGTGTTCTGGATAGTGTTAGGAGGGAGGGAATGTCGTGGGATGTCTGGGAAGGACAGAAGGATGAACAGGGCTCTCAGTTCTTCTGCTGGATGACCTGAGTCAGCCAACATGTGGGGGACCTGGTAATGCCCGAGCTTTTGAGTTCCCCATCCCTGTATCTTTGTCATGCTGGGGCCAGCACTGCCAGCAGTGGCAGCTATTCAGGCTGCCTTGGCTGTAGTCAGCTGGGTGGGCACCAGGGCAGTGCCCTTCCTGGGGGCCGGGACTCAGGGGGAGCCTGGGGCCTGAACAGGGGCAGGGATTCCACCTTACCTTGTAGCTGTAGGGGCAGGTGCAGCGGTACTGCTCCACGGGGTCTGGGGTGCACGTTGCATTGTTCTTGCACGGACTGGAGAGGCAAGCATTGCATTTGGCCACAATGCTGATGTCCACAGGGCCTGGCAGCAAAGCCAGAGTGTTGGTGGCAGGTTTCGGAGCAGGCTATCCCACTGCCCTTCCCCTCCGCTCCAGCCCCTATCTGTCCTCGAGCCCAGAGGGCAGCTGGCTCTCTTCTGCCAGCGCATCCAATCTGGCTAGAGTCCCGTTAATTCAACCATTGTCCAGTGAGTAGAAATCACAGTGGGGCATCATACAGAAGCACTTCTGCAGTCAAATCAATTACTGTAATTAGTCTGATCCGATTTGGGTGCTAATCTGCAAACAATGTGCCATAATTAAGAACCTCCTGTGTATCTTTTTATATTCCAGGAAGCTTCGGGCCCCGGCGCTACTTGGATCTCTTACTTTTCAGCTCCCAAACACCCCTTTGCATGGAACAGTCTGTACCAGGCTAAGGAGGGATGCCTGGGCCTAAGGGATACACAGAAGTCTGTGTGTAAGCCCTAGAGGCAGGGAATGGATGGTCCCAAAGTTACAGAAGCTGTGTCGATGATTTTCTCAGGGACATTTATTGTCTATAATAGTTTCAACCATCTCTTGCCTTTTTCAACCGCAAAGGCTAGAAGGAGTTCATTGTCCCCACATAGAGCTTTGTAAAGAGGTTGTGTCCTGATGTCACAGCCATCTTTGACCACAAGCCCTGGATCTATAGGTCCCACTTACTGTCAGAACTTAATTTCCCACCAGCTTGAACCTGATGTGACGGTCCCATGCTGCTCCATGGGACAGTCAGCTATGTACCACTGGTGGCTCATAGCCACCTGGCAGTGACATGTATGAATTACAGCCTCATCAAGAATGTGTTAAATGATCTTGGAGCTAATGCCTTCACCTGACGGTAGCTTTGGACTAGTTCTGGCGAGCGACCATTTTTGGAGGTTGAGGAGAAGGTCTGATTGAAAGCTTCTCCTAGCAAGTTCAGCCTGTCTTCATGTGAGGATAGTAGGATGGCCTCCTGTCCTGGCTCACCTGGGACAGGCTCCCGGCACACAGAGATTTCAGTGCTAAAACCAGGAAGTACACAACAAGCTGGACCAAGGTGTCACCTCACACCAGAACCAGCCATGGTGACTTAAAAAAAATTGCCATCTGCAATCACAGCTCAGACTTAATCAAGACCTGGAGAGCAGGACCCAGGCACTAGTAATTTTTAAAGCTCCTCAGAAGATTCTAGCATAGGCAGCTCAGATGGAGAACAATTACTGTAAGGCTACTTGGGTCTTTTTGCTATCAGGTCTGGGGTCTCAGAAGCAGGCAGTAGAAAATTAAAATTAGCTTTAAATCAATGGAAAGTTTTTGAGCTTTCAACAGAAGAGAAGTTTTAGGGAGCAAGTACTGTATATTTTATATAAAAATTACGATTCTAATAGAGGAACAAAGGATATTAACAGAGAAATGTGTAATGCAAGTAGAAATAACTTCTTACATATAATTCAGGATTCCCCAATAATCAAAGATAGACAAAAGGAAATACAATTGTTATAACCCCCTGGATGAGCTATGCCTGTGAAATAAGATAAAACAATGACAGCATCTAACACAATGAACATTCAAAGGTGCTTTAGGGACCATAAATTTGTTTTGGTGCTTTTTGGAAATCAACTGGACATTATATGTAAATATCATATATTTTGACTCAGTACTTTTTATTCTTGAAATTTTCTCTATGAACATCATTTCAAATTCAGAAAGAGCTTTATGAATCCATGGGAAGAAAAAAGTGGAAATAGTCTAAAGATCTAAAGGCAGAAACCAGTTAGAATAGGTTGTAAAGGATCATTACCACTTGGGAGTCAAGACCAAGAATGCTGGCATCAGCAAGTCCTGGAATCCTTCCAACTAGGTGATCTCAAGAAGTCATTTAATATCCTTAAGCCTCAATTTTCTCATTTTTAAAAATAAAGGTAGTATTAGTATCTAAGGGCTGGGGATATAGCTCAGGGCACAGCGTCTGCCTGACAAGCACAAGGTCCTGAGTTTGACTTCTGTACCAGAAAAAAGAAAGGTATCTAAGCGTTACGGGTATTAAAGAATCAAATAACTTGACACATGAAAAGTGAGAATTACATAAAACAGTACATTAAAAACTGCTTAACACCTCTATAATGAAAATAGAACACTGAAGAAATTGAAGCAGACATTAGAAAATGGAAGTCTTTCCCTTGGTTATGGATTGGCAGAACCAATATTGTTAAAATAGCTATATTACAAAATCCAAGGCAATTTCTATTAAAATAGCAGCAGTATTCTCCACTGAGCTAGAAAAAAAAAAATCCTAAAATGCACATAGAATCAGAAAATCCCTAGAATAACCAAAGCAATCTTTTTTTTTTTTTTTAAAATGTATTTAGTACAGGGTCTTCTGGGTCTCACTACACATATCAGACTCATAGTGATCCTCCTGTTTTCAGCCTCCCAAGCGCTGGGATTAGAGACGTGCACCACCACACCCAGTCTCAATTGCTATCTCAGCATGCCCCAGGGGCGGGGCCAGTATGGCATGCTGGGGATCGAACCCCAATCCCTGTGTTTGCCTAAGCAGGTGCTTTAATCCACTGAGCTATCTGGCTAGCCCTACCAAAGCAATCTTGAGAAAAAAAAGCCAATACTGGAGGTATTAAAATACCAGATTTTAAGCTATACCACAAAGCCATGGTAACAAAAGCAACATAGTTTTAGTAGAAAAATAGACATGGACACTGATGGAATACAATAGAAGACATAGAAATAAGCCCATGCAACTACAGCTATTTGATTTTTGACAAAACATATACTGGAGTAAAGACAGCCTCTTCAATAAATGGTACTGGAAAAACTGGACAGCCTTGTGCAGAAGACTGAGAGTAGATCCTTAGGTCTTACCTAGTAGATCTTACCTATTAGTACCAAGCAAATCACTAACCCTATACTAAAATCAAATCACAACAGATGAGAGGCCAGGGATATAGCTCAGTGGCACAAATGTCTGCCTGGCAAGCACAAAGTCCTGAGTTTGATTCCTAGTACAAAAAAAGGAAGCAAGAAAGGTACTTAAGATATGAAACCAGCAACTTTGAAACTGCTGGAAGATAACATGGGGGAAACATGGCTGTAGGCATAGGCAGAGGTGTCATGAATAGGACTTCAATGGCTCAGGACCTAAAAATCAAGAACTGGGTTGCATCAAATAAAAAAGCTTCAGCACAGCAAAGAAATAACAGAGTAAAGAGCCAACCAACAACACAGGAAAAATTCTCTGCTAGCTACTCTTCTGATAGAGGATTAAATTTTACATTAAGAAAGTAAAAAATTAATCTCAAAAAGTTGGCAAATTGACCAAGGCGATACTTTCTTTAAAAGAAGAATTATGAATGTGCCGTCAATTCTGTATATGAAAACATGTTTAACGTTGTTGGCCCTTAGACAGTGCAAATCAAAAGGTACACCGAGATCCCAATTCACCCCTGCCAGGATAGCTCTCACCAGAAATACAGAGAACAGTGAGTGTTGGCAAGGGGGAAGGAGGGACGTTGCAGGTGGGGCTGCTGGGGTGAGAGGTGGGCTCCTGCAATGCTGGTGAGAATGTGTAACTAATACAGCTGCCATGGACGTCAGCATGGAGATTCCTCTGAAGCCTAAAAACAGAAGGACCATTTGATCCAGCATTACCGCTCCTGGGAATATTCCTGAAAACTTGGAGGTGACATATTATTGTGACACACTCATACACCCTTTTTTTTTTTTTTTTTTTTTTTTTTTTTTTGTACCAGGGATCAAACACAAGACCTTGTACTTGCCAGGCAGGCACTTCTGCGGCTGAGCGATCTCCCTTGCTAGCACCAATATTTAGGTTTTTTGTTTGTTTTGCGGCTGGGTCTCACTACACAGCCCAGACTCATGATCCTCCTGATTTTTTCCTCCCTAGTGCTGGGATTACAGGCGTGCACCACCAAGCCTGGACTCCATCGCTGGCTCAGTGTGTCTGAGGGCAGGGCCAGTGCGGCATGTGGAGCCAGGCACCGAACCCTGGCCCCTGAGCTTACCTAAGCAAGCGCTTAGTCCGCTGAGCCACACCACCAGCCCTTAACACTGATATTTATAGCACCACAATTCACAATCTTGAGGCTGTGAAAAGGGACTAGATGCTGATCAACAGATGAATGGATAAAGTGTGGCTTATATATACGCAATCGAACATCACTCAGCCATCAAGAATAAAGCCATGTCATTTGCAGGAAAGTAGATGGAACTCAAGACCATCACATTAAACAAAATAGGCCAGACCCAGAGTTAAATACTGCGTATTTTCTCTATCACATGAGAAATCTAAAATATAAATAAATGAATAAAACAGAATAATGGAAACTAGAAGGTAGGCTCTTGGGAATCAAGGGGATAAGAGCTCTAAGAGAGAAAAGAAAAAGGGATTGAAAATGCTCAAGATATACTATATGTAGGTACTATTTCACCAAAACATCACTGTCCTATATTATTAACACAATAGTACTAACATGTACTAATTCACAAAACTCTGCTTAATATAGTTCTTACCTGTTACGGCTCGCATCTGGGTGTACCCCCAAAGCCCTGTGCGGTCATCCATGGGACTTTTGGGAGGTAGGTGATATTGGGATTGTGGATATTATGCTGGACTAAGGGAGTTGCACTAGGATTAAGGGCGTCCCACCCTGAGTAGGGGCAGCACCACCAGAAAGGCTGCAGCCTGAATGGGATAAAGGGCGAGGCAGCTTGGGTGCTGCTCCTTCTGCTTGCTTGGCGTGCTGCCTGCGGCCTACTGTCTGCCCTGCCACACCATAAGCTGTTTCACCCCTGCAGAGCCCTTCTGTCACCTCACCCCGCCTTGCAGCCAGCCAACTATGGGCGGAAACCTCTGTAAATGGAGCTGAAATAAACCTTTCCTCCTTTAACTTGTGGTGAGTAAGATACTACCATGTAATAAGAGCCTCTGCAGTGTGTTATCATGGTAATGATGCAGCCAGTACGAAGCACATGCACAAAAAGTTTGCTACAGTAAAATGGGAAAATCTAATAATGATGGGTAAAAATGCAGATTAAAGATGCTTTCAATTGGAAGAAGTTAGTGAGGAAGGTATTGTTGGACCTTGGCATCCTACATGGATAGAGTCAACCAATCACAGGTGGGAAATACTTGGCAAAACAATTCTGTCTACACTACACATGTGCAGATTTCTTCTTGAGGATCAATATTCTTAAACAGTACAGTGTAACAACTTTTTAATTAGTACTTACATTGCATTAAGTGTTATGTATAATCTAGAGCTGATTTAAAATATATAGTAAGAGTTATATGTGAACACAACACCATTTTATAGAAAAGATTCGAGTGTCCTCACATTTTGATGTGTTTCTGTGGGAGATCCTCGTTCCAGTTCCCTGTGGACACCGCAGAATGACTATGTGACAATGACAGCAGAGTCTAGGGGTGCAGCTCAGTGGTGCGTAGCATGCTACAGGCCCTAGGCTCAATCTCCAGCACAAAACCCAACCAACCAATCAAATGAACAAACAAGGCAGCAGCAGAAGGCCATAGGGGACAGAAGGATAAAAAAAATCTTTATGTTTCTGTATTGATTTCAGCATTACAGTCTCTCTGTGAGTCACGGGAGAGATAGAAAAATGGCTTTAGAAGTCACCTCTGTGGAGATGCCCAGTTGTGACAGGGTGCTGCAGACAGAGCAGACACCACAGGGGCAGGGAAGTGGGTGGGGGGCAGCACCAACCTTTGCACTGGAACCGGTGGGTGGGAGTGGTGAGCAGCAGTCTGTCTGCCATGGGTTCGGGGCTGCTGCAGCGGGCAATGCCAGGCTCCTTATACCCTGCTTTCACCCACTCCGACAGCCAACGCAGACTGCAGTCACAGTGGAGCGGGTTGGTTCCCAGTGCCCTAAGAGGCAGATCAAGAAGTTAGGGCTCCCTTCCCAACGGGCCCCTGTGCTCCATCCACCTGCTTAGCTCCCGAGGAAAAGCAGAAGTTTGCAACTTTGGTTCAATTGAGAATGCCTGACACGGAGACTGGCAGCCAAGTCCAGGTCTTCAGAGTGTACTTCCACTCAGGGAGATGTTCTAACCCTCACCTAAGTCCCTCTCACTTCTGAGGCTTTGCTTTTACTACCCTTATACAATGCTATCCCGAGCCTAACCCAATTCTGCTTTCTCCAAGCTTCCTGGAACTACGGCCATCTCATTGTCTGGCTCTTGTATCCAACTGGAGGACATATTCTGCAGGGAAGGTTCTGAAACTCAGAATTTATGAAACGACTTGAGATCACTAAGCTTGAACATGCAGACAAGGGGGTACAGTTCCTTGTAGCTATCTCTAGAAGCAATACCTGGGAAGAAAATTCTAGAACTTAAAATAAGACTTATGTTATAATATATGCATATATAATGTCAATATAATAATATATACAATATGAAAATAAATTAAATATACAAATAGAATGCATAGAAACTCAAAACCTTTTTCCCCAACAGAGAAATGGAATCAAATTCCAAACACCGAAACTGGTAATCCCTGATCCAGGGAAGAAAAGGCTATACTGGGAGTAGGGAACTTGAATTCCAGTCTGAAGTCTTGTTAGGTTCCCATATGAGTTCAGCTAATCAGTTAATATCTATGAGCCTTGGTTTCCTTGTGCACAGTAAGAAGCGTGCACTTGCTCCAGAATGCAGACTGGTTCAGAATATGTGCTGTAGGGTCGTGGGAGACCTCGGGTTGACCCGAGGCCCTGCTACTTACTGACTGTGCAACTCTCAGGCAAATTCTTTAACTTTCCAAGTTTTACTTTCATCATGTATAAAGTGATAAAATGCCTTACTGCTGTAAGAAATAAATCCGATCACTTATTTACATATAAGTGTTTTTTTGGTAGCTTCTATTAACTAGTTTACAGAATTGCATCTCCTTTGAAGGTATCTGAAGCAGAACAAGACAAATATGTGCGGGACAGATACACTGTCGTAAAATGAACTACAGTGGGTCTTCTGAATCTTCAGGTTCTACATCTGCAGTTTAACTAAATGTGGATTGGAATAACATAAAAATTGTATCTGGACTAGACATGAAAATAGACCTGTTTTCTTGTCATTGTTCTTTTCCCGGTACAGCACAATAACTACATAGCATTTACCCTGTATGAGTTACTGTAAGCAATCAAGAGATGATTTAGAGTATACAGGAGTGTGTAAATAGACTACATGGGAATACTATCCCTCTGATACAAGGGATTTGAATATCCCTGGATTTTGGTAGCACTGGGGCTCCCCGATTGGACTATGCAGATATGCAGGATCGACCACCTATACACATGGAAAGAACACACAGCACACTGCTGCCGGCATGATCATCATGTTCTGTTTTCAGTGAATGCACAATGCAGAGACTTATGGCTACTTACAGGTGGGAGAGAGATGTCAGATCATTGAAGGAGCCCTCAGGAACACTGGAAATGTCGTTGCCATGAAGGGTTCTAAAGCAGAAAGCACAGGTCAGAAGTTGGACCCAGCCACAGTCGGAGGCCCGCGTGCTCTCCCGGTCTCCCAGCCTGGCCAGCCCCACTGGCCCTTGGCAGTGCTCCAGGGGTGCAGGGGTGTGGGTGCTCCTCAGCCTGCCTCAGGAGCAAGGACGAAGGCTGAGCATTTAGGCAAGAAGAGGCTGAGCTTTTATAGCTGACACACCTGGGATGGAGTCAGAAGTCAGTCCGTTTTAGTTGGGGGATATTTTTCTGGGCCTCCATTTCTGTATCTGAAAAATGGAGAGGCAGAGCTCCCTGTAGGAGTCCCTGAAGTTGCAGGAATATGACGTTCTTTTCCCATGGTTAAGATTATAAGCATGGGGGCCACCTTGCTTGCATTCTGACCCTAACTCTACCACTCACCAGCTGTGCTTAACCTTCTTTGAGTCTCCATTTCCTAGAATGAGCAGGGTAAGATTTCCTAGAATGAACAGAAGGCTGTGCTGGATGTATTTATCCATGTGGACAATCCACATGGCATTTTCGAAGTGCTAAATGATGAGCCATTATTAACTTCGGTGAAAGGACCTTGAAGAAAATCTGGTATAAATAAAGGAGTTCAATAAATTGGGTCCCTTTAAACTCCTCTTAAGTTTGAGGTAGACTGAAAAATGCTGTCAGTCCCAGGTGTGCTGGTAGAGGGAGGTGGCACTTAGGACTGGGACACTCCCTGGAGCCAGACCCTTCTCTGGATGGGAAAGGGCCTGGCCATGTACATGCACGATTCTGGCACCAGTGTGCATCTCAGTGCTTCCTCTTGCCAGCCCAAGGGGTCAGGCAATGACAGGCAGTGCCTTTCTACCCTAGGGTGTAGGCAGCTAAAAGCTATTCTCACTTGCAAGGTAGCCACAAATACTGAGCATCTGATAAATGCCTAGAGGACAGGTCTACATAGAAACAGAGTGAACACTGCTCTGTGATTACAGAGAGTCTTATCTACAATTTGGGACGGCATCCTCCATTAAAGGGTTAATCATCAACTGCATGAAAAAGATCCCCACAATGATGGCTCACTTTGGGTCTGGTCTGTGAAATGCAAGGTGAGAGTCACAGGATTCTTTAGTGACTGATGAGCACCATCAAGGGTGCTGGTGATAAAGCCCCCTTAAGGGCAAGGACTAATAACTTTAGTGCAGGCAGGGAGCCCTAGTAAAACAAAGAGGCAATTAGCATTGACAGCGCAAGTATAAACAGGATGGTAACTAATGAACCAGCTCTTTTGTTTTCCTTTCAACTAAACTTAGCCTGCCCTGGGTTTTCGGCTGAAACAGAGATGGGAACTTAATTACTCTTAATAAAGTAGGGGGTCTCTCACACTGAGCGAGCACTCGTTCTAGAATATATGCAAGTTGTTAAGCCCCCTTGCCAGTGATACTGGTTGTGTGGATATGGGTGTGGTCTAAGACACTGTTTTTGCCAAGTTTCTAGGTGTATTGATTCTGATCTGCTTCAAGGGCCAAGGGCTTAAGCAGTTGCTTTCTAACAAGGTCCTCACTTCTGTCCTACTACAGGATTTCTCCATCCATCCATCCATCCATCCATCCATCCATCCATCCATCTATCTATCCATCTATCCCTCATGTTACCCATCATGCTGCCCATGCTATCCTGCATAAACGAAGCATATTGTTGTAGGCAGCTGAGTTAGAAATGTTACTGCAGCCAGTCAGGTCTAGGACCTCAAAGCACCCAATATAGAAGACAAGATACCTTGCAACTGTGGGACAGGCACTCCCACTGTGGGCCAACCTCAAGACAAAGGGTGAAGCAAATGCTGCCACTTACCACCCTAGGGATTGACATCAGGACTGATATTCTAAATAGGTATCAATCACCATGAAAGAACCAGGAAAAGTCATTACCCAACACCCTACAGGAAGAATCCCTGTTCTGCATTCATGTCCACTTGCGATGTGACTCACTTCCCCATTTGATTATGATTTAATCAACGTTTCCTGAGCAATTATACTTGTAATCTTATTGGTGGACCATAGTTTTGTCCCACCTCATGCTCATCTTGCAAGTTCATGTTTCCCACCTCAGATCTGCCTCACCTCGTGCTTTTGCTCTATTAAACCCCTAGAAATGGCAGAGTCCTCGGTAACCCACTTGGGTCCCCTTCTGTCCCTCTCTTGGACAGAAACTTTCTTTTCCCCAATAACTATATCTGCTCTTAACTTGCATTATTCCTAAAATTCATTCTTTTGTTTTAGAGAACACGAACTCGTCCCAGGTATCTTTCAGGTTGGGGGTTTCACTCCTCTGTATCCATATCAGCTTTTTCCATCCCCTCCTCTCTTCTTTTTTCTCATAGGTATCATCCATTGTTACGTTCATCACCATCAGTTCTTCTGGCCCCCTTCAGTTCATGAGAGATTCTCAAGGTGAAAGTCTTCCTCTACTCTTAGGCAGCCAGGATGGCTGGAAGGTGACTAGCAGTTTTCCAAACAGTTTTCATGGTGGCTTCTTATCTCTCTGGGTAAGGAGGAGCTAGAAGTACCATTTAGTCCCACTAGCTTACTAGCACCATTTAGTCCGTAAGTCATGTGGTTATTTGTGAATCCATGAGAGCCTGCCTTGCTACTGTTTTAGATAACTCGTGGCTGCTTGCTATTTTGCAAATGGACCCAGCACTGTTGCGAAGAATTTGTAAATGAGTTGAGTCGTGGGCTGCCTGAGGCATGAAACTCTAATTCTGACTTTGAACTCATGGTGAGTCCTCTTGCCTCAGCCTCCCAAATGCTGGGATTACCACCATGGACCAACACACCTGCCTGAATCTCTAATTTGGAAACACTGAATGACCCCAAGGCAGCTTTGATGCTGTGACACCTGTAAGTCATGTTCCCATCTATTGTGAGCTAGCTTGCTGAGCACTCTATAAGCTGTAGAATTAGGGGGCCATAATTTACCATGACACTGAAAAGAAATTTAGAGAAACCTGCTGTGCTGCAAGTTCTCATCCTGGTTGGCCTCCAAAGGAGGACCCTTCCATGTTAAACCACCACCTAAATGAGGGCAGAGAAGAGGAGTGCGTTTCCCCAAGAAACACTCACTGTTCCCTTTCCTTCTCCCTCTCTCATCATCGGAACTGAGTCTGGCTAACAACTTTCAGCATTCCCAGTGGCTCAGCTTCAAGACTTGCAACTCCCTTCCACACTCTGATTTTAAAGCATGTTTAAGGCACCCTGGGGAATTTCAAGATACCATGATGGCATCATGAGAACAAGACTAGGACCTAGCCCCTCGTTTAGTTCTGCGCTCTTTAAAGCCTGAGTCTTTGAATCACTAGTGCTAAGTTTGTATGAGGATGTTAGCAGCTACTCTAGACCTAAGTGTAAGTTGGTGAATTTGCTTTTGACCAGGCCAGGTCATTTGTAGGTCACCTGAGGTTAGGAACTAGGGCTCTGGAGTCAGACTGCATGGGTTGGAATCCTTCCTCTGATCCTCTGGCTTTGTAAATCAAGACAATGGATCATCTTTCCATGTCTTGGTTTTTGAACTCCAGCGTAAAGGAATTCCAAGTATCTACTTGAAGAGGTAGACATATTTTGAGGGGTGCAGTTGCTTAGTGTCAACACTCCCTTTGCTGCAGCAGTCTTCTCTTTTCCTCTCCAGTTCTCAGGCCAAGGGGTGTTGTCTCTTGCATAGAGTCACAGTGCAGGTCGGGCCCACCTAGCCACAGTGTGTGCTCTGATGCTGAACATGTGATCTCAGTGGGTGGGGAGGCTCAGAAAATGACACCCCAGAGTGTGGTGCTGTGACATGCTGGACTACAGGAGCAACTTCAAGGTCTCTCTGACCGTACCCTACATCCTTGCTACCTATGTTTCCCCTAGTTTCCCTTGACCCTCTGTCCTGTAGCATAGGAAAGAACTTTCCTAAATTCCCTTATCAAAGACCAGATCAACCACAAAGAAATGTAAGTATCTTTAGTCTTCTTACTAATGCTTCATTAAGCCAGCAAGAATAAATTCACATCACAGACGCAAAAAAAATCAAACACCTTAGCAAGAGCCTCAGAGGGACTTTGTCCCCATTTCCTGGGCTCATTCTCTCCCTTAAACTTTATTTATTACCCCTCTAAAATTGCCCACAGCACCCCTACTGCATTCTTTTCCATGAAAGGGTTATTTAAGACTCGTTCATTTGATCCTGCTTTGCATTTTTGTATTTTGTATGGCTCCCGTGTGCATGTGTTCATGTGCTTTTTCTCAATCTGTCTATTCAATAGACTCAAGAGGTCAACTTTCACAGGGGACAGCTGGAACTTTCCTACACTTCTTGGATTTCTTTGGACCTATGATGTGAGATGAAACCTACTCAGGAACATGCCTGCAACACTGCATCCAGCACACAGTCCATTACTTATCAGTAAATGATTCAGTTATCTGAGTTGATAAATTTTCTTTTTAGGCCTGAGGTGGTTTGAACTAATGTTCTGTCCCCTTCACGAGGAAGGGTCTGATACACCACTTCATAAACCAACTATGAGGACTAAAAGAGATGATGCAAATGCTGCAGATGATGCAGGACCCAATCCAAGATGCAGAGCAGGGCCTGCACAGGAGAATCATGTTGGCCTTACCCCTCTATGTTACTGGAAGTGTCTGAGGGCCAGTCCTCCCAAAGAACTCCCCATATAGGGCAGAAACTTGAACTCATGCATCTTGCTCATTTCTGGGGTGGTAAAAGGTCCCAATTCTGGATCCCAGGACAGCAGAGGACACACACTGAATTTGGCAGAGTGGCCCTGGGCTCATCACTTTTCATCTAAGTCCACCCTGCCACACATCAGAGGCATCTCTGGGCAAGGAGGAAAACACTTCATTCCTCATAGGTCATGCCTTTCTAGCTTTCAGGAAAGGTCGGAGAGGGTGAGGAGAAAGACAGCAATGATCTGTGATGGGAAGAGAGGGAGATGCAGGAGGAAAGGCTCAGCCTACACCTTGTGGCTGTCTGCACACCTCCCTGCTCTAGCCTCAGAAACCACATTCCAGCCACAGCTGCAGTTTCTAGTGACCCCCTCAGCACATGCGTGCAAGCTGACTTCAGGTGCTCTCTTCAGGCACTTGCATCCTTCCTGTTGAGAATGTTCCTCACTTTCACCCCCACTGCTGTAACCTTCACTAGATTCTTGGTCTTGGCTTTGGCAGTAGAGGCTAAGAGGAATGATTCTGAAAGTGAACAGTGTCAAAGACAAATTCCAACACCACTGCCCATGGGTTGTGTCAGTGGGGGAAGTTACTTCATTTCACTCAGTCTCAGTTTACTCCTCTGTGAAACAGTGTTATGGTTTGTGTCAAGTTGTCTCTCAAAGCCTCATGCAGTCATGGGGTGGCTTCTGGAATTTGTGATTGACTATTGATCCAATGCTGGGACTGCAGGTATGAGTGCTACACCCAGGCCCGGGGGTGGGGAATCTGCATTACAATATAAGAAGAGGAGAGAGGCTGGCTAGCTGCCTAAGCTGCTGCTTCTCCCTTTGCTCTTTTGTTCTTTGCCACTGCCCTGAATGATTGCTGTCTGCCATGTGCCACTCTGCCTTGGAGCCAGCTGAGTATGGACTGAAACCTTCACTAACTGTGAGCTAAATAAACCTTTCCTTCCTTCATTTTGAGTGTTGGATATTTTGTCCCAGTAATGAGAGAAGAATACTTGAGACAAATAGAGACAATTGTGGTATGTTCCCCACAGGGTGAAGAGTGGTATGATAATGTAACTGAAGCACTTGGCCCTGGGTACAGTGCACAGTCACAGTCTGTTTTTTTCAGAAAATCTTTCACATGGGCAGGTCTGGGTTTTGAGCCTCCCTCTGT
Organism: Octodon degus; assembly: GCF_000260255.1. Classification (NCBI taxonomy): domain Eukaryota; kingdom Metazoa; phylum Chordata; class Mammalia; order Rodentia; family Octodontidae; genus Octodon; species Octodon degus. The sequence goes on along the minus strand of NW_004524661.1, from coordinate 5,636,871 downwards.
AGCGTGTGGTTCTTCTCTCAGGTGTCACCTGTAGACTGCAGGCACCTACTGACCACTCACCCTCTAGACCAAGACTTGCTGAGATTAGCACAGTCGCTCATGCACTGACTTCTGCCACCTTGAGTTTAGCACATTTAGGAAAGGATGAATAAGGGAAAAGTCACTAATCTTTCTGAATTGGTCTCCTCAGCTTGTAAATGGAAGGTCTGGATGGAAAACTATGAAAAAGGCCAAACTCAGGTCATGGTTCATACTGGGAGTCACCCCCTGCTCACCTAGAGAATTTCCTGATGTCTAACAATGGCTCAAAGTGCAGTCCAGTTGTTTGTGTGTGTGTGTGTGTGTGTGTGTGTGTGTGTGTGTGAGCTCCTTGTGTGGAAGGTAATGACGCAAAGCGCAGATAGAGCCCTTCCCAGAGACATTTGCCGTAGGAAGGATTCACGTGGTCTATAAGCTGCATGTGTGGAAACGGCACCGTCTTGCTTCAGCGAGTTGGAGCTAAAAATACTGAGCATGATGAATGATAACCCCACTGGCTGCCTCGCAAGCACACGGAGCAGCCTCCCTGGTGCTAACCAGTTCCAGGTGGCCTCTGGTGGCTGGGAATGGAGAGTGACAGTGGGGACCACACGCATGTGAGGCATGTGACTCGGTGTGGGGCAAAGATCAGGGCGTGCATGGGTCCCGGAAGAACTACAGTGTGCAAAAGAATGTGCTCTTCTAGCTATTTTTAGGTTAGTGAAGCAGGAAAAGGCTTTCACATAGTGTCTTGTACTCAAGGATACTGACCACCCTCCTGTTTCTTGCACTGAAATGCATTTATACCCACCCACAAACACACCCTACACATACGCTCACAGCACACACAAATCATCCATAGGCACAGCACACACATACACGCACTACACAACACACATACACCACACCTCCCCAATACCACACACCCACATTCATATATACTGTGTATCCCAAGTCTTCTATTGGTTTCTGATCACTTTTTGGCCTTTATGAATGGATAAACTTTTAATATTCATCTTCTTCTTTCCATCAAACACTAAACATTGATCAATTCTGAAATTTTCATAATAAAGAAATCTTCAGAAACAAGAGGCTATACAAATGCAGCTGCAGATAATAACTCCTGATTTCAAAGACCTTCCTTCTACTCCCTAACTTGTAGACAAGTTGCATCTTCTAGACATAAATGTTAACTTATAATTAATCTACGTTTCTTTACTCATATAAATGCTGTGTAAAAAACCCTCCCCCACACTGCTGTCTAGTTTTCTTCTTTACTTCTTTTAGCTTACTTTTTTTTTTAATGTATTTGGTACAGGGTCTTAGTATGCAGCTCAGGCTCATAGCGATCCTCCTGTCTCAGCCTCCCCAGCACTGGGATTACAGGCATATACCAACATGCCCAGTCTTGGTGGTGGCTCAGTGTGCCTGGGGGGGAGGCCAGTGCCACATATGGTACTGGGAATGGAACCCTGGTCCCTGTACTTGCATAAGCAGGCGCTTAGTCCACTGAGCTATCTTTCTGGTCCTTCTTTACCTCTTTTAATAACTATATTTCACTGACTGGTTGTATTATAGCTTCCTCACAAATTTCCCCACCTAGGCCCTTGTAGGTGATATTTAAAACTTAGGTTAAAAATAACAGTGCAACAAAGATCTTAATGCATAGAACATTTCCCTCATTTTGAATTATTCTTTAACATAAATTCCTATATGTGCAGTTACTAGGAGAAAGGATACAGATATCATAAAATTGTAGCTTGTAAACACTTTTATTTTTCCTGAATTGGCCTTTATGCAGTAAATGTTTGCTCTCCACTGAGATAGATGGCTGAATTGAGAATTTGAGAGATCTCCTTTTATCCCTAAGATCCCATGATTCTAAAACAGTGATGCCAAAAGCCTACTAATTCTGAAGTCAAGCAGCAGGCACCAGGGTATTGTATGTTCGTGTGTATTTCAGACTGACTAATGGCAGTACGAGTGCCAGGGAAGGACATACAGGCAGAGAAGAAACCCTGGACAGGCTGTTATGTCACCTACTACCCTAGTAGAGAGCAGACAGACAGGCCAATGTGATTTCTTTCTCCCTCTTACATGAGTTGTCACAACTTCAATTAAAAGCATATGCACACAGATCTGCTCAAAGTTGGTAGCAGCCCCATCTGCAAACCCACAGACAGAACCATTAATACAGGGATGGCAGGCAGAAGATGGGGATTGAGAGGGGAGAGTGGGAGCAGGGAAGGGGACACTGGTCCAGCTTTCGCCCTGGCCAGTGAGACGCGCTCACCTCCTGCTGTGTTCACTTGGAAATGGGAAAACGGTTCTGCTGATGTTTCCATTCTGAAACTCCCCAGAGAAGGTGGATAATAAATAAGTGACAGTAACAGATTGCACACTGTCACTGCGGGTACTTCTTTGCCCCCAGAGCACTGATTTTTAATAACAGCGCAGATGACATGTGGCGGGAGTTGTCGCTGACATGGGTGTTTTGTGGGGTTCAATAAATCACATCAGCCTGGAGCCTCTGGCTGGAATGGACCAGCTTGTTGGGTGCTGCTTGCTGGCTGCTGGCAGGCCCAGGGCAGGGTGCTGGGCCTCTGGATCAGGAAGCAGGATGGTGACTGAGTAGTAGACCTGGGTTATCTGCTTCAGCTCAGTTTCCCCATTTCTATGTCAATGTGGGCCTCAACTTCCCCATTTTTAAAATTGCTATCTGCTCAAGCTGACTGCCTTGTCACAAAAGGTTACATGAAGAAATGGCCATGAAAAACCCCATTGATACGGTGGTTACTATTATAGTAATAATGGGCCAGAAACGGAAGAGATTGACAGGTTTGGGCAGAGTGTCTGGCATCTCTATTCTCATGAGAATATCATTCAATGAATATCATTCATTGATATTCAAAGGATCCATTCACAGTATCTTTTACAAATAAAATAAATGCAAGATGGAAAAGCACCAAAACCAGGTGATCAATAGGGCCTAGGATGGGTGTCTTTCTGCCCTAGCGAGCTACGAAGGGAGAATAGTAAAAACAGCTGGGTGTTTACTCCGTGTTCACAGTGGCCAGTGCTCTGCTGAAGTCCTCTACAGACTGCATCTAATGTCAGCCTTGTAGAGTTCTGGGAGGCAATTACCATAATTATCTGAGTTTATGGAAGAGGAGACACACACTGAGGTAGGGATAGAGCTGTACCTGGACACCAGGTGGTTTCAGTTTCATGTCCTCTGATTTTATACAGAGTCTGCCTCAAGTAGGCTGCCCTACTCCACTGGAGGACAGGGCCAGGCAGATGACAAGGATGGGACAGATGTGGAGGCTGCAGACTGGGTAGCCCTGTCCAAAGGCTTGGCAGGGTTCTTGCATGGCCAGGACTTTCAATTAATTTTTCTCTTTTCTTTTCCTTTTTTTGTGGCTGGCTCAGCCCACTCTGGGGGTGGTGCTGGCGTGGCATGTTGTGCTGGGAATCAAACTGCGGTCCCTGTGTGCCTGCCTAAGCTTTAGACTGCAGAGCTAACTCACCAGCTCAGGACTTTCAATTTTCTAACAGAATGTGAAATTAGGATTTCCCTGACTGATGAAGGGAGGACCCTACTTAAATGTTGGCAGCTGGTTAAAACTTCTTTACCTTTTGGTAAAACATACTCTGAGCCAAATTTCTGAGCTGGGACAGGCTCCTGTGATCTTGGTCTGTGAACTTGTTTCCTCCCAGAGGATGACCAGATTGAGGCAGCCCTGCACATAGATGCCACATGGGCACACAAGTTGAGCATCAAAGTGAGGCTCCGTGCCACACACAGCGCTCACTGCCAAGGGCAGGGTGTAGCAGCACAGCCCTGTTCTCAAAAGAGAAGCACTGGAGTTGCCATTTTACACATAAAGAGAAGGAGACCCAGAAGAGTTATGTGAGGTACCTGAGGTCCCACTGCGGTAGTGGGCTGCACCCCTGGAGTGGGTGATGCACTCTCAGAGGTTCTCTCTGGACCTCTCTGAGCACACAGGAGTGCTGGGAGGGAGGTGTGGGCCTGGGGCAAAGGAGAGCGAGGACAGGTGTACTCGGCACTTCCCCTGCTGCTCCCCAGTACCGGGGAGCTCAGCACTGGGCTGGGTACTCACAGCACTCGGAGGGACCGCAGCCCGTTGAAGGCATGGATAGGGATGCATCTCAGCCGGTTGTAGCTCAGGATCCTGTGGAAAGGGAGACAGGAGTCTGTTAGCTGGTCCTTTGCTTACTACTTACGGTGCACTCTTCACACTGTGGACCCGTCAGGACCAAAAGTGTCCTCATTGTCCCAGTCCTAATGTACTGACAAAAGCCTCCTAACGATAGTGGGAAGAGCCTGAGCTCTCCGGGCTCCCACTGTGTTCCGCAGCAGGCTGGCCCTCTCACCAGCTTGCAGGGACTTCTTTCTCCTCAGATGGTGTCTGCTTAGACATGCAAAGCTAATGGAAAAGAAATGGATCTGTGCAAATATAATTGTGTAGGGAAGCCCTCCACTGGGAAAGAGAAGTCACACATCCTGCAAGCTATTTTACAATGCCTTCTCTAGGATTCATGAAGCTCCAGCTTCTCCCAGTTTTTCTGTCTGCCTTAGACAGTAAAGTTGCAACCTGCTTTATTTTCCTTTGGGCAGCAAAGGCTTATGGCTGGGCAACCTCACTAAAGCAGAGAACTTAAAACTGAATAGAGGGGCAAAGATGGTTAGAGTGCCAGGCCTGGAGACCCATAAGTAAGAGCGTGGAGCACATGGGCTCTCCCCGTACTCACAGAGTAGAGAGGTGAGACATATTGCTGAAGGTGTAATTGGTCAGCATGCCGATGCTGTTGTTGCTCAGGTCACTGGGAAAAGTCAAACAGAAGAGTCAAAGTTTAATGAAAATTGTACCTGAAGCAGACCATTCCGAAATGTCACTCATGAATTCCACCAATAAATTCATTCATCTGCCCACCTATGTATCCATCCCTCATCCTCCCACCCAGCCTCCTATCCTCCTCCTGTCTGTCCGCCTACTCTCACCCACTACTCACATGGTCATCCATCCACTGATCCGTCCATCAGTCCGTCTACCTACCCATACCCCCACCAACGCCATTCCTTGGACGAGGGACTCTGATGAGCTGGGATAAATGGATCTGCAGCTTTTCCTTGTAGATAATCGCCCAGAGCAGTGGCAGCACCAGCTCCACGTTTGAATCCCCTGGAGAGCTTTTAAATTCTCTGATATCTGAGTTTTGTGGCCAGATATTCTGACTTAAATGGTCCAGGGTGGGATTTAGTATAAGTATTAAAAACAACTCTTTCTCTTTTTCCTCCTCCTTTGGAATCTTTTAATCAGCTGACATTTATAACCACAGCTATAGAGCAGTGCCTCCTAACTAGAAGAACTTTTGCTTTTCCAATGACATTAGGCAAAGTCTGAAGACCTTTTTGGTTGTCACTACTGGTAGAAGTGCCACTGGCATCTAGTAGGGGTCAGGGATGCTCATAAATATTCCACAATATCCACATCAGTTTCCACATCCAAGAACTATCTGGCTTCAAATGTCCATAGTGCTTTCCTGTAGACACTGGTTTGAGGGTGTCCAAGAATCTAGGCCAAACACAGATGGCTTTTTTTCCTACCTTTCATCAGTGGGCTGCTTCTTTCCAAAGAGTGATGCTCTTTCACGGTGAAAGAGCCCTCATTTTCTTCCTGTGAACTGGCCCCCTGCCCTCCTAAGCAGACCCAGACATCTTTCAATTATCGCCTGCCCTGAAAATTCTTCTGCCCCCTCCCAGGCCCCATTGTGGCAAGGCAGCAGGCTGCCTGGCGTCCTGAGCTTGGCCCACACCCAGCACCCCTGCTTCCCATTAGAGGCTTTTTAGGTCTTGGAAGACCTGGAGGCAGTAGCAGCTACCACCTGAAGGAAGGATCCTCGGTTCGAAGCATCTACTTGGATGTTTCACATGGAATTAAAGGAGGCGAAGGGAGAAATGCCCACTTTATGCTGTTGGCAAATGTAAGCACAGCTGCAGCTTGTAAAAAGCTGGAGACAGAGGAGGCTCAGGAGTTCAGCTTGGACTTTGGAAAGTCAGAGGCCTGTCTCTTCCAAAAGTCAAGCAAGACGCCAGATCGGTCGGCTCATGGCACCAGGCTCTGGGAGCTCTGTATGGGTACATTTGGGCATCTCTTCCTCTTTGTTGCATTCTCCCCCCCTCCCCTGCAGGAAGAAAAGTTAGGAAAGAGTGCCTCACCCAGCAGTACTCTTATCTCTTACCCACCACACCAGTTTTATGAGTTAGCCCGGGAGTCAAAAATATATGTCCCGCCCAACATCCGGGTCCTTACATAAGTGTCAGGTGTCGGAGGGCAGACAGCTCTCTGGGCACCGCCGTTAACTGGTTTCCTTCTAGGTACCTGAAAAGAGGCACAGAGTGACGACCCATGAGAAAAAGATGGCATGATCGGTCAGTTTCTTGGATGAGCCTCCCTAAGTTTCTGGGCTGGTTTGGTTCACTTTTTTACTCTTTCAGCTTTTTTTCCTCAAAACACGTATTACATTGATCACTTAATACTTATTTGGGTGATAGTTCCACTAAGGAAGTTTTCCTCCTCTGGGCTGGTAAGTTTCATAATGCAGGCTTCTTGTCTAAAATTACCCATTCTTGAGGCCAGGGAGATGGCTCGGCAGTCGAAGCACCTGCCTGGCAAGCACAAGGACCCTGGTACTGCATGATGTGCTGGCCTGGCGATGAGCCAGCCACCGCAACCAGGCATGGTGGTGCAAGCCTGTAATCCCAGCACTGTGGAGGCTGAGACGGGAGGAGCACTACAAGTCTGAGTTGTGTAGTGAGACCCTGTACCAAACAAAATATAAAAAAAAGAACAACAATATCCACTCTAGGATTCCTACAAAGCTCTTTATTTTTTTATTTTTCCTACAAAGCTCTTTAAAGGGCCAATACATAGTAGGTGTTTAATGCATATTTTTTAATAAATCAAATACTAAATTTATGCTTAGCCATCACAATATCCTTATATAGCAGAGATTTAGTTTCTAGAAAGCAGATCAGATATGTTAAAAAACTTGCCCAAGGGCATGTAGCAAGCAAGTGGTTGAGCCAGGTCTTCAGCCCAGGTCTCTACCTGCACTCTTGTACAGCCTCTATTGGCCTCCTGTACAGTGCTAGAAGAAGTGACCCAAGATTCAGTTTAGAAACTTTAATCCAACATTGAGCATCTCCGACATGCATTTGGAGACTAAGAAAAGAAAGCCAGGCATGGTGGCGCATGCCTGTAATCCCAGCACTTGGGAGAATAAGGCAGGAGGCATGCCACAAGTTCGAGGCCAGCCTTAGGTATACAGTGAGTTCAAGGGCAGCCAGCACTACAAAGTGAGGCCATGTCTAAAAAAAAAGAAACACTAAGCAGAAGGGCTTATCTCTGTTACCTGGAGCACCATGCTACAGCTCCCAAAGGAGGACCATATGGCTGAAGGGGACAAGGCTGTAGAATGAAGATATTCTCCTTGCAGGACTCTCGTGGATAGATAAAGCCTGGACTCCAGGGCTTTGTGCTGATTGCTCAAGGAAGGTAAGGCAGGAAACTGAAGAGTGGTTTAAGATCAGAGGCGGAGATTTCATGGAGATGACATAATCAGGGTTTACAAAGGTTGTTACTGCCTGTCAAGATTAGGACTTTCCTCAAGCAGGGACAGGGCCAGTTCGTTCATGCCTACTCTTTTTTATAAAGCCCCACTCCCAAGCTTCCTGCTGTGCTCAAAACAAAGTTGCAAAACCATTAAGCAGGTTACAAGATATGCTTGACTCTTCTAGGTGAATTTCTCTGGATTCAAAGCTTTTGCAATGTTTTTCCCACATCGTCAGCACTCAGTCGAAGCCCTTTATCCACACGATGCCTTCTTTTAGTTCCAGGATAGACTCAGGGTCTATCTTTTGTGATAGCTTGGTGTTTCTCAAGGTTTAACATTCATGCCAACTGTCTGTAATCTTGATAGAAAGGCAGATTCTGATCCAGTAAGTCTGGGGCAAGCTGGAGAATCTGTACTTCTCACAAGCTTCCTGGTAGGAGGCAAGGCTGGTCTAGAGATCACACTGAGGAACGAGGTGTGAACACACTGCCTGGTACCTTTTGTCACTTTCCCCAAAATGACTGAATGGGAGAAGAAGTGAGTTAAAACAGGACACGGACGAGTTTGTCAATGACTGAGCCAGGTTCAGCTTTATAACTAAGTCTCTCTTCCTATAGTCAGCCCCAGGGACTCTCCAGGCACAGAATACCAGGTAGGACCTGATAAGCTCATTGCCACAGGATACTGGTTTACTGTTCCTTCGGCACTGATACTTCTGTGTGCCTACTGTATGCCAGGAGCTGTGCCACATGCTGGGGAACCCGATTCCATGTCTGTCTTCAGGAAGCTTTATCAGCTGGCCCAACGTTCAGCCAAGCTCGTGCTTCGATGGTGCCCACAGGCGGAAGAGCTAAGAGAAATCCATTTGTTCCTGTATTCATTTATTCAGACACTTATTAAATACTGTGATGTTCCAGGTAAATAAGATAGCAGCACTGCCTACTGCTTTTGCATGATTAAAAACCTAATGGCAACTGGGTATGGCAGTACATGCCTGTAATTGAGTCACTCAGGTGGCTGAGGCAGGAGGAGCGCAAGGTTGAGGTCAGCATGGATAATGTAATAAGACTCTTTCTCAAAAACAAAAACAAAAACCCAAACTAAAACAAAAACTAATAGAAAAGAGTAAAGAGGAGTTATACACACAGAGAGACATAAGTTGCAGATTATAATCTGTGCTTTGGAGGGAAGTAGCAGAGTGCTGTGTTGGAGGCCCAGCGGCCCAGTGCACAAAGCAGCAGCTGAGGCGCAAGAGGGGAAAAGGCAGAGGTGGGATGAGGAGAGGCAGCCCAAGGGGAGCTGTGGAGGGCTCCAAGTCTAAGCCTTAAGGCTGGGAAAGAAGGTGCAGAGGCTGAAATCTCATGGTTCAGAGAGGACAATGGGCACAAGGTAGACCACGTTAAGGCCTTGGAAGTCATTTCTTTTGAAGCAGATGCAGAGGCCAAGGTTGACCAGAGCTTCTTGGTAGTCTCTGTCCTTCCCTGACAAGAGGCTGCAGGGCCATAGCATTCTATGTGTATAGTGGCCCTGGACCTCAATAAGGGCAGGGTTCAGCAGCATGGAAAGACAGTATACAGGGGCCTCCAGCCTTCTCCCTTGGACAGGGAAGTGGGAGGATGGGAGTCCAGGATTTGCACAGGCTGAAGGATGCTGGCCTGTATAACCACAGGAAGTGTGGTGTGAAATGTGGTGTGTTGAGAACTTGGAGGTGGTGGCTAGATGAAGGGGTGGAGCAGGCCAAGAGCGATGGTCCAGGGAGGGAACCTCCTGACGGAGGTTGTGGTGACTGCAAGGTTGGATGGTGTATCTCTACTTTTTATTTAAAAATTTTTAATCTGCTATTTATTTATTTGGTACAGGATCTTGCTATGCAGCTCAGACTCCTAGTGATCCCGTTTCAGTCTCCCCAGTGGGGGGACTATAGGTGTGTACCACCATGCCTGGTTTTGGTGGCTGGCACAGCATGCCCGGAGTTCAGGGGCTGGCAGGGCATGCAGTACTGGGGATCAAACCCAGGTCCTTGCACATGCCAGGCAGGTGCCTACACCACTAAGCTATCTCCCCAGTCCCAATGGATTATATCTAGATGTCCCTCTAAAGCCTCATGTACTCATAGGGAGCTTTTGGAAGGTTCCTAGATGTGCCTAGGTGTGGTGCTGGGAGGAAAAGCCTGGTGGGAGAAGGTGGGTCACTATGGCTGTGGCCTGCGAGGAATATAGATCCACCAGCTTCCCCTGTTCCCCATGCTGCTTCCTGCCTCCCCTGCTGTGAACTGTTTCCCCTCTGCCAGGCTATCCTGCCTTGAAGCCAGCTGACTATGGATAGAAACACTTCAAACTGTGAGCTCAACTAAACCTTTCTTCCTCTAACTTACAGGTGTCTGGCCTTGTGTCCAATCAGTGAGCAACGATCCCACGCCTTCTTCTCTGCTCCCCTCATTCTGCACATTCTCTGGTTTCCATTGGTTTGCTATGACTACTTAGCAAACCTGCGGCCCCTATGATAGAAACCAGAATAAAGTGTTCTTGTGTCTCCTCACTGGCATCCTGCAGAAGCACATGAGAAGCACAGACGAAGATGGCTGTGGCTTAGCTTGCTGTGTGCCTTACGGTGAGCAACTTAAAAAAATTTGAGTTATATTTTTAAGAGTGGGAAAGGTTTATTGACGAATAGGAATAGTTCCTGAGGGACAGGAGAGGTTCCAAAAGTGTGTTGCTACCAAGTCCCTTTGTCAGGGGGTAATTTATACAGCAAAGTTACAAGTGTGGGCACAATATAGGTCAAATTACAATCAGCCAATAAAACCACAAGTGTAGCTACTTAGCTAATGTTGATACAATAGGAAGCAGGACACATGCAATAGTGTATGGTTGACATCATTAACCTTGGCTTATCTATGACTTCTAAAACAGGAACATTTTGGGACGGGATGGGCCCACGTGTTCTGGTCACCCACCTGGAAGTCTGATGTGTATCTGGGCTTAATGGACTGAGTGACACTAATTACAGTTCTGCTTATCACAAGGCCTGTAACTTTATCTCACAGACAACACAGGACAAGGACAAGACCAGAACTCAAACCTTAACTCTGGGATAGACTCAGATCCATCACCTCATCTATTTCTCTGGAGCTGGGATGGAGGGTATTTTGCTAAGGCTCAGAGAAGTAAATAATGAATGTGGGGACAGGATTTAAACTCACATCTGTTGGATTGTGGAGCAAAAGTGGTCAACTCAATGCAGTTTCAGCTATACATTTTGAATTCTTTATTGTCAACTTAGGTCATGATGGTTTTGAGATTATATACAGTTGTCCCATAAGAAGGTTGGTTATAGAATTCTGCTGATAGCAAAATTCAAGGCTGCTCGAGTCCCTACATAAATGTATTATATTTGTGTATAATATATGTGTATCATCCTGTATGTTTTAAAATCATCTCTAGGTGGTTTATAATACATAATATAAATTCTATATAAATAGTTGTTTTGCTATATTGTTTAGGAAAAATAACAAAATATCCATTCCCGTTCATTACAGATGCAATTTCTTTCCCAAATATTTTTACAATTGGCCTAGTATGAAGATGCAGAATCCATGGATACAGTGGGGGACAACTATATTCTACTATAGAATTGATTTTTTTCTCTGATCCCTGCTAGATTGTAAGTTCTATGAGGGCAGAGGGTTTTTCCTGTTTTGCTTCTTGCTATGTCCCCAGCATGTAGTATAGTGTTTCGCTCATAACAGAGCCTCAACTATTTCTTGAATAGGACTCTGGGTTAGAAAAAGAAAACCAAAGCCCACAGTGGGCTCTAAGAATGTCCTGTGCTTGGTGCGGGATGCATTCCATGCCAGGCCACTCTGCGAATGCAGGGATTGGCGGACAGTTGAGTGGAAGCGTGAGTGATCACTGGAATCCAGGGATGCTGACAGTGCTCTTATCTGACACAAGGAGTAAGGACCCTGGAGGAAGGATTGTGTGTGGGCTGCAGCTGGAGCTACTGGTGCTCCCAGGGCCAGCTGTGGGCTGCAGCTGGGCTCTTATCTGCACTACACCAATGTAGCCTCTCTACCTGCTTGAAACCTTTGGTAAGCCCCATTCCTGGTTAGAGAATGGCCACCCACTTCCTGCCCAAGTCTGACAAGACCACTGAGGTCATGCTTGTAACAGTCAGTGTTCTCCAGAGAAACAAAACTAGACGGCACGTGTCATCTAGTTGTGTGTGTGTGTGTGTGTGTGTGTGTGTGTGCAGGTATAACAATTTCAGGAGACCATGGCTTTGGACTCCAGCAGTAGGCTCTAATAGACCAGACTGAATATCAATTCAGAATCACCAAATTACAGAATGCCAAATATCCCACCAAAAGACTGAAGCTAAACTGTTCATCTGACCTTTCAAGATACCAGGACACACAAGGCCAGAATCACATTTCCTAAGCAGGCTGGTTTCAATAGACAAGATCAGAAAGAGTTCTGTGCTTTAACCCTTATACAAGACAGTCATCTAAAGTAACCTGATGTTAACCAATTGGCTCTTTTCCTATTGTTCTGTTTCCCTGCCTAGGCTTTACGAAGAAAGTACTTTGGAAGAGATAAATCTACTTTTGTTGTTCCTATTTCTTTTCAGTTCTTCTCTGTCTGGGAAACCAAGCTTTTCTGGCCAGCCCATTGAAACACTCATTCTGTTTTACGAAATGAAGTGTTGCCAGGTTAGAATCACAGATTAAAGCCAATCACTACCTTTAATCTAAATTTGTGTCATTTGTGTCTTTCTACTCTCTCTCTCTCTGTGATGTGGACTTACATTAAGGAATTGGCTCATGCTGCTGTGGAGCTGGGAAGTCTAAAATTCATAGGCCAGGCTGATGGCAGATTGGAAACTCAAGCAGGATTTCCATCTTTCTTATAACTTCTGGGGCAGGAGTCCTTTCTTCTCTGGAAACCTTCCACCTTCCACCTCTTTTTAAAGTCCTTAACTGATTAGATGAGACCCACTTCCACCTTAGGAACTATAAACTCACTACTTAAAAAGTCTACTGATTTAGGTACCAAGTGCATCTATAAGATGCATTCATAGCAACATCTAGGCTAACTGGGTATGGCAGCCTTGTGGAGTTGACACATGAAGTTAGGCTCCCTGTTCTGGTTCATCTCAGGTAAAACTTTCCCTTCACTGCTGGTTCCAGTTCCGCTGACCCTATCCTCCTCAGATGTCCCAAACCCTTTGAGGGGAGGGGGCTCTGGCCCATGCCTGTACACGTGCTTTCCTTCCCTCCTTACTGGTTATTACCTACAATGCCCCGATCTCAGTGCTAGTGCTGTCTTACTGCCCTCGTATCAGCCTCCACACTCACAGGTGACATTACAGGCCCCCAAAGCTTTGGGTGTGTTTTCTTCACTGCACTTAATTCTGTGGTGATATCCTTGGTGTAGCTCTGTGCTTAATGCTTGCAGAAAAGGCTTTCCCGCACATCGCCTGGCAAAGCATTGCTCAGGCGACATCATCCGGATGATGCAACCCTAGAACTCCCCAGGTGGAGCTGTATTTGGCACTGTGGAGCTGAGTGGGAGCTGCTTTCAGCACAGAATGTCCCCAGTGACCTGGCGTGGCAGCTTGGAAGATGCAGAATCAAAAGTTTCCACTTTCAGAAATGCAGATGAGGCGGTGAGGGAAGGTTCCTTTTGTAGGAAGCCCTTGATGGAAACTCTGAACTCCAAAGTTGCCTGTACTGTAGCTCGGGCCCGGAGGGACCGTTTCAGAAGTCTGCCCTCTGCCCCACAGCCTTAGAACTGCTGGAGCATTTCAGGCAGGTCAGCCTCTGTGTTGACCTGCATTTAAATGCCCTGCTTCAGCCCTAGCACAAGAACACGAGGCCGCATCTGCCTAGCACAAAGCCCCATGCAGGTCTCTGAATGTATGCTCTCACCCCTGCTTCAAGCTTTGCAGAACTAACCGATACTCACAAAGAACGATAGCACCAGCTGAGTGGTGATGGAGGGGGACAGCAGCCACCTCCAGCACACCCTCTTCCAGGCCAGGATTTCTGCCAGACATCTGCCTGGGGTGATATGGGGCAGCTCAGGAGTCGGGCAGTGGAGACTTACACTCTGGCTCTGTAACAGCTGTGTGATCTCGGACAAGGAACTGAGCCTCCCTGAGTTTGCATTTACTCAGCTGTACCCTGAGGATTATAATAATCATTGCCTTGATATGGTTATGAAAATTCGGTGCGTGTCTCTGTGGTTAGACTGCGAACGTTGTGAATATACATACACATACACACCCACATATCTGATTATGTGTATGCTTATCAAAAGAATTGACGTTTGGCTGTCCACTCCCCATTCTTCACCCAGAGTAATACTTCTAAAATGAGAACCGGATCAGGACACTTTCTCACTTAAAATTCTTCCTTGCTTCTTGCATTCCTCTAGGGACAAGGAGTCGGCCGTCACCTGGCGCACAGAGCACACACGTGGCTGCCCAAGTCTCTAGCACACACATTCTTCTTTCTTATTCTCTTTGCTGTGTCTCTCAACCTTGGCTCCTTTAATATAAGGTTTTCTACCTTGAGGGCTCCTGAAAACACATACAATTTAGTCATTTCTCCTCTTTACTGTCCTGGGAATTTCTACTGTATTCCTTACCTGAAACGGGTCATCTACTGTTTAGTTTTCTTATTATTTTTTTCCCTACTCTAAGCTGCTGCGATCAGGGATGTCATTGTTGCATTAGCTGCTATGCCCCGGCTTCTGACAGCATCCTATTAAACTCCACACGTACGTGAACAAGCAAAGGGAACTTCCTGGCGCTCAGTCTGTGCTCAGGCTTCCCAGGTTCCCCGACAGTGCTGAGAAGTGTCCTCTCTGGATGCCAGCTGCTGAGGTCTTAGCTGGGTGAATGCCTGTGCCTGGCCTCTTAAGGGCTACTGTGCCCAGAGCCAGCCCCTTCTCCAAACAAGGGATTACTGCCCCCAGCTGGCTGGACACACATTTCTGTCTCGCTCCTAGGCCAGAGACAGGCAAGCATGCAGCCAGTGTGGGCTAGTTGCCACTATTCTGTGCTCTGGGGAATGTGCTTGGTGTGGAGGCAGGAGAAGCAGCCTCTTTCTGGGCAGCGGCTGGCACGGCCAGAGAAGGCCCAGCTGTCAGCATGGACATGGCCAGGACACTGAAAGGTGCCCAGACCAGGTGGCAAGGGTCCTGGGTTTGCCTTCTCCCCACTTAACTGCAGATGGCAGATTCTGAGAGGACTCATGGCTGTCCACTGCGCATCCTTAACGAGCCAGGCCACCAGGCAGCACGAGGTGGACTCGGGCCTCTGCCACCAGGAGGCTACGGTTTACGGATGGAGCAGCAGGGTCAGGCAGACCCTGGCATGAATCTGCCCTCTGCTTCTTATTGGCAGCATGGTTGTAAAAGTTACTCAACTAGACACTTAAAGACAAATAATGCATGTACTCTCTTATATATGGAAGGTAAAAATATTGACTCAGAAGTAGAGAATAGAGTAGTGGGGCCAGATGCTGGGGAGAATAGTGGGAAGCAGAATGGACAGAGGATGGCTACTGGGCTCAGGGTGCAATTGCATGGGAGAAATAACCTCATCGTTGTGTAGCACAACAGGGAACATATGGCTGACAAACTAATTCTATTTTTCCAAATAGCTAGTAGAAAGGATTTTGAATCTTCCTTCTAGAAGGAAATCATAAATGCCCAAGGTAGCAGATAGGCCACTCTGATCTGATCACTGCACGCATGTGCTGAAATGTCACACTATCCCCTAGACATAGACAGCTATTATGGGACCACTCAAAAATTTTAAAATTAAAAATATTCAACCTTTCTAGACTCAGTTATATTTCCAAATGGGAATAATACAAGTTGCCTCTTGAAGCATTGCTGGCCAGATTAAAAGAGCATGTCTCTTCATATAATCCCACCCTGCGCCAGGGACACAGTGAATCACAGGGTTGTTCCATTGCACACAACACATTCTCCGTTGCTGTCTGAAGGGCCCGAGTGAGTGAAACTTCCAGGATCCCTCCCTCCCTCCCTCAGAGTCCTGACTATGTCTGCCACGGACTGACTGTTCTGCCCTACTCCGGCATGTATATCCAACCCATGATCAAACTACAGATGAAAAGAAAACACGGAGCTGCTTTCTGGACCCCAGGCTCCCATTGTCTAAGCCTTTAGAGTTCACAGAGCCAGACCAAGCCCTGCCTCCTCTCCTTCACCCAATGTGCCGCCTGTCATGCTCCTCCTTCTCCCAGCTGTGGGTCTCAGCCCTGCGCCAGTCCTGCTGCCCGCTGCCCAAGGGCTGCTTGTCCTGGCTCCAGCCAGTGCTGTGTGCACATGTGCACAGTGTACAGCCTGCCCATGACTGCCAGGATGTAGCCAGATCTCATATCTAACACCAATCCTGTCCTCTGATCACTGCACCTGGGGGAGATATCATTTGTCCTTTCTCCTCCCCTTGGGATAACAATCATAGGACAACAAATCCACAACCATGATCCTCAGACCCAAACGAGTACCCCAACTTCTTGCAACTTATCCCTCGGTGGGCTGTGGGTGGACACTGCTCCCCAGCATTAGATTCTGATGCTCTCTCAAGCCTGTAAGAAGATGTAGGCTTGTGGAACTTGCATCCAGACCCAGAAGCCCTCCATGCTTTTGCATCCCCATATATCGAGATGACTTCTAGATAAGCTTGACTTCTTAAAAGGTACTTAAACAGCAATAACTGCACTTTCAGAGGGCCACAAATGCTCAGATGAGTGTTAATGACAGTGATTTGGGGGCTGAAATGTCCTGCACCAGCTTCCTTCCTTCCAAACGATTTTCAGGTTTCCCTTGCAAATCCTACCAGTTCCTAATGACTGGAGTGGTTTTCAGTGTCATCCATGGACCGCTGTGAGTCTGAGCGCCTTTCAGGGAACTATGAGGGCAAAAGTGCTTTTTCAATACAGTTGAAGCATGATTTTCTTTCTTGCCTTGGGCTCACTTTTGCACTGCTAGCAGACAGTCAGGATGGGGCACAACGACTGGCAATGCAGCCAGGTCTGGGCAGTAGCGCTAGGTGATATCAGCAGCCGTGTATTCTCTGCGAACTTGAAGAAATAAGAAAGCAAGTTTCCCTTTGGAATGTCCTTGAATGAAGCAGTGAAAAGTATTAACTGTAGTGACTCAACTTCTAGGCTTGTATTTCTTTAATGGGGTGGCAGAAAAGGACACTTCGGCTGGTAAAGCAGAAGGCTGCCATGAAGCAGAGCACCTGTGTCACTGTGTCATGCACTGAACCAGCTGGTTGGTCACTGTTTCATGAAAAACATTTTTTTTTTCCAAAGAATGACTAGGAAACTGGTTCTTTGGGCAGGGGTAATGAGTAGTCAGTTTCTGGATAAAGGAACAAAGTGAGCCTGTCACCACCAGGCAAACCAACAACAGTACTGGCCGCCAGTGGTAAAACTTGAGCTTCAAAGTGAAAATGAAAATTTTAGAAAACTTGTAATTTGCCACACGGAGGTTGGCAACTTTCCTTAACTGAAAGACTCCTCTGATGTGACTGGTGGTAACATCATGTGATAATATTTTATCCTGTAAAATGCAGTGGGTCAACACTTTGGAAAACCTGCATAGCTCCATGAGCCACTGTTTTCCAAATGACCACAGGGGGACATTACCAGGTTATACGTGGTGGAAAGAAAGACTAAACCACAGGTCAAGACAGCCCAGTGGGCCCTGGTATGAGGCAGGAGCTGAGGTTTACTGCTATGTGTCCATGTTGCACAGGATGGTCTTTTAGAACCTACCACATGGGTTGGCATCAAAGAACAGTAGCCATAATTATCTAACAGGCTCTTAAAATACTCTTCACTTTTCTGACCACAAACCTAGATTTTTTTGTTTCTACTTTACCCCTAACAATGTATCACTGGGATGAATGCAAAACAGACAGGAAGAGCCAATGGTCACCTATGAATCCAGACAGTGGAGAGAGTCACAGGAACACAGGACATCACTACTGTTGTGAATTAAATTGTTTCATTCTGTTTAGCATAAAAATATGCTTCTTATATAAATATGTAATAGGTGTAAGATTATTTTTAAATGGAACAAAGGTACATATTTAAAAATATGTCAGTGTTAATTTCTACTGTGGTAAATACCAATAGATAGAACTCATAGTCACTATTCTTGGAATCATGGATGTGTTTGAAAACCATAAAAAGGGCATAGAATCAAAAGGCTTTTTTTCGGTACTGGGAATTGAACTCAGGATCTTGTGCTTGCCAGGTAGATGCTTGTGATCTGAGCTATATTCCTGGCCCCCCAAAGTTCTAATTCCTTGGATATAATGGGTAACAGCAGAGGACGCTAGCCCTGAAAGGCTATTTTCTAATCCTGCCTGGCTTGCTCACCAGAAATGGGCTGGGCCAAGGGATTTACACTTCTCTTTGAATTTCTCCCCTTCAGGTGGGCAACTGGGTCTCTGGTCTACTTTAGGTAGGACTTGCATAGACTGGTGAGGCAAAGGAGGGCTCTGCCCAGCTTATCTCACCCTCAAAAACAAAGTTGAAAGGAGACAGAGAGACAAACGTCAGTGGAAGTGTACAGGGTCTGAGCATGGGGACAAAGTCGCCTTCCCCGGGGATGACACTGAGCTACGATGGCACTTCTGGGCTTTGTGTGCTAGCATCAGACTCCTATAAGCTGCCCTTTAGAGAAAGCACTAGATAACTGTTACGGGTTAGGACCAGAGTACCCCCAAATGCTTCCTGTGGTCACAGATGGGGCTTGTGGAAGTTGACTGGGTCCTGGGGGCACTGTATCTTCTGTGGAGTCCTCCACTGGTGAGCTCAGCTGCTGAGCACACTGCTGGAAGGCGGGGCCTGGTCAGAAGGGGCGGGGCACTGGGGGGACGGTGCGCCTCCCTCCCAGGCTCCTCTACCTTGCTCTGTTTCTGGGCCCCTGTGAGCTCCATGGCTTTCCTCCCCGAGGCCCTCCCATCACGCCCTTCCTGCCTTAGAGCCAGTCATCCATGGACTGAAAACATGTACCAGAACAGAATGTGCATGGTGGGTATACAGTCCCAGCAATGAGAAAGTGACTGGGATTTAACTCTATTTTACTTCTTTTTAGTGAATTATTTTGTTGGAAGGTGGCATTTCTGCCTGAGACAGCTGACGGTGCCTAGGGGAGTGGAAAGCACCACAGTCCCAGGTCTTGGGATACCAGGCCCACAGCTTCGACTTCCTTGTATGCGTGTGTCCCTGCTCATCTCTTGCCAGGTGTCTTCCCCACAGCTTGCAAGGAGATGGCTAAGGAACAGTAAGGACGGTGGCCTTCGTTGGAACGCTGCCTGGCTGAGCAAAGTGCTGCCACTTCCGGAGCAGACTCTCAGGTCTCTCACTGTGTGGAGGCTTGATTCACAATTGCATCCCATTATCTGATATTTCAGTCTTTGTGGCATGCGTTTTGGGGAAGGGCTTCTGTAGGCTTGTTTCCATGGCATTTTCTTTTCGTGACATGTGTCGCTTGGCACTCAGTCGGCTAGGAAGGAGTGTATTCCCAGGTCATGTTTGCAGCTCCTTATCCCAGGGAACTGCTCAACACGACACAGTGTTTGCTCTTCGGATCTTCAAGGGCATGGTCTCAGCCGAAAGCCATAGCTGACACGGCTCTGTCGTTTGTTAGAGTTCTCTTCCTCCTTGGGGCTGGCACTGCTGGTCACAGTCTCTCTGAACATCAAGAAATGCCAGGAGCTACCAGCACCTCCAAGGATCTCCCTGCTCTTCTGAGAGCCCGGCGTGCTCAGGTCCTACCCCAGGACCTGGCAGGGCAGGTGAGCAAAGCACTGCCTGGGGAGCTGGCTCACGTCATGTGGCTTGTGTCTGAGCACACATGCTATGCTGCTGGCTCGGGGGAAGCACTGGGCTGGGAGTCTTGTGAGAGAGTGTCAAAATACAAGAGGGAGACGTGCGGTGTGCAAGTGTCCCTGCTCCGACACTGGGCAGCTGCCAGCCCCCTTCCTCAGCTGTGTGCAGTGGCTTGTGTCTAGTGCTGCTCATTCCCTTGGAAGGAACTGTGCCGGTACCACTACCACGAGGAAGCTTCCCACTGAGGCTCCCTTCTCTGCTTGCCCTTAGATCTCTTTTCTTAGCACTTTCTTTTGAGTCAGGGTCTCATTCTGTATATCTCAGGCTTGCCCTGAACTCATTGCATAGCCCACACATGAACCTCAAGCTCATGTTGATCCTCAAGCTCATGTTGATCCTCCTGCCCCAGCCTCCCACGTGCTAGTACACAGGTGTGCACCACCACACCTGGCTCTTCTGCGGGACTCTCCATGGCTATCATATCACACGTGCTTCGAACTTGGTGAAGCCAATGTCTGCCTTCTCTGACTAACCATGAGCCTTGTGAGTGTTGGGGGTCACACTTGGTTTGCTCACCATTGTCCTTGTAGCATCAGCAGAGGACCTGGCACACAGAACGGCTAATCTATCCATGCGGAGTGAATCATCCAAGGCATGAATGGCACAAGTGTGAACGCCAGCTGCCTTGGTGGTGCGTGTGTGAGCTGCTCTCCGGACCCCAGCTGCATCCCAGAGAGCACGACTCCTGACTGCAGGACTGGGCCCTCCCTGCCCACCCACTGGAACCTTCTAGGGGGCACTGTGAAGTGCTCTTTGCGATGCCGAGAGCCCTTCCGACGAGAACAGCAGCTGATCACTGAACCAGGATTGTGAGTTGTAAGAAGGTCTGAGGAGTAGCTGACAGGAGTGTGGGATAACAGAACTCCTGCTCCGAGAAGAAGGCCCAGCAGGGAGGCCTCCTTTTGAAAATGGGGCTGCATGCTTGGCAGTGTTGTGTGAAGGTGCAGTAGAAGCATCTGACTTAAGAGTGTGCCACTAGCCTGGTATGCCCGGGGACACTTCACCTGCATCTTTCCTGGAGCCAGGTAAATAGCCAAGGACCGTAGGCAGGCAGGGTGCAGAGCAGAGGCCAGGGGAACAGAGAACGTGAAGCAGGAACCTTCCACTTGTACCTTGGAATTTCTTTAGGGAGAGATGGGTCAGATATTCCACCCCAGACCGGCTGAGGCTTGAGCTGAGCTGGGCTTCCTGTTCCCTGTCACAGTGGACGCCTCTACTTTGGGGACGCCCTTCTTGAACCCATTCCATACAGGGTACAGATGCTGGGGGCAGTAAGCCTGTAGGGGGTGGGGCACTTACAACTCGGTCACGTCCTTGGGCATGCCTTTCGGGAGGGTGCGGAGGCCCCTGTTGCTGCACCGCACCACTGTGTCCACACAGGTGCACTGCTCTGGACAGCGTGGGATCAGCTGGCAGCTGCTCTCGTCATTGCCTGTGGAGAACCCAGTAGGGTGAGTGTGGCAGGAGGGAAGCCCTGCCAGGGGGAGTGGGGGAGCCAGGCTGGGGTGGAGCTGTCCAGTGGTTCCATGGGGACTGGGCTCTCCCCTGGGGTTTTGAGCTGACCCAGGATTAAGGTAACCGCGGGTCTTCTCCATGGTTGGATTAGAGGAAGGGCTGCCTGCCTCTCACTGTGCTTGACAGAAAATGAGGACCACCAAGGTGGCTGGGATTTGATTAGCCAGAGAAACAGATAGGGAAGAGGTTGCTGATAATCAGATCAGGAATAAACTAAGACTGAAGGAGTGGTCAGGGTGGAGGACAGAGTCCTGTCCTTCCCCCTCCTGTCTCCTCTTCTAGTCACTACACAGGCCTGCCCCTGGCCCCATTATACATTAATCTGCAAACCAATTCATCTCTCCTTAGATGACCTCAAATTACTTAAGTAAGGAACCCTCCTGGTTTGATTCCTTTAGACAAGCAGGGTCTCTGGGATGCCGGGACCCAAAGCCTCAGATCTTCCTGTGTTTATATCCCCTAGGCAGCGACAGGCTTTTTCTTGGTCTGTTTCTCACATGCTAAGCTTTGCTATGACACAGACAGGAAGACTCAGGCCTAGGACTCCCACAAACAGCTGTAGTTATACATGGTACAAGGTCGTCAGACCATCTGAGGGCCACCTATCTCACTGTCACTGTGGACGTGGTACATTAGTATATTTGGTATGTTTGATACAACAGTGTTCTCGCAGCTGGCAATGCCTTGCTGTAGTGCAGTGTCTTATTTTAATGCACTCAGCACATTATGGAAGGCTTCTGATTGGTGGAAGTAAAGCAACTTCAGAAAGGGGCACTTTGTCTTAATTTGCATGAAGGAGTCGGAGGGCAGATCTCCTCCTGGGTCCTGAGCTGCAGCCAGCACCACCTTGCCTTCCCACATGCCCCTGTCCCTGACCTCCTGGTGCGCACTCACCATCGCAGGTGAAGTCCTGGCTGGCCACATCTTGGATAGGGATCTCCTTCAGGAAGAAGGGCTTCTGGCACCGGGGGTTCCCGCTGACGATGCGCCTCTTTCGCAGCCACTTGCCGAGCCAGGCCAGGTGGCAGTTGCAGTTGAAGGGGTTGGACAGCAGGTTGCTGTGGAGGGAGAGGCCTCTCTGAGTGGGATGAGCCCCTGCAGCCCTGGCCCAGTGCCCAAGGGGTGCAGAGGTGGTGTGGAAAGGGACTGTGCACCCCCTCCTGAGCCAGGTGCGGTCTCTGCAGGTGTCGCACTGCAGGCCTCCACTGGTGGACATGGCTGTGGTCTTTTGCTCGGTGCAGCTGTGGGAATGGCCTGAGATTCCTTCCTGCTGGCAGAGCATGGCTCTCATGTCCTCTGCAATAGCGGTGATACAGTGAGTAGTCTAGTTTCTACGTGGGATGCAAGTGGGCCTTGTGCTTTGGACTCTTAAGTCCATGAGGGTGGTGACTACAGCTGCTTGCCAGTCTCCAGGATCTAACCCACAACAGGCACCTCGTCCATATCTGGGGAGTGATGGGGCCAGAATGAGGGGTAGATGGGGGAATGGTAGCAGCTGTCACCATGAATGTCTGCCTTCGGGCTAGGACCATGCTAAGCACTTCATGCACCATCACCACAGTCACACTTGTGACAACCACTCTGTGAGGAGGGGACACTGTCCTCACTACAAATGAGGAAAGGAATGCTCAGGCCAGAGAGTCCTCAGGTGGCTGCCCTGAGATAAGGACTCAAGAACTCGGGGCCAGCTTTGTGGGGTAGAGTCAGCCCTGCAACTAGGGAGGGAAGCTGGTCAGTTCCTCCTGGGTGGAATGTTTCCTCTTTGACTCCACCCCTGGGAGGCGGAGCTCTTTGGCTCTTTGACACTGCCCCCTGGGTTTTGGAGGTGGAGGTGCTAGAAATGGACTAATATGAACCAAGCCACCAGTGTTAGTCCCTAACCCATGGTCCCTTGATGGTGCTACTCATGTATCCCATTCATTCCCTCCTCCACCATCACAGACTGGACACCAACTCAGGTTCTTAGCGGGGGTTTCAGCAGGGGCTACTGCTGTTGAAGGGCTGGATGGTGGGATAAGCAGTGAGCCACACAGCGGCATCTCCCTGTCCTTCTGGCCCTCACCTGAAGGCTGAGGGGAGCACCTGACTAGCAGGAGTGAGTTCTTTATAGTTCATCTTAGAAAATAGTTGGTGTTATATAAGAATGAGGACAGCAGGGCCAGGGGGCATAGGAGTAATGCCTGGGGGGATGGGGTGGGCATGGATGAGGGGTGGGCTGGCCAGGAGGAAGGATGTTCTATCTAGTGGGGGCAGGCAGGGAGGTGAAGGGAAGAGGTGGGAAGATAGGGAGCTGGGCTGGAGGGAGAAGGGGCTGACCAGTCCCCAGGGCTTGTGGACATTGCAACCCCAGGCTTCTGGGCAGCAACTTAAGGGGTGGCAGCAACAGGTATTTGTGGCTTCCAAAGGGCTTTGGGGAGAGGGAAGAGCTAGGACAATTACCAGCAGCTACGGAGAACAGAGTCCCCCAGAAATATGAGCAACTGTAAAACTAACACATGTCAGGCACTGCCTACAGAGAGGCCCTTGCTGTGTGTTTTGCAGATCTGAACAGATTCAGTCGTTATGAAGATCCTGGGGGGTGGGCCGCACAGAAGAAGGGAGAGTGGAAGGAGAAAGAAATGAAGCGGCTCTGCTAGCTGGTCACACAGCGAGTGGGAGGCGAAGCCGGGGTTTGTACCTAGAAGTTTGGCCCTAGAGTTCGCAGGGGTGAACTGCCCGGGGAAGGAGAACACATTTAAGTGTCCAGAAAGCTGGATTCCAGCTCTGATTGTGGTCAGCATGGAAGCAGTCAGTGATGTCTTTTTTGCCACCTCTTGGTGATCACTTCCTCTTCTCATGGTAGAAGGCCTTCCTCACAGGCTGGCCCTGGCCTCCTCTCCAGGCCTTGCCTTGCATTGTGCCCTTCTCTACTCGCAGCCCTACTGCCTTTGCTCAGCCCTGCGTATTCACCGGGCTCCAGTCAACCACCGGGCCTTGGTACATGCTCTGTCTGCTGAAAGAACCGCATTTCCCACTGTCTTCAGCAAGCTAAACCCCAGAAGACATTTTCTCAAACAAGCTTGTGTTGGGTGTTTGTATCGCTGAGGTCTCCTCTTCTTTGGCAGCTTATCACTCTGTGACCCCAGGAAGATAGGGCCGGCCAGGTCTGCCCGTTCTCAGTATCTACATGGTGCCCCGCATATCAGAGGAGCCTAACAAATATTCACTAAGTAAACAGAAGGACCCACGCTTTGGCCAAAGATAGGAGAGACCCAGAGGGGGTTGCTGGGGAGATCACGGCAGATGAGCCCCAAGGAGTGGGCTGTGGAGCACTTACATGGTGGACAGGGAGACCAGTGTGGTGAAGGCTCCGGGGGTGATAGTCGTGATCCGGTTGTCATAGAGGGAGAGCAGTCTCACGGAGCTCAGGCCGGCGAAGGTGTCATTGCTCACACAGCTGATCTCGTTGCTCCTCAGCATCCTGCGGGGAGCGGGGTGGGCGTGAGGGAGCGGAGGCATCCAGCTTCCTCCCCAGATGGTACTTGTATAACAGGTGGGACATTTGTGTCAGCCCCTGGCTTAGCCCCCAGGCCACTCAGCTCTGTCCTGTGATACGCAAGGAAGGCCTCGATCCCCACTGGAGCAGCGCCCGCGTGCATGTGTGTGTGTGTGCATTCTTGTCTGCGCATGCTCTCTGCTGCTGGTGGCAGCGCGGATCAGGTGTCTGTGGGCACACACATGGATCCTGATGCTGTTACGGTGGCATGTGTATTTCTGGGAGGACAAGAGGGGACGAGAAGTAGCTATGGGTGGGCACTTTGTGTACGTGAGGTGTTGTCCACATGCCCCTGCTGGGACGTGTTCACGTGTGCAGGATGTGTGTCTGTGTGTCTTTCTGTGAATGTGGGGAGATGTTTCTTTGCTTCCTCCTGGTAGGAACAGCAGGGAGTGGCTCTGCAGGGTGTGTGTGTGTGTGTGTGCTGGGCTGCCCAGCTTGTGACTGCCTCTCATCAGATGTGGGGGCCCGAAGGGGTCCTGAAGATCAGGACGGAACCTGCACACACCTCTCTGATCCCCCTGCCCTCCTGTCCCGGTGCTCACAGGGTCTTGAGGCCGCTGAGGCCGCGGAACATGCGCCCATGCACGGTCTCCAGCTGGTTCCCCGTCAGCATCAGCTCCTGCACGCCCGCCGCTCCGTCAAAGGCGCCCTCTCGCACCTCCTTGATCTTATTGTTGCTCAGGTTTCTAGAAGGAGTCACAGAGCATCAGGTGAACAGTGATCACAGTGCGGGACCTTTGGGGGCTTGAAGGGAGCCCTGGAAGGAGGGGGAGCTCCATCTCAGGTCCCTGGTGTTCAGTCCTGGGTCCCTGTGCCTGGGAAAGGAACTGCAAGTGCCCCGCAGGAGGGGCCACCTCGGAAGCAGGATGCATGGCATCCGAAGAGGCTTTTCAGTATCATTATCTCTTCCATGTCCTGGGAGACTGGTAGGTTTAATGCAGTGAATATTAAATTTAGTTTCTCTTTTTATCACATAGTCTCACTAGGTAGTGATTTGTTTAAATTTTATTTTGAAGTAGGACTTCATGTTGTGGTTTAGGTAGCCTTGACTACATGGCAACCCTCCTGCCTCAGCTTCCTGTGTGCTGGGATGACACCTGGCTTATTTATTTACTTATTTTGTAGTATGAGGCACCTTCTCACTAGGCTACACCCTTATTAAAGAGTTTTATCTACAAAGTCTCACTAAGTTGCTAGATTGTTTAAACTCAGTTAGAATTTAAGACCCTCTTGCCTCAGCCTTCCATAGTACTAGAAAAGCATGGACCACCATGTCTAGCTCAGAAAAGGACTCTTGAGAAGAAGGTGGGAGAAAAAACACGAAGCATGTCCCCTGCTTGTGGGAGTTAGTCATTTGTGCAGTTCCTGACATAAGCAGACACATTCTGGTTAGCACTTTTTATGTAGTAGATATCTAACTTTCATAATCCCAGCAAGGTGTCAAAATGACACCCCTCAGACTGGGACTATTACAGAGGAAAGCGATAGAGCTTCAGAGAGATTAAGCAAGTTACTCATAATTACTGGGCTGGGAGGCCTGGACTGAAGCCAGGTTTTGCTGACATGGAAAAACCTCTCCACTGGACTGTCCCTTTTATGAAAGAATATTTCTTTGGTGCCATGGGACTCCCTGCCTCACGGTAGTTGCTCTGAGAATTCAGGATTGGGGGCATGAGTGCTGCTGCTGCAGGGGCTGGTTTGTGCACTGCGCTCGAAGTGCAGACCCTTCCCTGTGGGGGCCAGAGGCCAGGGCGGCTGCTGGCTAGGTCAGGGATTGGGGTGGTGATAGGAGGGGGCTGCGAGTGCTTCCACTTCTCAGTTTCTCTGAGGAGGCAAAGGAGGGCATGTTCAGAGACTACAGGGATGTCCTGCTAGGGGGATGCAGCAGAACTTGGGGATGTTAGTGTACTCTCACTGGATCTGTCTCCTGCAAACCAGAAAATCTGTACCCAAAGGCTCTGTGGGCCTGCAGCCAGCTCTGGGGGTCAGGTTTCCTCCTCTTCCCCAGGACAGAGTAACATGGCCTGCATGTGTGGGCACAGGCACGTGGGTGTGGAGAAGACAGACAATACTGTTCTCCCTGGAGTCATCTGTTCCTTGCTGTGATCCTGCTCTCCTCTTCCCCTTTCTGTTCTGCTAGGAAAATGGGACCAACAGCCCCAGACGCCCTGGCCCAGGACATGTCCTGAACAGTTTCTGCTCCCCTCTGGAGACATCCTAAAATTCAGCTGGTTTCTGATCGAACCCAGCAGCCCTGGTCTGGGCCGGAGGGATGAGGCTCATGTGCTAGGGAGACCACAAATTACCACCAAAGTGGACGGGAGGAGAATGAAAGGTTCTGCTGCTGGCCATAACTCACTGGGATGCTGAAAGAGGGAGCTGGGCTGCTCAGGCAGTGGAGCTGAGCTGAAGCAGCTTGGAGGGGGAGGGCTCCCATTTCCTGATGTCTGTTTCTTTAAACCAGCAAAATTAACATCACATTATTGTAAGGCTTGTGAATTGCATTTCCTCAGGCTGAGAGAATGAAAAACAGAAGGAGAGTCAAAAGGAGGAGATAGAATTTTCCAGAAAGGCAGGTCCTCTTGCTGTCTCGCTGTCCATCAGAGAACTATTGCTCACTGTAGGCTGTAGTAGGGCTGGAGGCCAGAAGGTGCTGTTTGGGGCAAACATTCTAGAAAAAATGAGCACATGGGGATTTGATAGAGTCCTGACGTATTTCTAGAGTGGGGGTGTCTTCCAAGAGGCTCCAGATACCAGAGCACCCCAATGTACAAAAGCAAGGTCCTCGGGGGCCTCCTTCATCTTGTTCTCTATCTGATCTACCTGAAAGAAAATTGTCTTCTCTTGGGATCTTACACCTGAGAGCCCCTGGCCTTAGCAATTCTCACCTAGACCTGGGCCTCTGTCAGCTACTGGTCCTGTCAACCCTGCTCTTCCTGTCTCCAGCAGTCAGGTTCAGTCAGGTTCACCTGGCTGCCAGCAAGGTGAGCACTGGCATCTTCTTGGGTTATGTCATCTCAGTGTCTCATCTTCAGGGTGCCCATCTACTTTGCCAACACGGAATGAGCTGGAATCCTGCCAGGAGCCCAGTGTTAAAGAGAAATGTCATGGGGAAAGCTGAGTGGAACATTCTGAAATTCAGGCCACTGAGTCATGAGTGAGCGATGCTCCGGCACAGTCAGGATGAGGGGGCGGGGTCCTGTCCATCGCCTTCCAGTCCTGACCTCTTTGAGGTAGAAATTCTACTTCAAATGAGGGCTGCAAGTTCACCCGTCTATGTCTGGCAGGTGACTCAGTGGAGATAGAAGTAGGCCTTGTGGGGGACAAAGGGGACCCCAAGGCACATGTCTGATCTAAGGGGGCAGCTACTGCTTGGTGCAGTTCAACTTGGGCCCATTGGGAAAGGGGGAACCTCTTCTGCCAGAGCACCTGACATTCCCAAAGAGGCCAGCACTGTAAGCACTGTAGTTTCTATGAGAACTCCAGGTTTTAAAAAGTGGGCAATTGATTCTTATTAAAAATACAATTGGCAAGGGCTGGCTAAATAGCTCAGTGGATTAAAGTGCCTGCAAGCAGGCTCAGCGGCTGGGGTTCGATCCCCCCTGCCGAGTGTGCCCTGCCCCGGGGGCACCCTGAGATGGCAATTGAGACTGGGCGTGGTGGCATGCGCCTGTAATCCCAGCTCTTGGGAGGCTGTAAACACGCAGATCACTATGAGTCCAATCTAGTAGTGAGACCCTGAACACCCTGTAGACCCTTCCCCCCCCCAAAAAAAAAAAAGAAAGAAAGAAAGAAAGAAAGAAAGAAATACAACTGACAAATAAAAAACAGACACCTGATTTTGGTTGAAGGATCACTAGTTTCAGCTTCTGGTTGAGAGTCAGTGTCAGATGTGACCTGGGAGTTTACTTGAGAGAGGTTTTGACTCTGAATGCTATGTCAGGTGGTCTTCTCTTTCCTTTTCTTCCCTCTGCTTTCCTTCTGTCCCCTCCCCTCCCCTCCCCTCCCCTTCCCTCCCTTCCCTGTTTCTTTGTTTCTTCGTTGTCTGGGACCCAACCTAGGGCTAAGACTGAGCTCCACCCTAGCCGTGACACCATTTGAAAAGCTACCCTGAGTGGCCACAGTAGCCCTGACCCTATGCAACAGTCCAGTGCATCCCTCAGCACAGGTGATACCTGGATCCCTCCCATCACCGCTGGGCTGTATGGTGGGTGTGAGGAGGGGACAGAGGATGCAGGCTGCGTAGGGGTGGCACGGAACACGGGCTCTGCACAATGCTTGATAATATACACAGTGACATCTCATTTTGATCTGTGCCTACACGTCCTGCTTCCCAACACATCCATAGCATGCGTTAGGAAGAGGCTGCGAAGCACTGAAGCAGAGGGTGAGGGGACACCAGAGTCCTAGCGTTCTGCTCTAGTCTGAACAGAGACCCTCACCAAGGAGGCAGCTGCCATGTTCCCGATCTGACTTACATTTTCCGCAGGTTGGGCAACTTCTTGAAGATGCTGGTGGCCTCCAGGACAGATATGTCATTGTCGTTCAGTCGCCTGCACAGGAGGTAAGAGGAGGAGGTGGATTAGCTGTGCCTGAGGCACCTCTTTTGCTGTCCCCGGCCTGGCCTCCCCGCATGGCTTCAGGCGTGTTGTCAACTGAAACTCAGATTCCATAAAGACCAACAGAGCTACAAAAATCTTCAGCCGCACCCACATGGGGCCCTCAGAAAGGAGAAGGGGCAGAAAAGAGACCTTCAACTTGCCTCCTTCTCCTCCCTCAGGAAATCCCCTTTGATGGGATAGGTGGGTTAAGGGACTTCCCACCATACTCTGTATAACCAAGTATCTGCTTTCATTTTATGTGGGTACCAATGGCAACATAAAGCCCAGAGGAAATGTGTTCCAGAGTTTCCCAGGCTCCAAGGCCACTTGGCTGCTTCCTGACCACTTCCTTCTGCCAGAGGCATCTCAGGACCCCACACTCAATGTCTCTATGTACTCAAGGGGAGCCGGCTGCCACACCCTACAATGCAAAGTCAAAGAGAATGCTAAGAATAATAATGCTTCTGCCGTTTACTTAAGGGCTTAACCCAGTCCAGGGTTAAAGATGAAGTCTGTGCTGTGTCCCTTTCTTAATCTTTCAACCTAGAAGTGAGGCACTATTTACCCCATTTTGAAGCTAACAAACTGAGCCTCAGATCCCAGAAACAAGGTGGCAATATTCAGGAAGACTGGAGGAGAGAGGCATCTGACCCAGCTCCCACAGCCTCCTCCTGGGCCCTTAATACTTGTTATCTATATGCCTTTAGTTTTTCCACTTTTATTTTTTTGTACTGGGAATTGAACCCAGGACCTTGTGCTTGCCAGGCAGGTACTGTGCCGCTGAGCTACATCCTCGGCCCAGCTTTTCCACTTTTGAATGAGACAACATGCCCTTTATTAGCATGGTTAGTTGGAGGCTCAGATATATTTAATCACTTTACAGTAATTGTTTTCTTGCTCTGTTGCAAGTTTTCATTGACTCCTTATGTTTCTGGTGAATTAGAAAGAACTACACTGGTACCTCGGTCTAAAAACTTAATTTGTTTTAAGATTTGGAGGAAAATATATGCATTTCTATTTATGTGTGGAAGATGGTGGTGAGCATGTTTGTCATGTTACTTGGAGTTTGCAAATGAAGCAGAATATTACCAAATGCTATTTGTGAATTGAATTGTTTGCAGACAGAAGCATTTGTGAATCAAGGTATGATTATGTTCCAGAGGGCCATAGGGGTTGTCTACTTTATTCATTATTGAAACCATGGACCTAACACGGTCCTTAGCATTTATGAAAAAATGTTTTCATTTTATGTATTTGGTACAGGGTCTTGCCATGCAGCTCAGAATCATAGTGATCCCCTCCTGTTTTCAGCCTCCCCAGTGCTGGGATTACAAGTGTAAGCCACCACACCTGGACTCAGTCATGGCTTAGCATGCCTTGGGGGCAGGGTCAGCATGGCAAGTGGAACTAGGATTGAACCCTGGTCCCTGCACTTGCCAAAGCAGGCATTTAGTCTGCTGAGTTATCTTGCTGGTCCTATGAAATATTTTAGAATGGATGCACTGTCTTTCTGTGCAGACAAACTGTCCACAGATGCCTGGGTATCTGGCCTTAGCCTAGTACAGTGATGACGAACCTTTTAGCACCTTCAGTGCTGACAAACAGCCAGCAGTGGCACCTGTGCACAGGTTTGCCACCACTGGCCTAGTACACAGAGAAAGGCCAAAGGGGTGCTCGTATGACTGAGCCAGAAGGGTTTAGGGTTCAGGGGGACCTACCCAGGCTGGCTCAGGCCCCTGGGTCTGAGCAGAGAGGGAGAGGAAGTCCATGCAAAGGGAGGACTTACAGGTCGGTGACATATTCTGGAAGGTGGCTTGGGATGCGGGCTAGCTTCTGGTTCGAGCAATCCACAATGGTGCCCTCACAGCGGCACTTCTCAGGGCACACGAGGTCCATGAAGCACTCGCTGCTGAACCTGCTGCGGTAGTCCTCAGAGCCTGGGCAGGGCCAAAGAGGGTGTCAGAGTCACTTGGGTTCCCTGGCTCAAGGCCTGAGGGTGTGGGTAGTGGGAGTGAGGATGCAAGGAGGCCAGACGAGTTGGGGTTGTGTGTATAGTGGAGGCCAGCGACAGGCACAGTGGTGTCACCTTCATTATCTGGCCTCCTTGCTGGTGCTCTCCCTGCCCCTCTCCAGCCTCCTCTCTTTCCTTGTGGTCTTTGTCATCAGCTTCTGTCCTCAGGAAAGCCTGGCTTAAGGTCTGGGGCTCTTCAGGTGACTTTGTGGGTCACCTTATTGAGAAGCTGCTAAACACTGTGGCTGTCCTGCCCAAAGAAATGACCCAAGATATCTACCTATAGAATCCAGCTGACCCTTTTAGGGAGGCTAGGTGCTCCATGAATCCTCTTGTCCAAGGGCTCTCTAAATGTTCATGATAAACCAAATGGAAGAGATTTTGATAAATATTTCATGGGAGTTTATTCCAGGGATAGGAATAAGATATGGGAAAGGGCCACAAACTCAGCTGTCTTCCAGGCCTTGCAGGCATTAGAGTGAAGGAAGCCAAGCATATAGCTATAAATGGCCATTGGTGTCAGCCTTTGATACTGGACGGATGACAGGGAAGTTATCTGGAGAATTAGAGCTCGCAATCTTAATGCTTGGGAATTGCCCTCAGAGGTGCCTGATATTCCTTTTTTTCCCTTGGTTTTCCCTAAGAGAGTCCAAATATTTAAAGAATACTGGTAATGAATTCAAATTGGAAACACTGTCAAGATAAGCAGAATGCATTTGAGGGTCAGATTTGACCTCTGTCTGAGAGAGTAAGTTTTGTTTAACTATGGCGGAAGGCCATTTCCCATGAGTTAAAAGTTGGAGCTCAGATTTATCTTTTCCAAATTGCATTTCGCTCAAGGTCACACAGTAATGGTAAGGAGACCAGCGATCTGATGTCTCCGAGATGCCCAGGGGAGCAGCGAAGCAGACCTCTGTGAGCCCATGAATTATGCTAGTGGTAATGGGGGTGCTCTGGTCCTCCTATCAGACATGAGCTCATGGATGGGGCTGCAATGTCTTCCCTCTCTCACCCTTCACGTCTCCTAGGCATACTGCCAGGCTCCCAACAAGTGCTGGATCCACATCTGTCCAGCACAAAAGCCAGGTGCCACTGGCAGCTGGGTGTCCTGTGTATACCGATGGGATGTTTCACAGTGTGGACAGCCCTGGTTTACTGAGCAAGTGGGGACATTGCCTTGCTGATCTTACGTGTATCAGCAGCAATGTGCAGCCCGCGGAACACGCAGGGTTTAGCAGGGGAGGGCATGGTCGGGCCAGGCTTTGCTAATGACTAGCTCAAGTCTCTCCACAGGCAACATGGAATCAAGTAACAACTCTTCTATCACATAGGTTGATGTGAAGATCAAGGACTAAGGCACTGGGGTCTCCTGGAAGGAGGCAAGTGAGCATGGGTGCTTGTGATTTGGCTGCTGCTCTTTCTTAGAACCTGGCCAAACCTGGCGTATCAGAGATACTAACATGTCAGTGGAGCCAATGGTAACAGCCGATATTTACTGAGCATCTACCATGAACCAGGCACTATCCTTTGAACGGCAAGTGATTCCACGTAGTCCCTGCCATACCCTGAGGTTCCAACTCCATTCTGTAGATGAGAAAAGCGAGGCCTACTGGCTGCTCAGTAGGCAGCAGGGGGACAAACCCAGGAGGGCTGCTGCCAGGGCCCACATGACTAATGCTGTGCTTTACTGCAAAGGTGCTTTTTGGCTTTTTTTTTTTTTTTTTAATTATCCCAGTGCCTCTAGGAACATAAAGTCAAACATGGTGGTGGTGGATGGAACAAGATTTCTCCTTCACTGAGCTATTGCAAGGGAGAAAGTGGATATCTCCCTCTGTTTTGCTGTGTCTGTGCTCATTTTGCCTCCCTGTACTAACTGCTGATGGGCAATGCACCCACTAGCGCCTACCTGAAACAGCAGCAGCCCGGCTGCATCTTCCTCTCGCTCTCAGTTCCCTCCCCCGCACCCCCTTCTTTCATCTCCCCTGCAGCCCCAGGCTTGCATGGACACAGGCCTTGCCCATCATCCTCACATCTATTTGGGCAGCTTCCTGGCCCAGGGTATGAAGCAGATCCCTTGCCCTTGTCTTGCCAGCATCGATCCCACTGAGCAACTCTGACCTGGACCATTTTCCTGAGTCACCTCGGCATGCTGGGTCCTGGGAGAGTCTCATTTTTCAAACTCTGCCAGACGACTCACTCTTCTTGTTCCCTAGCAGGGCACCCATGTGGTGGCGGTGTGAAGGGGGCATTTGGCACATGTGGGTATATTATTCTTTCAGAATGCGTCTATAATGGGATCCTTGCAAAGCAAAAGAAGGCTACTGCTCATCAAAGACAGAAAGACAGAAGGGAACACAGTTTGCTCTTCAACACAATGAGCCTGAAGACACGTGCTGGCTGGGGACAGCCGCCTATTAAATGCATTTTCGTTTTAATCAAGGTGAGAGCAGTCTGTAGTTAGCGGGAATTGCTCTCAGTAGTATAGTTAGATTATAACGGGTGGACCTCTGCAATAGAGCCGCTGACCCATTTTAATGAAATGATTTTGCAATTAGATTCGATGGACTAATGTGTTCTTCGCACCATTTTTCCCCCTGCTGTTTTTGTTATTGCCCTGGTTTGCAATAACGAGGGGGTCGCGCAGTGATATTTTATACAAGTGGGAGCCAGAAATGTTAATAACAGCATATGTATATAACCAAAGAAGTTTGTTCCCCAATCTGAGCCAGCCTGAAATGCCACCTCCATCACTTCATATTTCATTACCGAAACTACCCAGGGTTTCTCGGAGCCATTTGTTATGCCTAATGCTCATAACTACCCAAAAGTATTTTTAACTTTTCCAGAGCTTTAAAAGTCAATTTCAATCTCAATGCATATTTGTCACTGCCAGAAATACTTAGCAGGAGAGAACCAACTGAAATAGGCTGCTGTGTCTCTTCTTTGGGGTGAGTTCAGACAGGAGAGATCTCTGAGGATTTGAAGAAGGGCCATAAAACTGAAGCCCAGCTGAAATGGGCCTTGGAAGAGCTGATGTCATCTGGCATTGTGCCTGCTCCTGCCCTGGAGCCCTTCTCCCTTTTCGCGGGCAGCTGAGAACAACGACACTTGGTACAGGATCACAGACAAGCTTTAATAGATGGGGTAGGGGGAAGGGTAGAAATCCACAGCAGCTCAGTTTTATTATAAATTCCTCCCTATAGTTCCTTCCCATGAGGGATACATGTGACAAGTGGAAGGGCTGAGACTGAGGCAGGAAGCGGGCCACACCTCTCATTCTCTGGATGGACTTGGCAGAGCTGGGATCAGAGGCTAGCACCAGGGTATCGGCATTTTAAGCATTCTGCATTTTCTGCCCTCCATTGGGCAGTGAGCTCAATGGCAATGAGTTCTAAGTCACATATTTATCCTTTTTTGGTCTGTAGGGAGGTACCAACTCATATGTCTAGGGCTTTTTCCCTCTACCCTCAATATTTCCAAGGATGGGTGGGAGGAGAAAAAGAAGGAAGAGAGCAGAAAGAGGAATCAGGTGGATTATGAAGGCCTATCCAGTTCATCAGCTTGAAAAGAAAGTGCTGTGGACCAGCGAAGGTCATAAGTGGGAAATGGAATCAAGAGAACTTGGCCAGGCACACGGACATCCACTCCCCAGCCACACTG
This sequence comes from Octodon degus, assembly GCF_000260255.1. Classification (NCBI taxonomy): domain Eukaryota; kingdom Metazoa; phylum Chordata; class Mammalia; order Rodentia; family Octodontidae; genus Octodon; species Octodon degus. The sequence goes on along the minus strand of NW_004524661.1, from coordinate 5,601,940 downwards.
GGGACCACACAGCAGTGGCTAGAAGACACTATTTTAGCAGGAGTTTGGCCATCAGCTGGGCCAGGAGCTGTTTTAGTCATCTGTCCTCACTGGAGTCTATTATGAGAGCAGCCATCTGCCTGTCAGCGGGGGCAATGCCCACAGCACTGGGTACTCACAGCCTGCTGTGGCAGGGCAGGGGGGCAGCTGGAAGGGCACCACTGGATCATGGATCCATTCCCAAAGGCAGACCTGGCTCCTGGCATGGCAGGGCAATGCCAAGGAATGTAGCATGTCCTCTTCTGTGAGAAGGGAAAGGGAATTTCTCCAGGCTTGAGCATTTGCCCTGAACCCAATGAGATCTTGGTATATTCGCACTGGGTAGGGGGAACCAACTGAACAGGACTTCTATTTCTTACTCAAGTTATTTGTAAAAGCAAATATATGTTTGGAAGGGGCTACTAAAATTATTTTTAACTTCTCATCAATCCAAGTCAAAGTTTATACAAATTTCTAATTCAAGAAAATGGGCATGACCATAGCTGGGAAGGCTGAGTGTATAGAGGTAAGCCACAGCCAGTCTGGAGTGAGGTGACCCTGGACAAGCTAGTTAACTTCTCTGAGCCCTGATACAAAATGGAATTTAGAGTGTGGTAAAAATTAAATAAGGCAATGACATAAAATGTCTCAGGGCTAGCCTATAGTTAGCACTCCATGTATAATAAAAATTTCAAAGGTAAACAAGATAATGTACTACCCATCCATGGCTAGGCCCCTTGCTCTGAGAAGTAACCTTAGACAGGAGATAATGACAGTCACACTTCTTGAGGAGAACCCAAAATCCAGCTCCTAGTTTTAAATCTGAGCTCACCTTAGCTCACTCACGGGCTAAGACATAAACTCAAAATTTTTTAAAAAATGTTTTTGGTACAGGGTCTTACTACTACACAGCTCGGACTCATAGTGATCCTCCTGTTTTCAGCCTCCCCAGCGCTGCGATCACAGGAGTGAGCCACTATGCCCGAAATCTGTGGCTGGCTCAGTGCGCCTGGAGATGGGACTGGCACTGCATGTGGTGCTGGGGATCACACCCTGGTCCCTGTGCTTGCCTAAGAAGGCGCTTAGTCTGCTGAGCTATCTCGCCAGCCCTAAGACATAGACTCTAGAGCAGGAATCCAACTCTGGGCCCAGGATGTGTCAAGAAACAAGTGAGAGAGGCAGCACTAAGATCTCTCTTCTTAAGGTCAGAGAAGGCAGAGTCTGCACAGCCCCCACCTTGCACTGAATGAGCATCCAGTGAAGAGCCCAGCACTTCTGGATTAATTGTGCTGAAGGCCAAGGAACTAGTCTCAACCTCAGGTCTGATGGCGGCAAGGGCCAAAGTACTCATGAGGAGCGGGAGTCAGGTTCAGAAGGGGACTTAGGTTAAAGTCAAATTCTCAGACTCATGCTGGTCTTCCCACTGTCATGCTCACATGCACTTCCAATGAAGTGGACACCAGTAAGGTGGAGGTACCGCTCACAGTAGCATGGATTCCTCTTTGGGTTAGTTACCACTTGGGGAAATGCCCCAGGGCTGGGATTCTCCCTTGAGACAATAGGGACTGTGCCTCGGGGATACTTGTTCTCTTCAAATGGAAGGTTTGAACCCAGCTGTTCCTCCTTAGCCCACATCCTGATTAGATCTGAGGGACAGAGGCATCTTTTGGGAGGGCGATGTAGACAGATAGCAGCTGGCCCCAGTGAGCTTCACCATCCCCATTTCACCCTGCGCCTGAAGCCCTTGAGACTCCCACCCTCCTGCCCTTTGTAAGTTGAGATGGGAGAGGTGGGTCTGGCAGGTGGTGGGCTGCGGTGCTCCAGAGCAGAGGAGAAGTGTCCAGCGGTGGCGGCGGCTGTGGCGGGCCATGCTGCAGGAGAGCGCGGTGCTTTCCGCGGTGCTTGACAGAACCATGTTCCGTTTCCATCGTTCCACCACATGGTTAGATCAAGCACAAAGGAAAGCCCCGCGGCGACTGGTCAGAGTCAAGGTCAGGAAGCAGCGTCAGAGAGAGGACAGGAGCACTCAGAGGAAGCAGCGTGGAGAAGCGGAAGCCGTGGCAGGCCCCCACTGAGTGTGATTAGTACCCGGAGTGGCGTTCCACTGGAATGCTTCCAAAGACAGCCCCACCGCCCTGTTCCCCACCCCTGGGAGACAGCAGAGGAAGGAGAAAAACAGGTGGGAAACCATCAGACTCCCATACTCGGGAGCAGCAGGGCAGAATGCCTTGTTCCCAAGGGAAGCCAAGATCACTGTCTGGGTCACGTCCTAGGCCTGACCTGAGTGCTGAGCTCCATTCGACCACACCACTTGATCTAATAAGACACCAAGCTTAGCAGTGTAACGTCTGCATGCTTTGTAGGGCATTTCTAGCTGCAAGGTGGTTCTGTCACTGCTCATTCCTCTACCTTCTTAAGAAAAAAGAGACTACAATTCCTGGTGGGATGTGAAGGCATAATGCTCTTCTGTAGGAGAGAATCCCCCACCTTTGACATTCTACAGCCCAGAGTCTCCTCAGTGTCCTTCAGGGGCTCTAGAAGCCCCTGGCTGGTGGATACTCATTCCAAGCCACTTGAGGTTTAGTAGAGAAGGTGGCATGTGACATAAAAACAAAAACAAAAACAACAAAAAAACAACAATAACAAAAAACACAACCCTTCCTGGTTGCAGAGAAAGGCAGGGAAGCCAATGAAAGTTTTGGCTTGGGGCTGAGAATTCTATCATCATGACTTGAGAACACTGTCACTGAGGTGGCGGCTAGTGTACGGACAGCGGCTCCTGATGAAGGATCTCTTTCAGATGAAGGGAGAAAAAGGGGTACAGCGACTGATTCAGGGAAGATGCATGTTCCTGGGGTCCTTTCTGAGAATCATGGGGATGGGCAGGGTGACCAGCCACCTCTGGACCCCGCTGAGGATATTCAGTCTTTATGTCCCTATCTGCGACAGATCAAGGGACATTTTCATGCATCTGCTAACTTGGGACTTCCTTCCACTTAGCAGAGATGTATAAAACTGAAGTCAGCAGAGCCAGGGTCAGGGGACTTAGGTTTCTCTGCAGGACCTTTGGCAGGAAGGACAGGGTCACTGTTCCTCTACCAAGTGTTTTGGGAACTAGGTTCTTTAATAAGGTGTTTTCAGGACCTTGATAGTACGCAGGTGGTCTGCAGTGATGTGCCCATCCATGGTCACGACTGCTCCCCCCACCTTCGTAAGCCTACCCATCTTACAGATTAGTGCCAGAAACTGTAATCTGGAGTCTATTTTACCACCCAGACATGCAGAGGTCTGGGAGCACTCTGGTTCTGAGATTCATCGTGGAGTCTGATCAGGAGCTCAGTGGCCTGAGCAGGGTAAATCCAACCAGCCCCCTACCCCTAAAAGCCTGATAATCTTCATTTCCTGGTCTCTGGCTTCCTTCTCCAAAAGCACAGAGAGGACTGGAAAGACACTCTCAGGAATCTTCACAGTATGTCAGAAGTCCTAGGTTTCAGACCTAGCTCTGGAAATAACAACCTACCTCTTACATGGGACTTTTCTGTTGTGTGAGCCTCAGTGCCTCTAATCCCTAGGACGGACTGGGTGGTTCTGAGGTCGCTAATATACCTTGCTGCTGGCTATCTTTGGAGCACAGCTCCTGCTTTGGAGCTTTCCTTTTTTGCTGTGCTGGGGAGCACACCCAGGACTCTGTGTGTGGTAGGCAAGCGCACCACGAAGCCGTACCCCCAGCCCTGCGTTTTCATCATGAGTGTTTCTTCTCCATGAAGCAGGGGTGTGTGACGGCAGACAGACAATGTCTTTCAGCTGCTGAGTGCTCCCTAGGGAGGGGCCTGAGCTCCCAGGGAGCCAGACAGGGACTGTGCAGCAGGACTTAATCCTATGGTCAGATTACCCAGACAGCAACATGCACCCTTAAACTGATCTCACTGCCTTGAGTGCGGATACAGCTGGGAAGCCAGATGCTCTGCCTAAAGAAGGGCTCTATGTATCACAGGAGCAGCCCTCAAATTGGCTTCTAATTGTATCAACTGTCTTTTCAAGGGGGTGCCTTTAGGGCAAATAAAATGCCAAGTTATTATCCATCAACTCTAGCATGCATTGCTTCCCTCCTTCTGTCTTTGGGAGACGGAAAGCCAGAGGGTTAAGTGTATAGTCTCTGTACCCCTCCAGGCCAAGGCAGGTCTGAGTCCTGGAGTTTCTTAAAGCCAATGCCTCTGGAACTCAGCGGTGGCTCTCTGGACCTCTTCCCTGCAGCTGCATATCATGAAAGCATCTAGAACGCCATATGTCAGGCTCATTACAGCTCTAAACGCCTCTGCCCGTGTAGGAATAAGCTTTCTGCTTAGCATTGTTTTCAAAAAATGGTAGTCTAGACAAGGTCAACCCAAGAACCTTTCCCTTCTCCTTATTTGTTTGTTTTTTTTGTAACCACTTCTGTCCCACATAGCAAAAAAAGCCAGGATCCTGCAGGTGTAGAGGTGGGTAGGTAGACGGCAGATAGGGAGGCGGTGGCAGAGCTACAGTTAAAATTATTCTTTATTCTTTCTACTTTCCAATTTAGTTATTTCTGTGCCTATCATTCCTACCTCGCTGCTGCCAAACCAAGTCCACAGTGACTCCTAGGCCACTGCCAAGACTGCGTTCCACAGAAATGCCAGTCCTCGGCCCCTAGGTTGATGCATCCTTGCCCTGACACTCGGGGCCTTGACACCAGTCTGAGAGGTGAGATACGGGCAGGACACCTGTGAGCCTCATGGTCACAGTTGGCAGATGGTGTCTTGTCTTCACCTGACTCTTACTGCCCCCTTTCTTGGGTTTTACAAACTGACCACGCTAACAAACTCAGCCCTGGGTGGATGGAATAAGGCTGTTAATGGTTACGAGAAGGGGGCCTGTGAAAGGACGAGTGTGGCCCTGTGATACAGCTTGTGCTCAGAGATTTTCTTCCCAGAGATACTGCTGGGCCCAGAAAGGAAGCTAAGAAAAAAGTCCAGGGATGGAGGTAGGCATGAGACTAGGGTGAGAACCAGCCAAGCAGGCCTTCCTACACGCTCCCTTCCCGATGCTGTGAGGTATGTGAGTGTTAGGGTGCTGAGGAGCAGGTAGATCCGGGGGCTGGCCCAGCCCCCACCATTTGGCCACTGTGACTTGGGGTGCACCTTTGCTTGGAGCCCTCAGCTCCCTTTCCTGCTGACCTTGAAGGGTTACTGGAAGTGGAAGCCAAACTAGAAACATTCAGCACACTGCTCTGCCGAGGTGACAGATCACCATCTTATTCAACATCACTATTTGGGGAAGGCAAAGTGCCCCAATTCCCTGTGAGTAAGCCATCTTGAGGATATTTGCTTCTGCTAAAATAGTCTAAAATAAAATGAAACAAAATAGCTAAAGATCATCATCCTTGAGACACTGACTGGAGAATCTGACTTAAGGACACGGTGCAAGGAGCAGCAGTCTGCCTGCTGGTCCCGTCCAGGGGATCAGTGCCCACGCTGCACGCTCCTGGGGAAACCTCACTCACAGAATACGCTCTCGGGTAGGGCAAGCAGCTCCGCTCCTGCTGAGATCCAGATTGTGAGGGTTGGGTCTGGCCAATCTTAGCACCTTATGCTATTCATCTCTTACCACTGGGAGCACGGTGCAGCTCGGTGACTTTTCTAGTAGGAAGGAACACTTATGACGGCAATTTGTAACTGCCTGTTCTCGTAGCTAGCAGTCAGGAAGTCTCTCCTCGGGAGACCGGCTGAGAATTTCCTTGCCATTTAGCCCATGTCTTTCCCAGATGCAGTGAGGAAGGTTTCTAGAGACAGCCTGGTCACAGGAGAACAAGCCTTGCTTCTTCCCAGACTCCCAGCTACCTGCTATTGTCAGAGTGCAGCCCATCTGGCTGGAGGAGCCGGTGATGCTGTCTGTGAAACCTCGTATGCACTGTGGTCCCAGGGCTGTTTTTTGGGGGACTCAGATTACTCTAGTGCCTGTAGCTTGGCCCTGCTACATTTATTTCTCTAGCTGCCATTTAGGGGACATGCTTTGGAAATGAAAAAATAAATCCTTGCCTCTTTTCAAGGGCATTTGTACAAAGACTCTGCCTGGTCTCCTAATTTCTGCCTATAACCCAGGTTAATCTGCTACCTGGGTTCTGTCTCCCCATCCCCCATGCTTTGAGAGAGAGGAGAGAGAGAGAGAGAGAGAGAGAGAGAGAGAGAGAGAGAGAGAGAGAGGTGTATGTGTGTATATGTGTGTGTGCGTGTTATTTTAAATCTATAAGGTAATTGGTTTTCTGCAGGGCTAACTGAATTTCCCCAATTTAATTTGCAAAGATGCTCCCCAGGAGCCATTACGGCGCTCACTGTCCTCCAGATTGGATTACTGGCCTCTCGGGCTGCTGTTTTCTGAGTCAGACAGCGGGGCCCAGCCCCTGTAACCTGATTACCTGAGCAGCGGAACTTCTTGCTCTTGATCTGGCTGATGCGCTTGTTGGCCAGCCTGCGTGGGCTGCTGCAGCGGGCCCCGCTTGTCTCGATGGGGTTGTCCTGGAGGTAGTCAGCCAGCCACTTCAAGTGGCAGTCACACACAAACGGGTTTTGAGCTAAGTGGCTGCAAGAGGGACAGGCTGTTAATTAGGAGTGACCCCGGGTGCCTCCTTCCACCACCACCACGCTGCCTGGCGCCGGGCCCTGACAGCCCAGTGTAGGGCACCCTCCCTCGTGCCCCCCAAGAGGCCTGAGGGTGTACCTTTCAGACAGGACTCAAAGAGGGCCTACTGCTGGCTGGCTGCCAAGGACAGGCACAGATGCAGCCAGCATCTGGTGCGGGGAAGCAGGCTCCCCAGCTCTCCCTGCTTGGGGCAGGGCCCACCATGACCATCTCTACTCTCACCCACACCAGTTCTGATGGGCCAAACAAGTCATGCGCTTTAGGGTTTACACTTAGGGTAAAATGCTTTCTATTTCTCTAAGCTCAGTGACACCAGGCGCACAAAGCAGCTGGCTCAGCAACTGGCATATGGTGGCTGTTCTGTATATAGCAGTGGGTATTGTTGTTATTCTCCTCAGCCCAATAGCATCATGGGCCTTGGGTCTCTGGCTCAGGAAGAAAAGCTCTGCAAAGCACTGAACAGAGAGCTTAGCACGTGGGTTGCAACACCGGTACGGCAGCGGCTGCTCTTGCTCTGTTTTGCTTCCAGGCTCTGGCTACAGGGGCAAAAGCACCAGGTGATTCATAAGGTATCTAGAAAATTCCAGGCTCCTGATCTAGGCTTTGGGTCTAAGCTTAAGATGGGTTAAGAGGAGCTGCGCTTGGATGTCATCTATTTTTCACAATACTTAACACACATCTGCCATAGTGGGCGTGAGAAAATACTTCCCCAAGAAGAAGCTGAAGTATTCCCAGGGTGCCTGTCTGCGGCTTGGTTTTGCAGATGTGTCAAGGTCCGGGAATAGGTTATTGGCAGAAAGGCAGCCTACTCAGACCACAGGAGCGGTAGTGGTTGTGCTTGGACCGAAATCCCACTTCTCGCTAGCTGAGTGACCTTCAGTAAGTGCCTTTGTCTCTCTGTACATTTCCTCACATACAAGCTCACATAGAAACTGAGATAAAAATAGCACCTGATCACATGGGGTCACGTGAGAGTTAAAGTTTTAAAAGAGGGCAGGTAGGTGGTGTTGAGCCCCGCCCACATGCTCACAGGCATGTTGGGCCACTTCCTATCAGTGTGTTTTCCCTGCACGCTCTCCTTGGGCACATGCTCAGTGTGTCTGCATCTAGGTGTTCATGTGGCTGGGAACCTGAGGTGTCTGGCTTCCCCGGGTGGCGTACTCACAGCGTCTGGATGGACTGCAGAGGGGCAAAGAGCCCCTTGCTGATGGTCTGCAGCTTGTTGTCATACAGGGAGAGCAAGTTGAGGTTCTGCAGGTCCTGGAAGGTATTCACGCGCAAGCAGTTGATCTTGTTGGCATTGAGGAGGCTGCAAGCAGAGCAGAGCTGGGTGAGTCCACCATCCTGGTAATTACCAGCAGAGAAGGGGCCGTGCGTGCAGCAGCGGCCGTGGCTGCAGAGCTGGCAGTACTTTGCTTTGCAGCCGTGAGCTCCTGCTGCAGTATGGAAGGAGACATTTCTGTGCCCATCTGAACTCTGAGCACCTTTGGGCTTCCCACTGCCTGTCACCATGGACACTGCTGCATGCGCCTATCACCTACAGCCTTCTTGAGCACCCGCAGGCACTGAGGAAGCCTTGGTATGCCAGCTTGTGTGCTGCACTGTCTGTTTTAGGATTCTGAGCTTGCAGGAGCCAAAAGGAAAAAAAGGAGAAATCACTTTGCACAATTGTTTCAAAGCTTTAGTTGATTTACCAAGAGCAATTTTGATTTAGAGAACTCTTTTGGATCACTGATGTCATTGGCAATCTGATAAAAGTTATAGGGCATCCTCTCAGAGAAAAGTAGGTGTGTGTGCACACGCACGGATTCTTTCTTACACACACACACACACAGAGGACGGGCAGCCTCCTAGGATGACACCTTGGCCCTATGCTCTGTACGCAATCTCACTGCGCTCACAGCCCCCTGTTCTACCAGCGGCCATTCCCTTCCTCAGAAACCCACCCCTTGGTGGCCCTTGTCAGGGCCTCTGAACCCCCTCTTTGCCTTCTTTCAGCAAGGTCAGCTTCTCCTCCTGTCCTCTGCAAACCCTGCTTCTGCTGAGAGGCTTGCTCGGCTCACCTCGTCTCAGTAGGACCCAGCCCAGCCCCAGGACTGCCTGTTACTGCTGCTGTTTGTTTCCTTCCCAGGAACCTTCCTCACCTTGTGATTTAAGGCTATTTTCTTTTTTACCATCGGCCTCTTGCACAAGAACGTCAGCTCTGTGATGGCACAAATGAAATCTGTTTGTCCCTTTATGCCTATTGCTGATTCTTTAAGACAGCCCATTCCATACACCACACGGAGGAGGGCTCCCTCCCCTAATGTGGCACTGATGCCCTCATCAGCTGTCCCATCCACCATGGAGCTATTCTGCTGTGCTTTTAAGCCCTTTAGGTCTTCCCCGTCACCTCTCGGCAGTGCCATAGGAAACTGATTTTGAGCTGAAGCACTGGTCTAGCAGATGCCATGAGGGTCCTAGGACAGTTTTTCAGAATGGAGCAACTGAGGCAAGCAAATATGGGTGCTAAGAATTTTCTTTTCCAATCCTAGACTGACTAGTTATGTTCTTGAAAGTAGAGTAAAATCATTCTTCACCCTCTAGAATGAAAGTGTGTGTGGGGGTTATTGACCCGGAAGAGCAAAGATGCTGACTTCTGAAAACGTTGCTTTTCAAGGTGGAGAGTGACCCATGAGCTCAGCTCTGCAATGGGCTGCCCTGCCTCAGGAATCTCTCGGCGGCAGAACCCAGGAGCACCAGAGCCGGCGATGGTGGGCTGCCCAGGGGTGCTAAAGCATCATGCCACCTCTCCTCTGCTGTGGGTTCTGTCCTCGCAGTGGTCCCCTGTGTACCCTGCATGGAAGCAGCAGCTGTTGGCAGTGACAAGCGGAAGAAGAACTGCCTGTTTAATCTGGCTAATAATGGGCAAGGTCCCTGGGGTCCACACAGATGTCCTCCTGCCTCACACTGGAAAACAGCTCACGTTGCTAGAATACTCTCTTTGTTTTCCAAAGTGCTTTCTCGACATCCTATTATTCTTGAAATAACCCGGGCAGATGGGCAGTGCCGCTCTCACTGGTTACAGGTGAGGAAATGGAAGCTCGGAGTCTGATGGGCTTGTTCAAGGTCACTTCCTGGGAGCACCATGGAAGTCCTTATGGTAATGTGGGTCTCTAGAGGGTTCAGTTTCTTCTCTAGGAATCCTTGTCTACCCCACCCACCTGTCTAGCCCTTTTGCAGCATTTCCCCCCAAGAATTTCTTGTCCTCTCTGTATTAAATTATAGTCAAGGTCATTCTACTCTGGGGGCATTTGAAGGAGGATGTTGGAGAGCAGAGGCAGAGAGAAAAGTCAGAAGACCCAAGAGGGCCAAGCAAACAGGTCAGGAATGGGTTTGTCAAACATAGCATGTTTTTGTTTTGCTTTTTAAAAAATGAGTAATAAAGGCTTTTCTTCAAACCCTTTGAGTACATCATCTTGCAGGGAGATAGATATTGAACTGTTCATTAAAGAGGCCTGCTCTGCTTATCGGACGGCCTGAGGACACCCCGTTTTGGACCAAATTTCAACTCTACGAAAACACAACCTTCTCTGTGTTTTAAAGGATGATATATTGCATAACACACACACACATCCCTCCAAGATTTCTATTTTTTCTTGTAAAGAAAAATGTTTCCTCCCAAAAGTGAGAGCACAGGAGGCAGTTAGGGAGTGGCCGCACCCTTCAGGTGGAACATAGCCTTGTTTGGGCACACATTTTTCTCTACCTGTTACTGTGTATCCTTCACTACTCTAGTTTACCTTCTTTGCCTGAACAGGAATTTAAATTTGAGAACTTGGCCTGGATTTAGGAGCCCCTTCAGAACCCAGCTTGTGGGGACAAGGAGGACAAAGAGGATGGCCAAGGATACTGGCTAAGGAAGACAGCAACAAGGAGAGAAGAACAGCAGCGCAGACTCCTCTTCACGGCGCTTTCCAATGGAACGCGGCCTTAGAAGCCCTTACCTACCAGGCCTATAAGGAGCCTCCTTTTCTCTTCCAGGTGTTTCTGTTTCCCACCAGTCCTGGGGCTCTCAGATGTTAGAGCAGAGATACGGGGCTTCAAGACAACCTGGCTGCAGAACTACTAGGCGCAGAGCGCAGGGCACAGAGCGCAGGGAGCAGGGAGCCAAAGAAAGCAGAAGAGGGCACAGTCTCTTGGCCACTCGCCCTCTCCCAGGCTGTTCACCTCTTCAGGCAAAATACATGGGTATAGAGAGAGGTAAAGTTGAGCTGCTTGTGGAGAATGAGATGCTGAGGAGAGCCTCACTGATTCCCAGCATCAGCAAGATCTAACATCTTGCTCCTTCACCCTCTCTATCTTGGGAAGACGGATGTCAGCTATTCCTTCCATGGAAGGAGCTCGGAGCTATCTGGTCTACAGGTGAGAGCTGGGAGTTTTTTTTTTTAAAGCAATATATGGGGGCCAGGGAGATGGCTCAGTAGAATAAGCACTTGCCTGGCAAGCGCAAGGGCCTGAGTTTAATCACTGGTTCCACCAAAACAATTACAGGTTGACTATCCCTTATCCGAAATGCTTGGGACCATATGTTTTTGGGATTTCAGGTTTTTTGAGATTCTGGAGCATTTGCATATATTGCCTAAGGGTGAGCAAAATATACAGTGAATGTTTAAATTTTAAAAAAATTATTACAGTAAAAAGAGATTTCCATGAATCTCCCTCCTAATCCTCCCCTTTCCTTGGGACACATTTATCTCATCGTTCTTGCCACTTTCTGAAGCAGTTCTGGAAGTTCTCTTTTGGGAGTGTCTTCAGGAGGTGTGATTCAAATGTGGAGACCGCTGCGGCCAAGCGACAGCCACTGGAAAGGCAAGCTCGTGTGTCAGCCCCCTCATTTAGTGGGCTGCAACCTGCAACTTCGGCCTCTTCCCCCAAATCGAAATGACCACAAAAAAGGTGAATGTTTTAGATTCATTCAGGACGGGGAAGCAGCCATGACAGAGAAACTAAACACAAAACAAGTTCTTCCCAAACTACAGCAACTAGCAAGAATGATAGGCTCAATGTGTTAGAAATGAGGGGGATCATTCTGAGGCTGTTTCGGCAATGTGTCTTTTACTGTAATAACTTTTTTTTGGAGACAGGGTCTTGCTATTAATTTCAGGTAGGCTTTGAACTCACTTTGTAGCCCAGGCTGGTCTCAAACTCATAATGATCCTCCTGCCTCAGCCTTCTGAGTGCTGAAGAAATTGTTAAAAAGGTAAACATTCACCATATTTTCCAATCACACCTCCTACAAAATGAGATATTTGTGAGTGGGACGCAGGACTAAATATGACATTCATTTATGGCTCATCTATACCATATACACATAGTCTGAAGACAGTCTTATCCCATGTTTTTAGTGCACCTACAGTTTCATTGTCACTTGCCAGAGGAAGTCAGCTGTGGAATTTTCCACCCATAGCGTCACATCAGTGTTCAAGAGGGTTCACACTCTGGAGTGCTTCTGCTTTTGGATCAGGGATGTTCAACCTGTAGTTGAAACGGGGCTTAGGAGTTTTCTTAAAAAAAGATTTTAACATAGGCCTCCCTATTTGACTAGAAAGGATGAGTCTCCCTCTTTGGTGAACTTCAGGATGCATCATCTGTCCTGGGTCTTCTCCCCTTGAGGAGCACTGGTGTAACTGCTGTGTGAAATAACAGTCAGTACTAGAGGCCACCTCTGGGTAGAAGGTCCCATGCCATGCACGTTCCTCAGCACTTCCCCTGAGCTGCCTCACTGAACCCTTGTGGCCGTGCTGTGATGATCCTTATTTTTCTTACAAGGAAACTGAGCACCACAGTGGTGACAGACTTGGTCAAGGTCACCCAGCAGTAAGGGAAACTCCAGCCCCCTTGATTTCAGAACTTGCTTTTCATCCAGCATCTATAATCTCTATATATTCCTTTTTCCCTGTTCCCTGTATCTGGGGAGTAGTTTTTTTTTTTTTTTTTTTTTTTTTTTTTGCCTTGTGATGTACCTAGGTATGCTTCAGGTGGTAGAAGGTGTGGTTGGGGGCTGGGGATATAGCTCGGTGGCATAAGTACCTGCCTGGCAAGCACAAGGTCCCAAGTTTGATCCCCAGTACCTCATGCCATGCTGATCTCAGAACCGGGCATGGTAGCACATGCCTATGGTCCTAGTACTAGGGAGGCTGAGACTGGAGTATCACTTTGTGTCTGAACTGTATAGTGAGACCCTGACCCTGCATCAAAAAAAAAATGTGGTTGGGTTAGGAAGACCCTGCTCAGCTCCCAGGAGTACGGAGGTATGAGAAGCCCTGTTAGCTCTTAGGAAGGCATTTCGGGTAGGGGTATTCATCAAAGTGTCATGGTACGAAGTGGCAAGCTCCTTACTGGGTGTACCACATTTGCATGGGTGCACCCGGTCCTGCTCACTTCACCCTGCATTTTTCTGTACTCTGGGAAGGCCAGGAGAAAACAGAGAGGCAGAGGAAATAGCACGCTTCCCATATGGTGGAATATTCTGGCTTACATCATTCTACAGCTATGAGGTATTCAAAACGAAAACTCTGATACCCCAGGGAGTCATCTGCCTGAGCTGTGGCTGCACCCAGGGAGCTGGGGGCTGGGGCCTATCATGCTCCCAACCACCTCTCCTGTCAGCAGAGCTGTGTGTCTTCTGGGACCATCTGTCCCAGGCCCACCTCCCAAAGGAGGTCATATGAATACAAAGAGGATCAGGCAAGGGGAACAGGTAATACACGCTAAACCCCTCTGCGGCTGGGCACTGGCCAGGTACCTACGCCTTCCAAATGTTAAGTTCCTTGACTGTTCTACAGCCTTACACAGGAAATGCTGTCCCTATGTGACAAATGATACTTCTGGAGCCAGACAGCTTAAACAACTTGGCATAGAGTTCCTCAGCCTGTATGTAAGTGGCAAGTTAATATCTATGCTGTCTTAGCCCACAGACTTTATTTCCTGACACCCAGCTCCTTCTCACTAAAGATTTTGGGAGGCTTCTAACACTGTGGAGGGAAGTGAAGGCCCTGTGTGTGTAACTGCTTTCGTCAACTCGTGCTGATTTTACAATAACACAAAACACGAAGAGCTGCACTCCCCTCAGAGTAGCTGAAGGGGAGTGGTGCATTGGAGAAGGGGCGTATCTACGTGTCATCTCTAAATGTATTTCCACACGTTTGTTCTGAGTTGTACCGCCTCCCACTCTGCTCCAAGCACCTTTAGCTTCCACATATGTTCTGTGTCAAGGGTATTAGCATTAGCACTCAGCCTGTTGACTACCCAACACCGTGATGCTTCAGAAAGATCATCCCTTCTAGGAGCACTGCCTTCAGGGAAAGCAGGGCAGGAAACAGATGTCACTGGGCATGAACTTGAGCTGGGGGAATGGAGCACCTGAACCTAGGCTAGGAAGGGCTCGCGTGACCCATGTTCTGCTAAGGCCTGGCCTGCCCTGACCAGAAAAGGCTCAGGAATTGTCATCACTCACGGCATCTTGCAGCTTCTTTCATTCATGGTCCAGAGGCATGGGAAGAGAGGCCACTGGAGGACAAAGAGTCCACTCTCATTTGTACAAAGGGCCCAGCATGACCAGTCTCCCTATGAAGGCCAGTAGGGCCACGGATCACTGTGTCCTCATCTTCAGCTACTTCCCTTGATTGCATACTATCCTCGTTGAGGTTCTCCTAGAGTTTGGAAAACACAAACACCTGGAGCCAAGTTGATGCTCAACTTCATTAAAATCACCTTGGCAACTCTAGCGCTTCACATGCTGATTGAGTGGCCCAGAGCTCTCTTCTGGGTAGCATTTATATACCTGGCCACGGGGCTACAGATGACACCTCTTTTTGTTCCTCCTCCTAGGGTGTTTGTCTGAAAATGACAAAAACACATTCTGAAGTCCAGAGTACAAGGTCTTTCCAGAAAACTGGTACTAAAGAAGAGTTCAGAAGATCTTTTTCTCAAGGGGCAGAGTTCTTCCACGAAAGATTCTGGAGTAGACAAGAACCTCACCCAGGTTCCTGTCAGGAGCGCAGCTTTTAGGACAAGGAAATCCTTGTCCTAAAACAAGCCTAGGAATCAGTTTCTGTCTTCTAAACACTCAAATAGAGACACATGGAAGAAGAAAGATAGTACCCATCTTCTGGCATAGCCCTTTCTCCAGTTCCTCCAGTGGGAGAAGGATTATTAAAGAATAGATCATAATGGTCTTTGTTACCAAGAAAAAGTATCTGCATGTCTCTGGAGGCATTTCCTGCCATCACAGGTGGGCATAAGCTCCGGTGAGGGGAGCTCTGGACCCATAAGCTTCAGGACAGCCAGTCATTAATACGCCTCCCTTTGCCTTTCTCTAGAATTAACCCTCTGCCATGCTGAATTTCTTTGTCCATTAAATGTAATAACAACTCTCTTGTCTTAGAGCATTGTTCTCATCCTTCCCCTACTAAATATGGGGATTATTTTGGCCATCATGAACCTACTAAGGCAGGATAGGGGAAGCAACCTAGGGGCTCCCAGAGTTACAATATGGAGGAAACTGGACCCTAATCAGGGTCTTCTCGGGGCTGCAGATGGGTGCTTTGGGCCATGTGCTGCTAACCAATCACAGGAGAAGCTCTCTAAGTCCCACCCAGGGGCAGAGACAACATCCCTTCTCTGCTGATCATGGCTGTACTGTTGCCATGGTGACTCCTGATGCCAAGGAGACAGAGGACATGGCATTGCATGTAACTGGGTGGCCTGCCTACAAAGCAAGACCTCCTCCACTCCAGAGACACAAAGAGGGTGAAGGGTCCCAGCGAAGCCAGGAGGTTTTTCATTGTTGTTGTTGAAGGAATCAATAACAAGAAGGCACCTGAGACTCTGAGATCAGAGAGGGAGCACTAATCCCTGGCTATCAGGAGATCATAAGATGTGGGTTGTCATGGTGTGGCTTAGCCATTCCCTCCCACCAAGGTATTAGGGTGGTCACTCCCCTAATAGCTTCCTTCTTGGTGATTAATGAGTCCTTCAAGAGGGGGCAAACCATTCACTCATGGACCAAACCTAGGGTTCCCAGGACTTAGGCCTCCCCAGGGATTTCCGTAGGCAATGCCAGGTTCCTGAGAGAAAGAACTCTTTGCCTGGGAGTGCACCCCCAATTGATGCTGTTCCTGCTGCCAGAGGGAACTCTGGTCACGCCACCCCAGCTAATTCTTGCATGAATGTGCTTATGCTTTCCAACTCCTGCAGCAGGAGCCTGCTGGCTCCAGGGTCCCCTATTGCAGGGTTCAGAGAACACATTTATGGGGGTTAACATAGAGTGGGGAAGGTCCATGAAGGCAGCAGCTCATGATGGACACTGAGGTGTAACAGAGGAACTGATTCAGAGTCCCTTTATGAGCTCCTTCTCCTTGGGCTAGTGAGGAACTCTTGTTCTCTGTATTATACTAGCTCTGCACATCTTCCCACGACCAGGTCTGAAGAAGTCTCCTGAAGGATGCATTGTGGCTAAGGGCATTGGCTTCTGAGCCTGGAAGCCCAGGTTCTAATCCTGGCTCAGTCACTTCTGTGCTGAGTGCCCACAGTCATTTTACTCAGCCCTTAGTTTCCTTTCTTTAAAATAGGCCTTGCAGTACCTTCCCCTACACATTATTGCAAAGACAAGCTGAGATGCTGTGTATACAGCTGTGTAGTACACGTTCTGGCGCCTACCAGTGATGCAATAAATGTTAGCAGCCATGATTAGGAGCAGCAGTAAGTAGTTCATGCGAAACAGCTGGTGAGGGAAAGGGAGTTATATGGAGTGAAGTTTTGTTCGGTGCTCTGTAATTGGCATGCTGCTTGGCAAACTCTGAGCCCCTCTAACGGTTTTGTCTGCCTTCCAAGAAAATTGAACAACAGGTGTCTGGGTTGTCTTAACTTACTCCAGCCCGGAGGCAGTCTGGTTTGTTTTAAAACCTCCTGCAGTAGGTTTAAAAGCTTCCACCTCAAATGGCCACCCCACCTGAGTCACTTTCCTGTGTACACTGTATAATCAGTGGGCGCTACAGGAAGACCTGATTCCCAGGGGAAGCTGTAAGCCATAGCGTGCAGCTGTTCACTGCAGGAGCCCAGTGACATGTGGACTGCTCTTTCTGCTTTGGGAAGAGTGGGCTCTGAACTATGAGATGGGACCAGAGGGGATGTTCCTGGCTGCCATGGAGATGGTCACCACCTCCACAGTTGTCCTAGGAGCTCAGGAGCCTGAGTGGGGAGAGTGATGGAGGGAATGAAATGGGCTGGGTGCTTCCAACCTTGGCTTCCCAGGTGCCTTCGTGTGAGATATTTCAGTTCCAAACACATGTCCTGCTGTCCCAATGGGTGCACAATCCACTTCCTAGCAACCTGTTTTAAGGGGCGAAGCTGACAGAGTCTCCTGAGTTCTCAAAAACAGTAAGCGCTGGTAGCAACAAAAACAGAATGTGTGTTTCTACAATGAGTGGCTGCAGGAACTGAACCTCTTCAGGATCGATTACAGGGAGATACTCGCTATTTTCA
Organism: Octodon degus; assembly: GCF_000260255.1. Classification (NCBI taxonomy): domain Eukaryota; kingdom Metazoa; phylum Chordata; class Mammalia; order Rodentia; family Octodontidae; genus Octodon; species Octodon degus. Next base: position 5,584,738 of record NW_004524661.1, on the reverse strand, counting down.
AACATGCAAAGGTGACAGCTGACTTTTCTGAGTTTCCCAGGAGCTAGGATGGAGGTTTAGTATAAGAAAGAGTGCTCTAAATCCTAACAGTGCAGCAAGGGTTCATTCATCACAGAAATCATCTGCGAATGAGTGACGAGTGACAGGAGAGGGCATTTGGTGGAGGGTGGAATTAGGAGATCCTGCACCAGCTAGGTGAAAATTATGTGTGGATCTCTGAACTGTAAGATCTTGGAACTGGAGCTAAAGGAGGTAGACATCATGTGGCTCCAGAAGATGGCATTACATCTGGTGGCATCTCCTGGGATCACAGGAGCATGTCTTTGTAGATTGATCCTCTGTAGCTTCTGCGAGATCCTGGGATATCCTGTTAGGAGGGTTGGCCCCCAGGGAAAGGTGCCATGACCCTTCCTGCTAAGCACACACCGGACAGCATGTTCAGACAGTGGAGAAGTTCAGAGACAGAAGGGGAAAGGCAGGACAACCACCTGCAATGCGCCCACTCTGTCACCAGTGGCACTACCACAAATGCCAGAAAGAAAACATCCAGGAGCATACGTGGGGCAGAGACAGCTGGGCTTTATGATGGGTCAACCATCTGAGAGATTGAAAAGGAAGAAAAAAGCCAAACCTCTTATAGAGAGCCTCTGAGTCAAAGGACAGGAAATTAGCCAGACTACCAGGTTATTCTAATTAGAGATTTCTTATCAGAGCGTCTCCAGTCTAACAGAGAAAATCCAATCTATAGCCGGCTGAACACTAAATTAAGTCTAATCAGGACCTGCTTTCCAATTGCTCACCAGCAGGTCAAAGCCAATGATGGCTACTCAAGCCTGAGTTGCCAATTCTTTCTGGAAGTAAGCCTGCTTGAGTTGTGTCAACTCCTCGTCTTGACTGAGGGCGGGACTTTGTCATTACCCCTAGCCTGCCAGTTCCATCTGCTCCAGTGAGTGCAGTTCACCTGGAGCTGTCTTCCTAGCCCAGACCAAATCCTACTGGTTTTATGTGTGTGTGGCCCATTTCCTTTCTTTAAAAATATGCCCTTATAGAATCTTCAATAACACTAGTCACTAATGCCCATGTGATGTCTCCTTGGCGTGTACAAGGGCACAAACACACAGATGATAAAAGCGAATCCATGCCAGCCTGGCAGGACACAGCACCCTCCAATCTACCTCCACGTGGCTGCCTTTGTTATTCTTCTTCCAGGGGATTAATGGCTCTAGTTAACCAGCCTTGTGGAAGCAGTTATAACTTACAGTTTCTTTGCCAGGAGCAAAGAATGCCATCTGTGAAACTCCCAGCTCCCTGTAGAGCCCTAGCCTGTCGCTGTGAAACACTGGCTCAGAGACTCACCAAGGGCTAAGACCTCTGAGTAAGAATGTGTCCACACAGAGACACACGGAACCAAACAGACCCGGAGAGAGAGGCAGGGAGATGCAAAGAAAGCGTGCTCTGTCTCTCTGGCTTTTATTTAGTGTTACCAAATAAGCCTGACTCTTGCTATGATAGATTTGCTGCCCAGAAACTTGCTGGGCATTTCATCCCAGCATGATTCACATTACTGTGTCATCCGGGAAGAATGTGTTCAGGGCTGAGTCTTAAAGGACGTGAGAAGGGTAGCGAGTAAAGATGTGAAGGTTGGAGAAAAGTCCTAGTTTTTCAAGAAGAGTGGCAGGAGCCAACCGCATTGGGTTGTCCCATCTCCTTTCCTCTCTGTTTCTGCCTTTCCCTTCCATTTGAAGCCCCAGCTGCACTCCCCAGCCTGCAGACTTACACTGGGTTCTTTTATTTTTTGCTTTTTGAAGGATTTTAAAAAATATTTTAAAAAGAGAATAAAAAATAGTAAAAAAAACCCATTAGAAATGATACAGAATTTCACTAAACAAAATAGGAATCCAACCATGGCTGTCCCATTGCATCTTGCTGTCTTTAGATTATTTTTTTCAGATGACTTGATTTGCACTGGGTCCTTCATACTTGCACATGGGAGGCAGAGAGGCCTCTTCCTTACTGCCTGGGACTTGATGTTAATTTTAAAACAGTAAGACAGATTGACACAGACAGGCCTGTCTGTACTCAGATGCGCACCTCTGCAAACATCTCCTAAATCACAAGATCACAGAAGTGCTACTCAACCTTCCACATCTATTTTGCTGTGTGATGGAAGGCGAGTCATCACCTCTCTGAGACCCGATACAGCGGAGCCTCGATTCTTGACCTTAATTCTTTTTTTGTTACAACCAGAATCATGGAAAGAATTAAGGTCATGAATCGAGGCCCCGCTGCATTCTCCATTGCTCAGAGGATACTCAAGATCAATTTCTAATGTCAACAGGGAACTGTGATGGTCCCAGAGGGGACATGCATAAGTAGGCACTGGCATGCACCCATGCACATGCGTACACACACACACACACCGACATTACTTAATCATGCACCAGAATTGACTCTGCCCTCATCATAAAATGTTAAAATATACCACAAGCTAAATTCTTTTCTTCCCATCTTCACATCAAATATCTTCAAACATTTAAGCTCAAATGTCCAGAATGAAATAGATGTAAATAAATAATCTCAGAGCTTAAAATTCAATGCAACAACTCTTTAAATTCATTGAACACTTCCCCTCTTAGCCCTATGTTGCCCAGATAGAGTCACCCTGTGACTGATGCTGCTCTGCTCTGTAATCATTGCACCCCACCTGGAATTTTTCTTCAAGGTCAGATCTCTAGCAGCAGCTCTGTTGTCGTGTTCATGTTAGAATTAAGCCTGGGATTATTAGAGGTCCCTAAATCTTAGCACACTTGTGCAAGACACAGCCTTTTGAAAGGTACATCTTTCTTAACCAGTCGTTCCTGATTTATCCCTGGGCCAGGGTTCAGAATCATACCATGAAGGCCTGTGTACAGTGACCTCTGCCTCCCTCTGCCAGTTCTCCCGCCCTCCATCCATGTAAAAGGGGCAAAGCAGGTAAGAGGTGGACAGCCCAGAAGTTTCCGTTTCCCTGTAGTGCACATAATGTCAAAGAACTCTCTAGAGCTTGGGTCCACATTTTCAGGCAAGAACCTTCAACCAGTCCCAGAGATGCAAACAGTGACAAGGTGACTACTCACAGTAGCTGCAGGGACACCAGCCCGTCAAACAGCCCCTTGGCGATCTCGGTGATCTTGTTCCCATACAGAACTCTGGAAGAGAGCAGATGACAGTAGTCACCATGATGGGAGGGTTCCAGAGCCCACACATGGAAGAGGTCATTGCCTCTGTCAGTACCGGGTGCATGATCTTGGGCCACCTCCTTCCTTGGCCTGCCTCATCCTTTCTCCTCATCATAAGACAGAGTCAGGCAAGGGCAGCCCAGGGCTGGAGGGGCAGGCTGTCCCAGAAGCAGGAGAGATGGGCTCCATCCTGCTTGGCTCCCGGGCAGCCTGGCCCAACGCATCATCCACAGCAGGAAGCAGCAGCCCCTTGGCAGTGCCTCCCTGAGCTACAAATGTGACTCAAACTCCAGCAATAAATAAGCATGTGGGAGGCTGGCCAGCTCTGTGCCTTCGATGGGTATTGATCAGGCTGAGCCCAGCCGACGGAATGTTTCTTTTTAATATCCCATTGAATCCTAGGAATTCCTGAGCTTAGTCCTTTAATCATCCATCTAGACAGGGCTCTAGAGGCCCGGGGGCCTCTGCAGATGGCTCAGGGACTGCTAAGTCAAAGACTGGCTTGCAGGAAGAACTAAGAATCTTCAATTTCCTTCTCCTTTCTCATGCTTTAAAATCCAGGGGACCAAGAACCCAGAACACCCTTGCCCTGCTCTCTGTTTCAGGCTTACATTGTCCCTCACAACTGTATCTGCTCTTCATAGGCCTCATCTTCGAGGATGTATAAGGCCTGGGAGGAAAGCTCCTGGCCTAGAGTCCAGTGGCTCTCTGGACCTGGGCCTTGTAGACTTTCTGCATAGCAACCGTGAGGCGCTTCTGGCCTCTCTGCTTCTCTCCAGAGTGGACCTGGCTGTCTCTTGGGTCCAGTCTTTTCTCCAATCAAGGAACTGTACTAAAGAAAGTTGGGTTAGTTTGGTTTTGTTAAAAATCCTCTCTAGGGGCCCTAACATGTATGAAATGAACGCATTATTGAATTCCCACTTGGATCACAAATGCTGGCTGTGATACTCATTTGAGGGGGCAAAATATTAGGATGAAGAAATGGTAAATGGGAGTGATAAACCAAATCCCCCATCTCAGACACCACCAGGAGCGAAGAGCAAGCATCTCCAGCTGCCTGCGGGTGTGTTTCATTAATGTTTCAACAAATTAATGACTAAATAGGAGGCAGCATGATGGCTCAGGCTCACATTTGTAATTCATATTAATGTCCCACTGTTCATGGTGCCAAATGTAGTAATGCCACTGTCTGCTCATCTCAGTGGATGTCAGAATTCTGAGTGTGGCAGAGGCGGGTGAGCTGGTAGGGCTGGGAGGCTTGGGACAGGGGGTCCTCATTCCACCAGTAGTGCTCAGATGGGGCATCTCCAAGCATCCTGGATCACCTCACATGCCCATGCACCCATCTGAGGGACGCCAGCATGTGATTCTCCCTGACTTCCACCCCAGGGCCTGGCTTAACTATCTTCCTGTAAGTCTGAGCCCCAACATTTCTCCTTGGGAAGACTTCTAGATATTTCTGTGAGTATTTTTCATCACCTGTTAACTCTATTATTATTTCTTTAAAGTATTTTTTTATTTTTATTTTTTTAGAATATGCTTTCCTTTAATTTCTGCTTTAAAAGTAAAGCATAGTAAGTATTAAGCTTTACATTACTGTTGAAAGCCTTTTTTTTTCTCCATAATTTTATTGATAGTTTCAAATCAAATTGGTAGGACAGTTTCAATAATTAACACGTTGCATACATTCTTCCTAGTGGTTAATTGCTGTACTAGATGCGGACGTGATAACCTATTTACAAACACCATTAGAACAAATCGCTCTATTCATTAAGAGAATGTAACTATATATCTATCCCAACCACTTTGAATACACAGATACAAAATGGACATTCATCTGTATTCCCTTTTTTTGTTAAGTTCCATTATTTGAATATTATAGGTGTGTGAACTCAGCAAAATATTCTAAAAGAGTCCAGTAGCCCATAATAGTATTAGGTCTTCTGCTTGACTGGCAATGTCAGAAATTGTTGACCTGAGTCGCCCACAACTCAACATTACAGCATAGCTTTACTTCTTACATTTCATTTTTATACTTATCTGCTGGATGGTTAAGACCAAGGTAAAGCAGGACCTATGCAACAAGAGTTGGAGCTTTTGGGTCTGATAAGGTCAGTGAAATCCTCTCAGGATTTATCCTAAGATCCTATACATAAGATTGTAGAACCTTTGTCGGTGTCAGCCATGTGGATGAATCACGGCCATTGCTTGGCCAATGTGCTCTCTGTGAAAGCCTGAGAGAATGTTTTCTCCCCATGTGACTCTCCTTAGGCACGCTCTACGTCATTGATCACTTTCCTCTTTGGCCCCATAATCTTCTTGATCAGAAAATTTGGGACACTACAGAGTTCCATGACATTACAGTACAAGTTCTCATATGTCCTGAGTCTTAATTGACCTTGGAAGGCTAGGTCCAAAATGTTGGCTTATCTTTCAGCCCTCCTTTTTCTTTAATTTTGGTCTGTAAACTTAGGTTGTTAACCATCCAGAAGACAAGCTTATTGTTATTACCATACAACCTAGGCTGTTAAGCTTAACCTTGCTATCTGTCTGCATATCAAACATCTTAGTTGTAATATGGAACAGGTATTTTTATCAAGCATTGATATGTTGAACTTTAAGTTCCTACAAAACATGATAAAAACATTTAAAAATTAGAATATATTTTAAAAATAGGTATAAAGAATTATATACTTATGTTTACACATAAGTGCAAAAATCTAACCATATACAAACTTGAAGCAGGACAGTTCCACAATATTCCTTTTCCTGTCTCTTGCTTTCATTCACCACCCCCTTCTTTTTGAACAACCATCTACCTGAGAGACAGCATAGCAACAACTGGCATGTCATGGCAAGCAGCCTGTATTCAGAAGACCAGAATGACAGGCACTCCAAGCATGAAACTACTATTACAGATTACCATCTGCAGTGCAGTTGCTTATTTCACAGGTATCAGTATATATAGTTAGTCAGGGTGAGAATATTTCCAATTAACTGCTAGATTCAAAAATCTTCTGGAGATGCTCAGGATCATTGCCTTGCCCGTCTTCTACATATAACTGTATGGCTTGACATTGTCATGTTTCCTAGCTCTTCTCCTTTCCCTTAAAGTATTTATTTTTGCATTATTTTTATATTTATTTATTTTTAACTTTTATGTCACTCTAACAACTCTCTTGAACTTAGGTTCCATGAGTATGGTGACAGTATGGATTTGCTCATGGCTGGGTCCCTAAAGTCAAAGATCCAACATGTTTGGCACAATAAATATCTGTTGAATGAATGAATGAATGAATGAACAAACAGGTATCAATCAGGTAAGGCTCTCCAGCTCTCTAACGGGCCGTTTCTGAGCTGGGATTGGATGAGTGAATATTCAACTCTCAGATCCATTGTCTTTCTAGTTCACTGCTACATTCTTTGTGTACTGTGTACACTGCTTAGTACACAATAGGCATCTCCTGAATTGATGGGAGAATAAATCATGGTGAGAGGCAGTTCCCTTCAGCAATGCTCAATATGTATATGAGAACCGAGTGGTGGCATGGCAAATTCATGTTCGGTAACTACATTTTGAATTTCTTTTCCTGTACACATTCCAGTGTCTTTAGACTGTCCCTAAATTGCAGCGGAGGAAAAGCAGACAAAGGGGATGGGAAGAGGAAGGTGTGGAAGGCTAGAGATAGGATACGGTGGCAGGCGGTTGCCCTCTCCCTTTTTGCCTGTGATCTTAGGCACAATAAGCAGACACTAATCTCACACACAGTCCTGTCTTTGATATCCCGGCCAGATGTTCTTTTTGATAAATGAAACTAATTTACTCCGCGGGCATCAGACAACAACTGAATCAGAGACTTCTCTGTCCTCAGCCCCTGCCCAATGGCATGGAGCCAGGGAGCAGGGCAAGGAATGCATCCCTGTTCTCTGCCCTTTCACGCATCAGGCAAACAGGTCACATAGAGAAGCAAAGTGTCCCCAGCTTGCCTCTGCCATCTTCCTTGCTGTCTCATAGCCTGGATGTAGGGAACTGGCCACTGGATGACTTAAAACAGGATCAATTAATGAAGACTTTACTGTAGCTTACTTACATTTGACTTTCCACATTATATCAAGAGTTTCCAAAGCATGGAGATTAAGAGCACAGGTTCTGGAGCCAGATGCTGTGGGTCCACGTGCTGCCTCTCCCACTTATTACTGGTGGCTTTGGATAGTTCCATTTACTTCTTTTAACATGATTTTAAAATAGTCATATGCTAGGTACACTTCAAGGTACCAGGAATACAGGCAGGCCGAAAGCAGATAAGGAGCTTTGGTTACTCACTTTCTTTCTCTGCCAAAGAGAGTTAGTAGCTTGTCTAGTTTAGGTTGTTGTGAGAATTACACCCATTGAGACTCCTAGAACATAGCCAGCTGTGGCACTATATGCCTGTAATCCCAGCACTCTGAGAGGTTTAGGCAGCAGGATTGCACGTTCATGCGCAGCCTGGGCATCTTTGAGTGAGGCCTTGTTTTAAAATTTAAAAAAAAAATTTAAAAAGGGAGGGGGATGTAGCTCAGTGCAAAGGCCCTGGGTTCAGTCCCCAGTACTGAAATATAAGAGAAAACAAAACAGTAGATTCCTGGAACAGTACAGTGGTACACAGTCAGTGCTCAATAAGTGCTACTGACCATTGCTGTCACGGTAAGCAAGATCACTGAATGTGCTAGGTGGGGAAGATGCCACTGTCCCCACTTTTCTGCACATTTGGAGAATGTTCACAGGACTTCTGGATGCCCCCTAGTGAGCCACCTGGGAAATCAGAACCCAACTGCACACCTTGCTGCCCCCGGTGGCTCCAGTGGGATGCCTACAGGCTTCCAAATCAAAAAATGGAGGGGAACAGGATGGAGTCTCTGTCTTCTTAGGACAAGGCCACGAAGTTGGTTGGGAGAAAAAGTCTAAAAATTAGCAGAAGAAAATAAGCTCTTCTTTTGCCAAGGACACATATACAACTGGGAAGCAAAGGGCTCTCAGCGATAGACACACATTACCATTCTCGCCTCTGTCCTCCCTAGAGACAGCACAGCTGTGGTTATGGGGGAGGGAGCATGGGTAGGGGCAAAGATGCATTCGAATTAGAAACCAATAACTGGGAGAGCTGCTGGGCACTTAATCGATAAAAATAATGCATTTGAGTTGTAGAAATATTCCTCAAGATCAATTTCCCCTGAAGAAATATTCATTTCTTTTACCAGGTTGCCACATGTGTGTTAGGGAACAGAAAGCCTTGAGAAGCCCGCTCTGGAATAGGTGGGTGCCCTTCCCCCATCCAGACCCCACTTACAGCGATGTGAGAGACTTCAGGCCCTGGAAGGCATCTGGAGCTATGTCCGATATCTGATTCTTGCTGATATCTCTGAAAACATTAATGGGAGAGTCTGAGAATGTAGTCTGAAGGTGATAATAGCCACCCCTACGTGCAAATTGAGCAGAGCATGTATTCAAAATGGAGAGGATTAATTGATCAATGATGCAATTCTTTTACTCTTTGCACAAAAGAAGGCACCTGTACCATTCATTTCCACTGCCTGGTAACAACGGCCATGAAATTGGTGCCATTCCGCTTGGGTTTCAATGGTCACTCATCCATGGCACCATCGCTCCAGGACATGTGGGTCTCATTTTGTAGGGGTAAGCCTGTCTCTTGGGGCTTTGTGATAGGTCTAGTTATCGATCAGTTAGTGACACAGATCAAACAGGAACCAGACTTTCAGGCCAGGGTTCCTTTAAGCAGTGCCTTTTTGTCTTATGCCTCAGCAAATGCCTACTTATCTCCCAGGAAGATCTGAGTCAGTGACTCCCCGGTGAATTTGCTTCCTGACCTACAAGGAGTTTGGGGGCAGGGAGCTAAACCTCTGTCTGGTTCCATACGTCCACGGGATGTATGACATCAGCACATCGCAGGATTCTCAAGGGACACCTTGGAGATATGGCTTTGTCACTGGCTACCCATGTTCCTCACTTTGACGTAGGTCCAGTGAGGTGACAGTGTCTGGGGTTTTAGATAATATGTCTGAGAAGGTGTCACGTGGCAGAAGGATCACTGGCTATGAGGGGGCTAACCTGGTCTTATGGGTCAGAGCAACCTCTCAACCCAGCTCCTTGACAGAAGCCCTGGACTGTGCATTTTCAGCACTCCAGGGACCCCTGAGAACTGGCCACTGGCTCTTGTTAATGGCCCTTCATTCTGTGAGGAGATTCTCTCCCTCAGAGTCATTAGTTTAGGGCTGGCCTTTGGGCTTCCATCACTCCAAGGAGAGATGCTCCAATTTCCTGTGACAACAAACCTCTCCAGTTCTTTTTCTTTAACAAAATAAATCAATGTCTCCTTGCTTTTTTTTTTTTTTTTGCTAGAGAGGGAGAGCTAGGGTCCTTGCAGGTCAACAAGGAGGAGACAAGTGGATACTGAGAAGGGAGCAAAACCAAGCAAGCTGTAAGCAGTTGCCTCCAGTGAGAATAGACACCCAGCCCCAAGTGCACACGAGGAACATTATTCTTGAGACTATTCCCTCCATCTCGCTGCCTTGGCAAGGGCAAGGGCCTTGGTACCACCTTGGGGCTGGACCTCTGCTCCTTTCCCTCACCATTCCCAAAGCCTGTAATTTGAAAGATACTTCACAGGTTAGGGCCTCTTCTGCACAGCCGTCTGGTTTATCTCTTTAGCTGGCAAGATCGCCTCTAACAAATCCACAGATTGAGCTCACAAACTCGTCAGCTTACACTGGGCTTTTCTTCAGCGCTCCGTTTTTGTATAAGGGTCTTAACAAGCAAATACCCCGGATTATCCTAATCTTGCTCACCCTCTGTATAGCTGCCTAGAAGAGGATTGTGGGCAAGCAAGCAAGATTTGCACAGATCAGACTCTGGAGAGGGCCTGTTTTGACTCTTTTTCCCCCCTGGTCACTCATTGTCCCTTGAAGGTACTGAAACCTCTAGCAGGCAAGTAGAATCCTGTGGCCAGTGGGGAAGCCTGCTGCCTCAGATCTGTGAGGACACAGTTAGACTTTTGGCCTCAGCCTTTGCTATAGCATGAGGTGAGAGGTCTGAGGGCTTTGAAGATGATGGCGCCTGGAAATCAAAGCATTGGTTTAGCTGGGAATGCACCCTACAGGTTACCTTTTCCACCCAGGTTTGCAAATTGTCTGTCTGTCTGTCTGCCTGCCTGCCTGCCTACCTACCTACCTATCTACCTATGGTTATAACATGATGTTCGGAAATGTACCTTCATTGTAGATGGGTCAAACCAAGCTATTTCACTTACATATTACTCTACGTGTTCACGATTTACTCATAGGGAGACCATTTAAAATGGTCAATCAGCAATTTCAAGAATACAACCTCTGGTTGTTAGCAAGCGTCACCATGTCATACAACAGAGCTCTTGAATTTCTTTCTCCTGCCTAGCTGAAATGTTTTATCCCTTGGTCAACATCTCCCTAGTTTGGGTGGCTCTCACCTCTCCCAGAGACTCTGGGGCCTACCACCCTACTCTGCTTCTATGAGCTCTCATGAGTAAGTGAGATCATGTGGAATTCTTTGTCTTAATTCTTAATTCTGCAGGAAGGAGACAGTGTCCTGAGAGGCCAAGGACCTGGAGGCACAGGTGACTGGACAGAGTCATTCGGGTCCCAAGAGGGTATCTTAGTTTTCGGACTCTAAGCTCAAAGCTGCTGCTATCTCACCATAAGGAATACACAGCATGGTGGCATGGGACAGGAAGGCCTGAGCTGACCTCTGACCTCTACACTATCCTTTGCTGTTCACCATGAGGCAGTCCTAGAACTCACTTTGCACACTGTGGTCACCCCGATCAACAACTCTCAAATCTCCCGAGGGTGTTCTACAACTCATCCCTAGCAAGTTTGACTTGGTAGTCTGGAGTTTAAGGGGTGGAAATCTTCAGATCTGACAAATTTCCTGGACATTTTCATATAGAGGTCCCATGGATCTTACTTTAGGCTACAGTGGTTTAGGGTTGGATCAGCCTCAGACCTACCTCAGTCCCCTGAAGCTGTACCCTGGATGACCAAGAGTGGTGGTTTTTAAGATTGAGGGAGCAAATTCAACTGCATGTAAGAGTTAAATAGGAATGTACAAGATACTAGGAAGTCTTAGAACTGGGGAAGATCACTCTATCTAAGAGCAATGAAAAGAAATCTATACACCATCTGGCAAAACAACCCAGGTTTGGCTTCAAGGTGTCACAGCTAACAACTCTAGAAAACCAACCTGATAAAACCAGGCATTGGAGTGATCTCCAGTGTTTTCTATTCTTCCTCCAAAGGGCTTTTCTACTTCCATGGCAGTTTGTTTTTTAATCTGGGACTGATTATGTATGCATGAATACATGTATGTATGTATGCATGTAGGTGCATTCATGATTCAGTCCAGGGCCTCACACACTGTAGCCAAAAGCTCTACTGCTGAGATACCCCCCAGGCCTTTAATTTTTTTTTTTTAAAATTTTTTAGGTACTTGGGATCAAACTTGGGACCTTATGCTTGCTAGGTAGGTGCATATGTTGCTGAGCCCTGGTCCTAAAGTTTTGTTTTAAGGAAAGGTCTTTCTAAGTTGTCCAAGTTGGCCTTGAACTTGGGATCCTTCTATCTCTGCACCCTGAACAGCTGGAATCACAAGCATAGGCCATCAAGGTCAGATAATGGACTATTTTTTAATACTAAGGTGACCATTAGTAATAGGCAAAGACAGAGTCTATTCCTGGATAATTCATTTTTTAGAGAAGAGATAAGAACAGGATGTAGTTCAGACATAGCCCTGGGAGAAATTTCTTTTGTCAAATATTGGGAATAAAGCAATCATGGATAGCTAAGACAAATTCACATTTAGGAATTTGAAATCCATTATTGCTTAGGACTCTAATTTTCCCAAGGCATTAAACTTCCATCTGGGCTTCCGAAGTTCTGTTAGTCAAAAAACTTTAAGTGGGCTCTTTTCCCTACTGCCATCCCCTTGGGGGAAGCAAGGGCATCATAATAAATATTGGCAGCATCAGAAGTAATCAAAAATTAAATTCTCTTTCCAGGTCACGACAAGAGAAGGTCTTATGAATTTTGAATGCACCAATCGCGGCAATCCCTATAGGATGGAGAAAGGATGGTAAAACACAGCCAAGCTCTAAATTACCTGGACTTCACACAGAATTAGAGCAGTAACTTACATCATGCAAAAGATATAGGTTGGGGCAGTGACTGAACTTGTCATTTGTCACTGAAATTACTAAATGGCTGCATAATCAAGCTGGGCTTTAAAAATGGATGGGGGAGGGTGCACAGAGAGCAAGCTGGAGAAGCAGGGACACCAGGAGATTAATGACCCAAGGTTTTAAATATTAAGGCCTGTATTTATACAGCTCCTCCAGCAGGAACCCAGCCAAGGGAGGGAAGAAGCCCACACTTAGAGCTGCCTCATTAGGGTGGTTTCCACTGCTCGAATTGCACCAGGACCAAGTCTTGTTTGCATTGGATTCCCAGGGAGATAGGAAGTTGGCTGCCTGAAATCTGAGGGTAAAGCCTACTAATGCCACTGTTTCACAGGGATGTTTATTTTTAACATAAAAGGAATCAGCAGACCTTGGTTAATGGAGGCCCTCCCATTCGAGGGGAACCAGTGAGCCGGCCTGGGGTGGAAGGAAGATGCAGGAGTTCATGCACACACCTGCCCTCTGTCTTTCCTGTGTGGGACGGGAGTGGGAGGGCACAGAAAGTAAGCAAATGGTATTGAAAATATCACCTCCATTCCTGGGCTAGAGAAATGGTTTCCCGGCCTAAAAAAATGCAAAAGGCTTTCCCTCCAGAATCTTCACAATTGTTACGGCAATGGCTGGGCCATGTCTTGAATCCTACTTGTTTCCCTTCAGAGTTTCCAGTGTGACAGGGAAGGATTATGACACTGTCAAGTGGAGGTGTGAGGGGCCATGACGTAGTGGTGCTGTCACAGGCTAGGGTGAAGGGTTACAGCAGGTTTGTGTCACGAGGGTTGACATGACATAATGGGAGGGGTGTGATATGGGCCGCAGGATGATGGGTTTGACCACAGACAAGTCATATGGCCAAGACCAAGTTGAGTCATGACTCCTTATTAGCTAAACCCTCCAAGGCTTCTTATCTCTTGGAAAGAATAGAAAGGCCTAACAATCTATTCTTAGGCCTACCTACCCCTCCAACACCATTTCCATCTTCTGCCCCCCTCCTTGCTGGTACAGAGACCACCAGGTACATAGTGTTCCAGTCCTTTCACTTGCTCTTCCCACTGTCTGAGCTGTGCCCCCAAGAGCTCATTCTCATCTCCCCCTTCATTCAGGCCACCTACACACAGAGGCTTTCAAGGGAAACCCACCTGAAAGGCCAGCTCACCAGTATTCTGTCTCCTTCTATTTTTTTTATTGCTTTATTCTATAGTACATATCAATTTCAGACCTTTATTTCCTGTGTTCCTCCACTGTCTTGCTTGAATAAAGACTCCCCCAGTGTAGTGCTTGTTTCTGCTCACAGCTCTCTACAAAGCCTGGAGTAGAAGCCATGAGTGTAGGGATGTTGTGATGGTCATACAGACAGCTGTGGGGCCACCCCGGGTGTCTTTTAAACTCTCACTATGTCTGTGTCTCTATAGCTATAGACATTAAACATGGCAACATGGGGAACCACTGTATCTCTTCCACAGGTAGTTTTATTTTGTTGTGGATGGGAGGTGCTGAGCACTACATATCTAAGCTCATGTGCCATACAATGCTTCTGAGCCCTACCTGCCAATAATAGGAATGTATCCTGCATCTCAAAACAGAAGTGGTCTGTCAGCTGGAAAACCTATATATTACACCTTGCAGATCCCCACCCTCCTGACACACACACACACCACCCCCATTCCCACCCTCCAACCATCAGCACTACAGAAATATTTGGGCTCAGTTGTCCCCAGGGGAACTCACATGCGCTTCAGTTTCTTGTATTGGGTGAAGGCTCCTGCAGGAATGGATTTGATGGAGTTCTGTTCTAAGCGTCTGAGGGGAACAGAACACAGAAGAGCCAGTTAGCCATTCATTGTCAATAAGTGGTTACTGAGGACCGCTGCGTTCTCTGACCTTGGGGGCACGCTGGCGTCTCTGATCAGAAGGCATACCTTTGGGTGACAGGAGACAGAGAAAATGCTGTGATAGCCAGTGAGGTCAGTTTTTGAAATGCAGAGAACTATCCAAGGGTCTAAGAATTTTTGGAGAAATCTAAAAAGGATGGTTTTTCCTTGAGGGTTCTCAATTCTTTCTTATTACAAGTGGCCCCTAGAGAATGTTCTAAGAAGTAGCCAAGCAGAGTGCTGAAAAATCAAAGGGAAAAAGGAAAAATAAAAAGAGATGGACCATGGCCAGTAACGCTCATCTGTCATGAAATCATGTCACTAGTCAGTGAAAATTTCAACCACACAGCTAATGGATAGAAATCTCAACAGCTGACTTCATTTCTGGGTTTTTCAGTCAGCTGTTGTAATGCCATGGACAAGTAATCAGAAAGCCCGCAGGCGCCCGGCCTGTCCTGCATCGCACTGGTTTTCTGATAGCCCGAGGCCCTAGGAGCTCAGGTAAGACTACTATCTGGGGCTGCTACTAGAATCTGTGGCTTCAACTTCACACAGACTTCTCGGATTGAATGCTTCTGCTCTTGCTGCTCTGGAAAGAGAAAGAGAAGCTGCAGGCCCAGGGCCCAGGACCAGGAAGGAAAGAGGCTGTGGGAACAAGCCAGCCTTTCTATTCTTCGCACTTTGATCTCTTGTGACTTCCCATCACCAGAACAGGTGTAGGGGGAGACAGGCATGGGCAGGAGGGGTACTTGATCACAGGTGATGAATGATGCCTGGTCCAGGCTGAGGGCTCAGCATCACCTCCCCATCCATCTCTCCTCCCCGGAGGTGCAGATCCTTCATCACCTCCTCACTGGGAGCTAATATTCCCCAAACTCTCTGCTGGGAAGACTTAAAAAAAAGGTGTGACTGGAGGAAGGGAAAGTGGGGAGAGAGAGAGAGAGAGAGAGAGAGAGAGAGAGAGAGAGAGAGAGAGAGAGAGAAATGGGTTTCCTTGGAGGCTACGTCTGGAGGATGCACATTTCTGGCTGGGCTGAACCCATTCATCTTGAAGAGTAATCCCTGCTGCAGAGTGGGGGAGACAGTTGTATTAATTTGTGCCTCTGCGATCTCATCTTCATTGGGGGAACAGAGTATTTGTTACTGGAACTGCTAATGGAGCAGTTTGCCAGCAATTTTCCCATTTCAAACAACATCTCAGCTGCTAATGTGGAATGGTTTGTCAGGCCTACCCATAATACAGACAAATCACTCTCCAGGAAAAAGGAAGGGGGAAAGGTGGGGGGAGGAAGGGGAGGCAGCGAGAGGAGGGAGCAAGCATCAGGACAGATCATTCTTGGCTGCTGGATGAATGGAGTCTACAAATGAGACTGCCATGGTCTATTACCAATGTCTTTGTGCCCTGCTGGAGGGGGCTAGAAGGGTTCTTTGCTGGGACTGCAGCTACAGGCAGGCTGGACAGGGGTCTGGCTGGCTGATGGGCTCATAATAAGCCACCAAAGTTTGCCAGAGGGTCTCAGGGACTGTAGGCTCCCTGATACAGCCACCCACAGAGGAGCCTGCCTTGACTGAGAAGTTTCCAGGACATTTTCCAGCTAAGCACAGAGTTCAGCAGGAATTTCTCAGCTGAGACAGCAGCTCTATGGATATCTGGGGCTGCCAGTCTGGTGGCATGTGCTCTCCAGGAATCCTGTGATTTGCTTGGGGAAGGGGTTTCGGCTGGCTAGTTCCTTTGGGGAGAAGCCCTGTCTGTAGCGACGGCAACCCCCTCTCTTTTTCAGGAGGACCTACTATTTCCTGCTGCAGGCCAACAGCCTCTGAAAGATAGACTAGGGTGGGGTGTGAGATCTGCTGGCCTGTGGTCCAGTTCCTAATCAGTTAACCTCATTTCAGTGCAGAGGAAGAACCAATGGAGGGATGAGTCGATGAGCAGAATGTGACACTAGCCCCAAGGTGTTAACAGTCTGCTGACAGAGATGATCCCAACATGGCCCGTCACAACATGGTATTTTATTTGCACTGTAATCAATGAGAAGAACCATTGTTTATGGGGTTTAGTTCATTTTTCTTTTACTCTATGCCTATGAAGCTAGCTGTATTGCTCCATTTTTCAGATCAAGGGAAAAAAACCTAGAGGGTCAAATAACCTGTTCAAAGTGAAGGACCTATTAAGTGGCAAAACGGAGATCTATTTTTTCTTTTGATCCAATGCATTGCCACTGTACATCTGTGAAAATGGGAAACTGGGAAAATTTAGGAGATGAAGACCCGGATGCTCACTTCATGGAAGCAGGCGAAAGAATGCAGGGGCTGAGGTAAGGTGGAACATCCATGTAATTATCGTCAGCCCTTCGTATCCATGGGTTGCATACCCACAGTCAATCGACTGATACTCAAAAACATTAAGAAAATATTACACCCCTACTGAACAGGTACAGACATTTTTCTTGTCATTATTCCTAAGCATACAGTTTAACAACTACATAACATTTATACCATGTTAGATATTATAAATAATCTAGAGATGATTGAAGTATACATCATTTTATAGAAGAAACCTGAGCAGCGGAGGATTTTGGTGGGAGTCTTTGTGGAGGGTCCTGAAGCCACTCCCCACGGAGATGGAGGGAAAACTGTACATAAAATATAGGAATAGAGCACAATGGCCTTGCTGTTGGACAAAGAACAAAGGATTCCCAGCTTAGCCTATTAACGCTGGCAGAGACTCTGCTCTGCACTGCCAGCCCCTCAAGCTTGCTCACTCTAGGGATCTGGGAATAGGTCTTGCCTGCAGCCTCCCAGTTCCCCACGCTGTTCGGATACTGGCTGAGCATCCCTCTCTTAATGGAGCATCAAGGCTATGATCTGATGGGAATTAACGTTGCCCTAGGAAGCATCAGGGATTTGTCCAGGATGTGCAGATGGGGGTCGGGGTGGCGGGTCTGTGTACCTTAGAGAGAAACCAGAGAGAGGCCTGGGAAGGGATACCACCAGCAACACGAGGTGATACCCTTCAGGCACTTCCATCAAACCACATGCGCTGCAGCGAGTGTCGCATGGAACTGCATCTACCTCCATGGTGACACCCCTCTGAATTGGGTCTTATTGGTTATCCTCATCTCCATTTTAAATATGAGAAAACTGGGGCTCAGAGAAGCAAAGTCACTTGCCCGACTTCACAAAGCCCGGAGGAACTACAGCTGCGCCTCCCACTGAGCTCTTCTGATTCCAAAGCCTGGACTCCCAGCTGCTGAGCTTTACGGAGCCTCCACTATTTCAGTCCTTGCCAGCCCATCTGCTGGGAAAATGACACCTCTGTCACAGAGCAGACCTAGAGCATGTACATACATGTGTGCATGTGCACCTACAGTCCCCATGCAGCAGGGACCCGCTGGTAACTTAAACACATTGCCCAGTTAAATATACTGCACTCTGGAACACAGAGGCAACAATCTAGTCTTCCTTTGGGAGGCGAAGAAAAAACAACTTCAGTACAAAGAACAAAAAGAAGCACTAGCATTTGCAAAAACTGTCACATTTTGGGATGTGTCTGAAGCCAACAGCTGTTCCAGGTCTCTTAACTGGCACATGTGTCTCCTTTTGTCTGGCAAACATTCTTCAGGCTGCAAACTGATTTAATAAGAGCAGCATAAAAACAAACACACAAATCAAACATCCGAGTGTCTTCCTGCACCAGCAGAAACAATGGGGGCACCGATGGGGTTTTCAGCCATTCATGCTCTCTAGTGATTCACTCTCATTCCTTGGGTTCTTTCTTAATGATCTGTCATTTGCAAACATGTGACAGAACACAAGGTATTTCCAACAGCACACAAGGCGACCTGATGCCAGAGAGTGGCAGGGGCACCACCTATGTGGGGGCACGTCCGCAAGCCACCTGCGCAGAGGTGCAGCCGCTGTGTGGCAATTCTAGTGGCGCTAGCATGATGCTCTGATGGACATCGACTGTTTACTGAGGGCTTCAGACGCTGGCACACACTACACCCGCCAACAATATTGTGACGCAGAAGTATTTTTAAAATACGCGTTTTAGGGCCAGGGATGTGCCTCAGTGGCACAGCACTTGCCTGGCAGGTGTGAGCCATTGAGTTTGATTCCCAATACCAAAACAAAGCAAAAAGTATTTATGAATAGGGAAGGTGGGGTACAAGAGGTCAGTTTGCTTCAGGTCAGTTAGCTGGTGAATGGCTGACCTAGACTTGAATCTGGCTTGGTCTGATGCAAATAGTGCCCAAGTTCCTAATTCCTAGGCTATACGGCACCTTCCATAAATTCCCCTTCATGGTCTAACTTTTACCCGTCCCTCTTGGTCTTTGACTTAGGAACTCTTGTTAGGATGTCCAGCTCCTTCTGGAGGGAGGAAATGCCACGCTTATCCTTCCCTCAAGTCATCTTGGGCCATTTTGTTGGAGACCAGACAACAATTCAGCCGAAAGGTCCGATTCCTGATGCTTCACTACACCTTGTCCAGAGCTGAAGGAGAAGGTCCTTTTCAAGGCTGTGTCTGGCCCAGCTTCTCAGCATCTCCCTCCAGCCTCCCTTTCTTTTGTTTCTTGTGGTGAGTGCTAGACCCCTCCACTGGGCTTATGTGTTTATGTCACAGCAAAGAGGAGGGCAGATGACGCTCTAATGCGAACCATCTCTAACTTCCATCTGTAGGCCACCTGTCATCACCCCTGGAACACTGAGGTGCAGATACAGTACCTGATCAATTCTTTTGGTCAGATGCACACGTACAGATACCTACAGAGGACGTGTTTTTAATCCTAGAGCAGCATGGGAATTTGAGACTACCTCATTCCAGCCTGTCGCATATGCCTGTGTGGGCATAGGTTTTCGCATCCTTGATTCCATTTTTTTTAGAAGCTTCCTAACACTGTGTTAACTTCCACACATGAGGCTCTTTGATGTTCATGGAAAATCTCTAGGTAGATTATGAAAACTCCCATTTTGTAAAGGGGGAAACCAGGGCATGAGACGTTAAAAAATGTACTCAAAGTTAGGGGCAGAACTAGGACTCAAAAATCACAAGACTGTTGGCCCCAAGGCTGTCTGGAACTACTGTGCGGCCAGGCAAGCTTCTCCTTTTGGTACCTGGATCCCCCTCACTGCACCTCTCTGCCCTCCATGGGCACAGGCTGGGAACATGTGCTCTCAGCACACACTTCAGAGTTGCCAGGGCTATGGTTTCTAGGCAGCACGGGCTATTCGGTCGTTGGCTGGTTATTCTGTCTTTAGTTCTCTCTCTCTCTCTCTCTCTCTCTCTCTCTCTCTCTCTCTCTCTCTCTCTCTTTTAGCTCGCCCAGTGACTGGTCAATGAAAGTACCTGCTATTTTGTTAAGCAGCTGTCTACTCATCTCAGATAAGCAATGGGAGTGAAGGGCTCTTCAAGTACAGATGGTGCTGCCAAGGCTTCCGAAGGCCCAGGAGGGTACCCAAAACCTGCACAGCAGAGGTGCGTGTGGGCTTCTGGCTCTTCCCTGAATCACTCCCAACTGGGGACTGGAGCTGGTTCAGGGAAACATCAGGGAACACTGTGGACAGTGCCCTTGACAGGAGCTGAGTTTCGAGGAAAATCTACAGTGAACCATCTCGCCGTAGGTTCTCTGGAAGAAAGCTATTTTTAGAGGAGTTGGCTCTGGTATACGAAGAGACCAGAACACACTCCACTGAGCTGCCTTGGCTCTGGAAAAAACCTAAGAGAGTGTGCCAGGTTGCTTTGCATGAGAGCTAGGCACCCCGTCCAAATGCTGGAGGGCACAGAACCTCTCCCAAGGCCAAGGCCATTTAAAAGAATCTTTAGCAGCCCAGGATTGAGGAGAGGGAAGGCAGAGCCTGAAATGGTACCAAGCATCTTAAGGGACAAGTGCAAGTGTGGATTCTTTAGGTGGCCATGGGCCAGAGGGGGAATTCTCAGTATTCAAAACAAAAAGTTTTGGATGTCTTCGGCATGGTAAAATCAGACATCTCTATTTCTTCTGGGCATGACTTGTTGTTTCAGTTCTGTTCCTTTTTGCTTTCCTACCTTTTCAGAGGAGTCTGCTAGTCTCCTCTCACTGCTAAGAGGATGCATTGTAGTAGCTTTAGAGACTTTTAGGCAAATGCACCGGTCCCCAAGCCTGGCTGCACTGCTGTTACAAGATGCAAGACTCTTTCCTCTCTGAAAGTTCTGTTCTACATGGTACCACTCGAACTGCCCTCAGCAGCCACAGAGACTTGCCTCGTCTGCTTCAGTTTCTCAGCTTCATTTCATCACAAAGGAAGAAGGAAACAAACACGGCAGGAAGAGTACTGTGTAATCCATCTGGTAGACTGTGGGTGCCCAGCAAGCAGGGGCAGC
Organism: Octodon degus; assembly: GCF_000260255.1. Classification (NCBI taxonomy): domain Eukaryota; kingdom Metazoa; phylum Chordata; class Mammalia; order Rodentia; family Octodontidae; genus Octodon; species Octodon degus. Next base: position 5,564,028 of record NW_004524661.1, on the reverse strand, counting down.
CTTAGTGCTATGTCTGCATACATTTGCATGAAGATAAGAGAATCCAAGGTTCAAATAGTAATGCATGTGGCTGGCCTCTGTCTGGAGCTCACTCTCTCAACCATCACCTTGTGAAGAACCAGCTAGCTTTCTCCCTCCCCGACTCCTGCCCCCTCCTTGCCTCTCTCCTTCCCTTTCTCCATTCCCCTTTTCACCCTTTTTCATCCTTTCTTCTACACTGACAGTTGAACCCAGGGTCTTCACATTTTGCTACCTCCAAAGTCCTTTTTAATTTTGAGACAGGGTCTCACTAAGTTACCCAAGCTGGACTTGAACTTATGATCCTGCTTCAACATCCCAGAGGTTGGGATTAAAGACATGTGTCACCATCTCTGACAGAACTGACCTTCCTTTATGGAGATATCTCTTGCATTGGTAGTTCTTGCTTTTAGAGTGTGGTTTCCAGTCCCTGTCACCATCTCTCACTGAAGGAGTAAAAAGGGTTACAGTTGTAGCTATAGGAGCACAACATCCATTGCTAATTTAGGATGTTCTATGCTAAGCATCTTATACCACACATTCATTTGGCCTTCCTTGGAACCATTAAGGACATACTGCTAGTCTCTGGACCTTTCAGTTGAGGAAACCAAGCCTCAGTAAAGTTATTTGCACACAGCTGGAATCCCACGTGGGGAGCTGGGAAGAAGACTGCAATTTTAAGGCCAGCGTGGGCACTTCAGCAAGATCCTATCTCAAAGTAAAAAACAAAAAGGGCTGGGAGGATGTAGCTCAGTGGTGGAGTGCTTCTGGGTTCAAACTTCAGCAGGGAAGGAAAGAAAGTCATTTGAAAACAGTTCTAGGCAAGATGAGCTCCAGGATGTGTGTCTCCCTGAGACGTGGCCTGGACTCTCAATCAGCTGGTTGTGGTTTCATGTGTGAAGGCACTCTGCTTGGTTTTATTTTCCAATGAAGTCAGTGTATATGCACATATAAACTTATGATTATGCAATTACATGTAATTATGCATATATAGAACATACACGCCTTCTTTTTTCAGCGTTCATAATTTTGTAAAAGTAAAGGACAATGCCTGGCACATATAGTTTTAGCATTTGAAGGCTGAGGCAAGAGGATCTCCATAAGTTTGACACCAGCCTGGGCTACATAATGAGTTCCAGGCCAGGCTGAACTACATAATGAGACCCTGTCTCATAAAACAAAACAAAAGACATTTTTAATAAAACAAAACCTGAATAATGAAGTCCAGAAACTTAAAATAAAGGATAAGCTTTCAAGGTGAATATAGAAAAATGTCACTTTGTTCTAAACTTTCCACTTTACCACATATTGGGAAAACATGATGGCCAGACAATCTTTTGGCAGTTACTTCTCTACCTTGTCAATGTCTCTTTTAAATTTAACATACATATGTGGGCCCCAGCATCCGAGTATGGTCTGGCCTGCATAAGGGGAACGTCCGGTGTGAATATTTGTACTGTCTCTCACCTGGAGACCTGGTTTATGTACCTGTGAGCCCCATTGATGGGCACAGAGGTACAAAGCAGGGCAGAAGGGAGGGCAGGCACAGGGCCCCAAATCAGGGCTGGGTGGGGGCCTCTAGTCATGGCCTGATGACTCAGATTGGCCTCTTCCCTCAGACTGTGGCTTTGAAACCTGGCCAAGGAAGGTCTACAGCTGCCAAAGACCAAAGATAAAAGCCGGCAGATGGAAGGAGACAGGAACAAGGGCAGGCAGTGAAAAAGAGGAGCAGTCTTGGAGACTCTGCCATGAGATCGGGCTGGCAGGAGTCCTGTCTTGAACATCCGTCCACCGTGGGAGGCTGGAGTATCATCATAGGGAGGGTGGAGGGTGAGGAGGAGGGCTTGCAGCGAGGGGAGCACAGGGCGAAGAGAGGGGGTAGGAAATGGAGTAGAAAGGTCAAGGCTGGGGAGGGAGAGAGGCAAGGGAAGAGGAGGAAGGGAGCACAATGAAGAGGACACGGTGCTGCACAATAAGCAGTGAGATTCCCCAGAGGAGACGGGGGAGCCCGGGTGAGTGGCAGTGCTGAGGGGGTTCTGGGTGTGTGGCGACCGGAAGGGGCAGCTCTTTGTTTTGCTGGGTGAGGGAAGGTTGAGGCCTGGGGGGGGCGCAGGTGAAGGACACGAAGCAATGGATTGCAGGTGAAAAGGCCGGGCTGAGCAGCTGCTGCCTGCAGGATGGGCACGAGAGCATGGGCTGTACCCACTGGGCTGGGCAGGACAGCTTTAAAGAGAATCAGAGAAAAGAGGGCCAGGTAAGAGAAAGAAGAAGGTAGAGCACCGCTGCTGTAGGCCAAAATGTTGCTTCTGCTCTGCACAGGGGTAAACGAGACCTCAGAATGGCTCCTGGCTGGCCCCTCACACACTTTCAGACCCCAATCTGCGGCCTTCCCCTCTACTTGCTCCATTCTAGTCCTAGCAACCTTTGGTGCCCCAGGCACACACCCACCTCAGGGCGCTTGTGCGTGCCTTCCCCCTGCCTGTCACTCTCTTCCTCCACATAGCTACTTTCTTCTCAGTTGCCTAAGTCCTATCCCTCGTTTCATTTTTCTCCATAGAATCTACCACCTTCCAGCCGATTATCTCACTTACTCTGTTTATTGTTTATTCATCCCTCCCCCAAATACAAAAGTCATAAAGGCAGAAATTTTGTCTCTTTTGTTCCTTGCTGTCTCTCCCGGAGTAAAACAACAGCTGCAACACAGTGGCCTCACAATGTGCTCAATGTATTTTCAAGAGAATGAAAGAGTCAACGGGCCATCTGTTGAAGTGAATGGAGAATAGAGAACACACGTGGGGAAGGAAGGAAGAACAGGTGGCAGAGGGGAAGAGAGGAAGGGATGAGGTGTAAGCAGAGAGTCCAGGGAAATTCACTTTTTACTTGGGAAACTTCATCTAATGATGTTTTCAGGACAGAGGTTACAAATAATGTTGTCAATAAAGCCGTGTAAAGGTGAGGACAGAAAATGAGAACAACTATGGTCATTTAAAGCATGATCCTGAGGTCATGATACCCTGATGCACTACTCATTCAACAACACGATCCTGGCCATTTTCTAATGTATGAATAAAGGTGGACCAGGATGCACTACATGGACAAACACATTGGACTGAAGCTTTTACTTTTGGCACGTACACATGACCTTCACCATCTTCCTCCGGAAGATCTACATGCAGGACAAAACTCTGCAGTGGTTTGAAATGATTGTGAGCCCAGTCCCCTTCTCAGACTGTGGTGGCACTGGGCCAGTTCTGCTTTGATACTTCCCCTCTTCTACCACAGCCATTGCTTTATAAAATGCTTGTTAAAGTGTTAGTGTGCCACATCCAGTGTCTCATTTGGTTTTCACTGTGGCCCATGGAAGTATAATTCTATTGTTATGACATTACTGTAGATAAGAAAACTACAGTGGAAAGACAGTGATTAATTTACCTATGGTCATACAATAGTACATAGGACAGTCAGGTATAAACAGCAAAACTCTAGGGAAGGGACTGGCTCACTCATTGGAAAGGACCAGACAAAATATATTTTAGGCATTGTGGGCCACATGGTCTTTTGTTGCAAACACTCAACACAGCTGCAAAAGAGTGGGCATATATAGTATATGAACAAATGTGGATGGAGGTGTTCTAATAAAACTTTATTTATAATTTTGTTGTTTCTCTTTGATGAAAAACCCAGAGGGAAACAAGAAGCATAATGGGGGGATAGATGTTCGGAAGAAGGAAGACCACATTCAAATGGAAAAAGGAACAAGGGAGCAGGGAGAGGGGAGAAAGGGAAGGAAGGACCAGGAAAAATAAAAGAGAACAGAAGGAAACAGCATTTGTAAATGGGGAGGGGAAGAACGGTTTCAGGGAGGGGAGGGGCATAGGGAACAAAAGAAGAATCAACGTGCAGGTACAAACTCCCTAAGATGAAAGTGACCAACATATATGACAAATACGTACAAATAACAAAATATTACAAAAATAAAACTCTATTTACAAAAACAGATGGTGAGTGTATTTGGCCTAGGGATGTATCGTGTTGACTCTGTTCTGGAGTCTATGTTCCTGGCCACTGAGCTGTCTTTCCTGGGACAGCAAACAGCTGCCTGAGCAGCTCTTAGGGACATCTTTAAAATCTCAATACGCTGATAGTCTAGTAGAAGGTTGGTGGGGACAAAATGGTGAACTCACCTGGGACAGAGGGGTGGCAAATCAGCGTACTTACATTTCAATGATGCTCTCTGGCAGGTTGGCAGGGATTTCGGTCAAGCCCTTTCCTCGACAGTCTACGATATTATTACTGCAAGTGCAGGTAGAAGGGCATGAGAGGGAGTTGGCGTTGCAGGTTGGAGCCTCTGAGTGCGGACCTGTGGGGCCAGAGCACAACGTCCATGACTCGTATCTATGTCGGGAGCGAGCTAGCACCTGTTTACTTCCCTGGTAAATTAGTGGACAGATCATCACTAGCTGATATCCCTCTTCTCCTAGGAGTCCTTGGAGAGTCTGACATTGACCTTGTTCTTCTACATTTGTTCTAACTTCCCTGCTCTCCCACCATCCTAGGCTTGTATAGAAAGAGGATTCCTTAGAGTTAGTCACTCAAGAAAGTATGCTGCTGGAACCCAAACGCTGCTGAGACAGATGGCTTTTTTAGGGCATCCAACATCTGAATGGTGCCCTGAGGTTCTGGCTCTTACCTGATGGTTGGATGCTGAGTGTAGGCACAACCTTTTTATTTGGTTGGAAACCACTGGAAATATCAAAACAGTGGTAAAGGTGGCAGATTTCCCCTACTTGGGGCACTGATGCCACAATGTTCCTACATTCATCACCAGTGCTACCTAAGCCAGTTCCAAATAGCTTTTATGTTCACGAAACAAACAAATACAACTTCTCTTGCTAGAAAAAAGGTAGCTGAGTTGCCCCATACTGTAGACTCTGTTTTTCATTTTATTTGAGGTAATAACCAGGGTGAATTTAAAGCAAAGTGATAAAAAAAACCCATGCAATGGTACCCAAGGAGATTATTTAGAAAGCCAAACACAAACACATCCATCACTAACTTAACTCAAGGCTCACAATCACTAAGCATCCTAATGACTTTCTCTAGTGGTCACATCAAATCCCAAACACGAGAAACACATTTAAATGTTTTAAAAACAATGTAAACATTTCCATGCTTTGATCACCACCTCAAAGTGAGGTAAGAATCTCAAACACATGTTTTTTAAAATTGGATGTTACAGTCTACAAGGGAAACTCCACCCAGTAGGCCTCCCAGGGCCCCACCCTGAGCTTTCTGGGTCTGGCCAGCAGTGGTCACTTCAGCGTCTTTCCCGATCGCCATCTGAGCAAAGGGCCCTGGGATGAGCTCAAGCTCAGACCAACTCTGCAGATCCCCTCACTACTTGCATGTGGAATCCCTGGCTGGTGGGCCTTGGATGCAGATTGACTACAAAAGAGGGAACACATCTGTGGGGAAAAATGACTTATGGTTTGGCCTCTGTTCATGAAGAAATTAAAGCCAGAGTGAATACAGCTACAGGAGCTGAAACAGATAAGCAGTCAGGCTGGGGCCAGGGCTCACACGGACATGGAGGGTCCACCTCTGCATTCAGTAGTCCCCATGGCCCAAGAGGAGACCTGGTGAGGAGCTATCGGTGCTCACGTTGATATCCATAGCTTAATGTCAGATCTTCCAGAAAGTGGCAGTCCAATAACTAGAGATTCTTACTGTTCTTTGAACACACACACACACACACACACACACACACACACACACACACATTGTAAAATATCTTCCTAGCTGGGACATTTGAGAACATATTCTTATCTGATACACAAAGACTTAAAGCCCCCTAGGACCCCACTAGGAGAGCCAGTGGAGACCATGGAAAATGCCAGAGAGCTTATGACTTACACTACAACCCCCACTGGAATATTCTCCTAAGGAGAGTGGAGATACTAGCGCTGTCCCAAATTGGCAAAGACTTCACATTTCTGCGAAAGCAGCAACAAAGAGAGACAGCAGATCAAACAGGAGGGGGTGTTGCGGCAGACAGAGCGGCCTTTGGAGTCTTTCTGCCTTGAGCTGAATCTTGGTTGCATTGTTTTCCCCTGGGCTTCAGTCTTTCCCATCTATAAAATGGGGACAATCACAATAGTTGCTTCATAGCATGGATTGTTGTGAAGCTGAAAACAAGGGAAGTAGATGCACGAAAAGGTTTTAGAAGAATGCCTGGCACTGAGTAAGAAAGAGCTGAGCGATGCTAGCTGCTAGCTGTTGAGCCTTGCTTTGCTACTCCATGTCTGTGAGACCTTGGGCAGCTCACAGGACCTGTCTCTGAGCCTCTCTGTTGCCATCTCACTGAATAAGGAGTTTTGATGGATATGATTTCTGAAGTCCTCACTGGGACCACAGATCCACTGCTCCTGTTCCTTGGGTGAATGGGAGGAGAGTGAGCAGACACATACCAGAAGTGTCTCCTGCCCTGCTCTGTCTCTCTCAGCGGGGTGCACGGAGCAGCAACAGCTTGAGGGCTCCCATCCAAAGGAGGCTGGGAGCAGTGGGCAGGTGTTCTGGGGCTTTCGAAGTATAGGTGCTGTTTCCTGAGGAAAACAGCCGTGCCTGGGTGCCCTTCATGTCAAAGGAAATGTGTACTTGGTCAGGCCAGTACACACTTCATTTGACACACTTCCTTTGGGAGATACCCGGGGGGCTGCAGCCTGAGGCCTTCCAGATAGAGGATGGAAAGGCAGTCCGCCTTCTGATTTGTCAAGATTGTTACCTGGATGGAGCATATTAGAAAATGAGGAAGAGGGACCAGCCGCAGTGGCGTGCGTCTGCAATCCCAGTGCTGGGGAGACTGAAAACAGGAGGATCACTAAGAGTCAGAGCTGCATAGTGAGACCCTGTACCAAATACATAGAAAAAGAAAAAAGAAAGAAAACGCGGAAGAAAGACATATGTAAGGGCTCCTACTGGCACTAAGAAGTTCCCACATGGATTTTTTTTTTTCATCCTCAAAGCTGCCCCTCTCATTGCTGTTGGACTAAATTCTGTTCTAAACCAGGCCCAGGCTGCAGGGTTGGGTGCCCCTGGGAACTGGCCGGGTCTTTCCCAGGGTGGCTCTGACTGTTGGCAGTGTGGGCTCTACTTCAAGGGATGCTGTCCAAGCAAAAAAGCCTGTGAAAAGGATTCCTTAACCAGGTCACTAACAACACCTTTAATTACACAGAGAGAAGCAACAGTAATTACAGTCTCTGTCAGTACCCTGCGCTGGAGGACAGCGAGGTTGTTATCGTTTCCATTAACCACAGCATTTCAGGTTCCAGATGAGGTTGAGGGATAGGCTCACTTTCTCGGCAAGTGTCTTCCCCTGATTTCTGCCCATGGGACACGCCCACTTCACGCAGGCCTGAGTGCCTCCGAGTGACAGAGATACCCCTTTCCCCTTCACTTTCTCCATGTGGACACATGGAGACCAGAATGCAAATTCTGCAAGGGTAGCAACTGTTCTGAGTCTTCATCGCCGCTGTATTTTCCAGGCCTAAAAGAAGGCTTGTCCCAGAACACAAACTTGATAAATATGCAATGGATGGATGAACAAGAGTGTGGACACATGAAGGAAACTAGCCTTGAAGGTGAGGTGGAGCTGAAAGTCACAGGTACAGAGGTGCATGGTCCCAAGTTCTGAACACCCCAGCTCTGATATGCAGTGTCGATGGTAAAGTGGGGAGGTGATGTGGCCACTGGGGATGGAACTGTCCTGCCTGACGCTTGCTTCTGTCTGCTGTGGCTCTCAGGGCTGGCAAAGTACATTTGTCCATCACCTGATCTTCCCATGGGCCTCTCTGGCCTGCCTGGGTCAAGCTGTCCTAGGTGCTGTGCTGTGTAATGCCAACAAGTCCCTCCCTCCTGCCCTTCCTGGGCACATGGGCAGTCAGGGACAGGAGGACACACCTATCCTCCCACCAAACAAGCAATAGCCCAATAAGCTGGGAAGCAGAGAAGGAGAACTGCATTTCCATATTGGGACAGAGAACTCTCTCTACCTATCTTTGATGAAAGGAATATGCAGCTCTGCCTCTGCCTCTGCCTGTGAGCACATGTGGCCTCTTTTGGTACACACATTCAGTGGATCCATGCCATCCTCCAGTGAGCCCACCCATTGGCAGGCACAGTGGCTGCAAAGCAGAGCACAGGAATGCACAGCCCACGAGACCTCTGTAATCTGCTTTCTATGATGTTCTCTTGTCAGTTAAGAAGCACAGGCAGAACTATGCTTTACTTTTTGTTTTTAAATAAGTCCCTAAGCTATCTGTTCTTGAAAGTCTTTCAGTGGGACTAGAATACCACTCTACCTGAGGTGGAAGAATGTTCTCAGCCACACGGGGAGGTGGGGATGTATCTTCCCTGTAGGGGCTGCCTTCACTTAAACTTTGGACTCTTGATTCAAAGCCAAAGCAACTTCTCTGGCAAACCAGGTGGAAACTAGTCCGTGCAGTATTTGAGTATCTCCCAAGAACCCCAGGACCATGCCTGATGTCTTGAGGGAAGGCAGAGTGTTGGGGAGTGGAGATGTTGGCTCCTTCCTGCTTGGCATTAATTTCCAAGGTCACCCAGAATGAGGGCACTTGTGGAGTGAGAGGGCGGGGATGTATTCCCAGTCCAACCTCGGTCTCTGAATCTGCCAGCCTGGGTGGGACACTAGTTAGCTCTTCTGTCTACAGAGCTCTTGCTCTAGTTCTTGGAAAAAAGAAAGAGAAGCCCACGAAAAGGAGCTGGTTCCTGCCCAGCTATAGCCTCATCTTTAATTCTTTTTCTGATGAGGAAAACGGGGCTGACAGTTACACTGAAAGCACAAGGCCCTGACTTGTCTGCTCAGAGGAAGGGGCAACGATCACTGAATGTAGACTGAGACAGGCCCATATAGATAGGCAGGTAACAGAAGCCCCAAGGTAGGACCCCAAGTGCCAAGGATGCTGTGGTGGCCAAATTAAGCATGACCATCATTCTCATACAGCAGCTATATCTGCTACACGTTTGCTATGTGCTGGGGCTACATCAGACATCTTGTGTGTATTAGCTCACTCGGCCCTCATCACGAGCACGATTTAGGATCTTATGTCTGCTACTCCCATTTCATTGATGAAAAAATGGTAGAAAGAGAAGGTTAAGCAACCTGCCCAAGACCACATAGCTACGGGACAACAAGGTTCTAAAGTTTGGTCTCCTCTGCCAGAAAGGCATCCAGAAAGCCTCTGATTATTGCCATGAAACAGAAAAGCACCAGAGCCTCAGAGGCAGGAACTATGGGTTCAAGGACCGAAATGTGGACCGAGTAAATGACACTAGCAAGAGGTGGACCTTCTTCTGATTCTTTCTTTCTGTCTGAAAAAAAAATCACTCCGAGTAAAAAATAAATCTGATGGCCTTATATATAGAAATAAATTAATTCTAGTATTCAAATTAAGCTTCCCTTCTGGCCTCTGGCCTTTCAAAAGCCAACAACAGACTGCAACGACAATGGAGCTTGAACAATTATGATGAGAATATAAATGAATGTGATTTAAATACCAGAGGCATGATAATTTTGGAAATGGCTAAATAAACCTAATAATCTCATTCTTGCAATGTTCAATTATGGTGTTTTAATTAAAACCTCCTAAGGAGATGGGTGGCTAGTCATGGCTTACCTTAATTATCTTTTTACTTAGTAACTAGCCCCCAATTTATATTAAAAAAATGAAATGAAAGGAAAGAAAGAAGAATAAGAAGACGAGGAAAGTCTCTTGTTTCCAGGGAGATAAGTATATTTCATTTTTAATAATAAATGAGGAAGTGTTTATGGATAAGCTGTTCGGCTCAAGACTCATTGTAGGAATGGGAACACCTGAAAAAAATGAGATGTGGCCCCTTATTATTAGGAGATGAAATTAATATCTTTATGAAAAGATGATACATTCAAGGCCATGGATATAAAAGTGGAAAACAGGCAAAGCAATGGATTCAAAAAATATTCTAAGGAAACAGTAATTGATACAGGAGGTGAAATATTTAACTACTAGCCACAAATTATAAACTAAGGCAGATAGAAACTCTCACAGAATAACCAGGAAAGGAATATATGGGGAAAAGAAATCTCTCTTGAAAAAAAAAGAAGACAACTCGCAACTCGTATAACGTGAAGTTTTTCTCTGGTGTATTATCTTGAACTTTGACAAGGTTTTGGCCTGGCCAAATAACACGAAGGAAGCACAGCCCGTGGGTTCGTGGACTGCTCAGGCCCCAGGCTTCCTCTCCAGACGAGGGAAATGCACAGAGAAACCCTCTCAGCGCTCCCCCAGGAGGCAGGTTGTGCTAACCAAAAAATAAATGTATATTCTTACACCTTGGTGAAGAATTCCCAACGCCCACTCAGGGAAAGAAAATAAATATCTTGGGCAGAGTTGACAGAGATGAATTTTGCAAGAGTGCTGCTAGCAAAGTTGGGGGTTAGCGGAAGTGATAAGAAGCCCATCTCTGGGGCTTCTGTGGAGAAACAGCCGGGCTCCAGACAGCTGGATTTAATTCAAAGGGAGATATCGGGAGCTTGGGCAGGCAGAACCCTCCCAGGCTGAGCGAGATAAAGCTCTTTCCTGTCTCCAGAGTGCTCTGGTGAATTTTTCGGTATCACTAAAGGGCCAGTGGGGCTTTTCTTCTGCTTGTTGACAGAGACCACTGCTAACAATGCTGTAGGCAGGGATGGCTTCATTGGTGCTCCATGCCTCCTTCTCCTGAGCAGATGACCTCGAGATTTTTAGAGAAATTCCTGTCTCTCTGTTTCTTGACCAAAGTCCTATTCTAGTTGAATCATTAGAGAAATGGAATGGGGAGCACTTGTGGCTTTTCAGCTTCCAACAACCACCGCCGGGTCCACACAAAACAGCGTCCTTCAGAGCCCTTCCTAAACCCTGGCCTGCACCCTCCAAGGTGCATGGGGTGGCCAGCACCCAAGGGAGGCCCCCCTTCTCTTCGATCTCCTTCTCAGGACCTCAGCCTCATAGTCTGACCACCCAGATGGAGCCTTGCTCCTCACCATTTCCTCGGGCCCACTACCCCTCACAATCATAGAGAAGGCAGCACTTCCTGTGGGCTGTGCTCTTCCACACCTTGCTGATGAGGTGGAAGTTCACACATCACAGGGATTCAATGCACCACTTCTTCTAGACCATTATAGCTGACTGTGGCCTTTGCTAAATGAACCTCTTATGGCTTCTAGCTTTTAATCCATGGGTACTAGGTAAAATATTTAAATAATTTCTCATTACAGGTGGAGTTAACTAGCACACTGGTGTTTGGAACTGAAGTTCTCACATCCTCAAAAGATACCTGGCTTCATAGTAGAGGCTACAGGGCCCATCACAAGGAATGAACTTGTCTGCTATGAACAGGGAAGTTATTAAGGATGCTCCTGTACAGCTAACAACGATCCACTGCTAGATCTTGATTTGTCTAAGAAGGGAAGTTTGGGGCATCAGCATTTCCAGGACATAGGAAGGACAGCCCTCAGTCTCATGGGGTTTGGTTCTTAACTGCTGGGTAAACAGGGTCTTACCCCTCTGGACAGGGAGGTAGTCACAGGACGAAGTGACATTCACGGCTGAGCACTGCATTAAACTCGGCACCCACCTACAACGATGTGTTCTAACATTCTCTCTAATTAGTTTTTCTCACTAGCTCTTCGATGACTCCTGCACTCTATAATTATTTCTTTCCCTGGCACTTATGCCAATATTGCACCCTTTGCCTAATAATTACACCAATTATAGTCGCTATATTTGAATTTGGTGGCTATGTGATAAACGGTTTTATTATACACTGTGTGATGGGAAGTGATTTCTAAGTGGGTGTCTAGAGGAAGCTATTGAGGTACTGCTCTGAGATAAGTTAAAAATGTTTTCAGAGAATACATGATGTGCTGAAGTAATGCTGTGATGGGAGGAAGCAGCACAGAGAGACAGGAAATCAAGTTCAAAGTAATTCTTGCACAGAATGAACACAGCCTGAGGGCAGGGGAGGGACAGTCTGTACTTTGCGCCATTCTGGGGTCCCGGGAGCACAGGCCAGACTCCGTAAGTTCTATTTCTGGCACTGGGATTGAATTCAGGACCTTGCGCTTGCCAGGCAGGGGCTTAGGCCGCTGAGCTATCTTCCCAGCCCTAAGTTCTCTCTCTTAGAAGTCATCACTGTTTAGAAAAGTGCAGAGGCACGCAAGCCCAGCCCCTGCGGTTCTCACTCCCTGCTGCACACCAGCTTCCCAAGTTCCGCCCAGGGGGCTGTTGGCTTGTTAGAAATCTGTCTATGTTTTTGGGAAACTCCCTAATGCAACACTGTCTTTTCGAAAAAGAAAATCAAAGGATCAGCTTTATTTCTTTGCCACCAGGAAAGGAAAAAGTAGAGAATGTCCATGAAAAGTAAAAAGCAAGCAAATAAGCAAGATTTAGGACCTGGTGAAAGGCAGTGCCCTCCGGGAAGATGTGAGTACGCAGGCGCTGCCCGTCCCTGGGGATCCGAGCTACCTTCAGTTATGTGTCTGCACGGCTCGGTTTCATGTGATACAGAGGCAATCTGTGCCACTATTACACTTTAATTAGCCACAGATCAAACTCTTATGTTTGCTTAGCACATTTTGTGGGCCTCCTAAATTCTAATAATTAAGCTCCACTTATTTAGCTATTACCAAGTGCTGTGTAGTATGCTAAGTGCTTTATTGCACCATTTCTCTTAATCCTACCACCCCTCCTTTGAGTTATAAGCTATTATTATTTCTATTTTGCAGACAGATGGTAACTTGCCAAAGTCATGTACTAGGAAGGGGCAGAGTTCAGATTTCCAGCCAGGCAGCCTGACTCTGTAGCCTACATTATCCTGTCTCTCAATTTTTGCAAGCATTTGGGTGACAGAAGCAGTATAGCAAATATTTTTTTTTTTCTTTCTGTATCTAGGACAGGGTCTACAGGGTCTCCCTATGTAGATCAGATGCATAGTGATTCTCCTGTTTTCAGATTCCCAAGTGCTAGGATTACAGGCACATGTCACCACGCCCAGTCTCAATTGCAGTCTCAGTACACCACAGTATAGCTAATATGAAAATACCTCCAATTATACCTGTTTTCCTATGACATGTGGCTAAACAAATGTTAGGCTTCCTAGTGCCACTGGACTGTGGGGCTTAACAGAAAATGATTTAGGAGTGCTTCTAGCATTTTTCATTACCAAATGTCAAAAACCTTTCTTTGAACCCCTTGAGGCACTCCAGATTTCTTTAAGCGACAACGATGCACTTGGGACAGCCTATGCGCTTCTTCCACACCCATCTCTGGGCTGGGCTCTGTGTTCAAGGCCACGGCCTCAGAGGGCAGAGCTTGTGGGTGGCTAAGTCTCAGCCCAGGAAAGGAGAGCATGTGGGGCAGCCTCACCTGGACACACATATTCTTTCTTCTGCACGTCTGCCACGTTGAAGCCCCTTAGGTGCACAGGAGCCATGCAGAGTGTGAATTGGCCAATTGTCCTTCTTTGTCGCAACCAGTCTGAGAGCCAGGCTAGGTGGCAGTCGCAGTACAGGTGGTTGGAGTGGAGGCGCCTAGGAGATGAGAAGGAAGATGCTGTCATGCAGCGAAGGGAGGAGGCTACGTGTGGCTGAACGGAGTGGGCCAGACCTCTGTGGCCCCTTCCCCAGTGTGATAATTCTCAAGAGCTTGGGGAAACATTTCCCTGTGGGCTCCTGAAAACAGAAGCCTCAGCCCTTTTATTGCCAAGCCACAAATTATCTGCATGCGTAGGCCACATCCAATGGGTGCCCTTGGGGTTTTGAGCAATCCCCCTTCTTAATAAATAATTCTACTCTTTTCTTTCCCATGCAGGCACACAGTGGAGGGAGAGTGCCAATGTCACACCATCCCGACTGAGTAAAACTTATGGAGGGGTCACTCTTGCGTGGTTCATATTTTAGCTAGCCGAGATCTAGGTAGCTTGAGACATGGTTCCAACCTCAAGGCCTTCTCCGCATTGGCACTGAGGCTTTCCCCTTAGTTCTCCTTCCTCCCCTCCCCAGTGGTCCTTCAGAGGCCCACGGCTGGAAATGTAGCCAGGCCTGCCTGCAACCAGCACCTCTTGCACACGCTAGACAGTCTGGGTGGGGCGCAAAGGTAGCGGTGCTTCCTGAAGCATAGACCGCCTCTCTGCCTGCCCAAGGCAGTGAAATCCAGAGCAATGTTTCCTGGTGCCTCTCCCTCTTTGCTCAATTTAAATCCACTTGGAGTATTTGCCATTTTGACTGATTTAAGTGTCTCTGAAAGGATTTCCCAACCAGTTCCAGGGTTCTTTGGCTTTCCTCCTCTGGGAGCTGTGATTACAGATCAATTTCTTGCCCTTGAGTGAATAGGGTTCCCTGGAGGGACCTGCCTGTTCCACTTCTGCAGGGGAATCCCAGCTGGTTAAATGACTTGAACTTCCCTTCTGAGTGGCTGAGAATATTCAGGGGCTCTAAACAGTCTTCCTTAGGACTTTCCATCAGGGGTTTCCAACTACAGTCCTAGGTCCTTAAGTGCTGGTGGATGAGTTTTATTAGTATCAGGCTTGGGTTTCTGATGCAAATTTCAAAGGCCTAAACTCAGACATGCTAATCAGCTAGAGTTCTCTGGGGACTTTCCAGCGCTCTGTGTCAAGTCTGTTAATACTGAGTGGCAGCCTGAAGCACTGGCTTGGGTGCCTGTAATGGGACAGCTGAAGGGCTCTTGACCACATTCCACTCAGCCTAGGGTCAACACTGCCAAACAGGAGCCAAGTGCAGCTAACTCAGCTGCACGAGGTTGGAAGAGCACAAAGCGGCAGAAGGCTGGAGCTGTGGGGGCCTCGGCTGCCCCAGGTCTCATTACTTCAGAGATTAGATTAAGCCGCATCTCATAAAAATGTCCTTTTTTGAGTGTGATTTTGTTTTCATTTTGATACAGTTTTCTTTTTGTATTTCTAGGTAAGATGAGTGTACTTTTAGAAGCTCCTAGGGTCTGGATACAGTGACTATGTAGGTTCCCAGACATTTTTCCTTTGCAGTTTCAAAGATCAGACTCCTTGAGTTGAAGCAAGCTTGGCTTCCTCTTAGCCTGCACTCCAAACAGGTGTGACAGTTGGGAAGGGGACGGAGAGTGCCCTAGGACTCAGCTGGTGAGGAGGATTGCCATGCTAGGAGTAAAGCAAGCCCTCTGCTTGGTCACTCAGTAGGATCACTTTGTGTCAAGGGCAAAAGGAAAGATTGGCGAAGCATTTTCAGGTGCTGCATTACTGCTTAATGCAGGGCAAAATGGAGAGGAGAGAATACTATGGCCAGTAAACTCCCTAGGTATAAAGGCTGCAGTGGGTCGGCTGTGGACAGGGGGAGAACCCAAGGCGGGCAGCAGTGGCAGTGGAAACTGAGGTGCAGCAGTTCTTCCATCACCAGGAGAATCAGGGCCCTTTGATTAGCTTGGCTTTTATGTGAAAAGGCTGTTTCCTATCTGGCAGTGAGCTAAGGATGATAAGACCAGGGGTTTCACTATGAGGCAATAAACACAGGCCCCTGAGGATGATCAATGCAAACAAATTCTTGTCAGCTCCAACACAGGTCAAGAGACAAAGGAACAGCAAGATGAGGTCTGAATGAGTCAGGTCCTTCCTGGGCTGATTCATTTCTGGGATAGCTAAAGTATCAATGGTCTCCCTTCTGGAAGATTATGTTGGGTTGGTTCTTTCTCAGTCCTGGCTGGCCAGCAATATGCTACAGCTCTTCTTAGCCTTGCCACAGGAGCTCCTGTTCTTTTAGTCACCATCCTAGGAATTTTTCCCTTCCCAAGTGGGGCTGCAGAAAAGATGTGACCCAACAATGTGGGCTCTTGTTAAAAGCCTGGGACAGCAGATAGGCTCAGTTCCCTCCTCTAGGAATTCTATCCGTCAGAAAAGCTAGATGAGTCAAGCTGGGGGCAGATTATTTCAGTCCACCTTTCACTTCATGTTTGGGAGATCAAATGGGGTGATACCATCCCAAACACTACTATTAAAAGAAACATAATCATGGTGATCATGAAACTTGAGCTTGAGCATTGCCAGAAATAATCCTAATTATATTATGTGAGAGGAAATTATTTTAATTATTTTCCACAACTGGGGCAAGTTGTGACAGTGATGATACTGGGGGGGGCAGTGGCCTTCATTGGTTCTTGGGCCAATGGTATGGATTCAGGTATAGATGTCAAACTGTGTGAGTTTTACCCTGGTTCTATGCTTTTTTGACTTTGACTTTTGGTGGTGATTTAACTCTGGCTCTTAGGGTGGTTTTCTGTAAAATGCAGATGTTTGGAGATTGGTGCCTCTTCGTAGGGGTATTGTGAGGACTGAAACAATTCTTGGGAAGTGCTTAGCACCCGGTCTGGTGCACAATGAACCACTGAAGCAATGTTTCTTATTCTTACGATTCAGAGGACACTAGTCCACACTTCAGTCTCTTCCCAGCTGACAGATCTGCCCATTCAAGCCTATAGTTTTTTATTTAGCCACCAAGGTATCAAGGCGCTAGGAGGTTCCTTCATGCTGTTCTGCAACCTTTTATTGATGGACACATTATATTCCATGTTGATGAAACCACCTTTACAGAACATAAGGTGAGTGAATACAAATGCCAATTTATAAAAGGTGCCTTTTAGCCACAGACGCTAAATTAAATTTCTAGCAAACCCTTTTAGAGAGGGTCACTGTTCATTTTCTATAAAATGTGGCTTTCTGAATTCAATATAAAAGCTTTCCTTTGGAAATCCCATTTATGACTTCCTTCCTCTCTCCTTCTCTCTCCTCCACCACTACCACCAGACCCCCCCAAAAACTTTAATTACAGTGAAGGGGGATTAGTCAGCTCATCTCCAGGGAGCTCCATACAGAGCCATCTCTGAAATTAAACTAAAGAGAAAATGGCAGCAGGCAGGGAGCAGAGAGAGCAGATGAGATTGACTGATTGATTGGAACTCATCCCATGAATACTCAGGACCACAGAGAAGAATGACAAGAGAAGCAAGGAGATAAAGCCCTCTTGCCCTCTTCTCCCAGCCCAGTGCACCCCACAGAAGAAGCACCTGAGAGCCAAGCCTAAGCACCTCCTTCTCACCCCTAGGAACCCAGCCTTGCTCCTGCTATTGTTCCTCCTAAACTGAAAGTAATGAACAGAGGAAGTACAAAACTCAGGGGCGGGTCCAAGAGGCTGAGCCCCTGCCCTCTGCAGAAGAGAGCCATTTTCTTCTGTGTACCCATTTGTCTGGGCTGATGCAGTCCCAGCATTGTGAGACTTACTTTTTTCTTCTTGCCTGGGAGCCCTGGGCTACACACTTTCCCAGCTGAATTGTGGTTTGCTGGGGACTTTAAAGAGGTCTTTGAAGACCAAATGGCTTCTCCTTAAAATTCTAGTAATGTACCATGTCATTTTAAGAGGGAGGAAAAGGACAGATTCTCCTGGCTGAGGTGTGCTAACGTTGGAGGGATCCAGGGGAAAGTTTGGGGGTGAATATGGAAGTTTGGCTTGAGTTATTATTACTCTGCCTAGTAACTACTATTTGTTGTGTACACACCATGCGCCAGGCACTTAACATGCTAAAGCACATTCCATTCTCAGTGACCAAGCATTTACCTGCTCACTTTGCTTGACTAAAAGGATAAAGAACTATGCCCAAAATAAGTGGCAGAGCTCACATTTAAACCCAGGCCTCCCTGACTCCAAGTTCTGTCCTCCTTAGGGTGCTCCGCACTGCTTCCGTATAAACTACTTCATTGGTCTTTGTTTCATTGTCACCTGGAGAAAAAGTCACTTTTTAATAAGTGCAGTGGCTCTCAAAATATATCAGCGCATGAGGCTCCTGGGGGGCTTGTGGAAAGTGGACTCTGGGGTGAACCACCCTCCTTCCTGACTCCATGGGTCTGGGCTGGAGCCAGGAGATTTGCTTTTGTAGCAAACAGGCAATTCTGATGGGGCCGGTCTAAGGGACCCAATTCTGGGAACCACTGGACTAAGGGTTTTCAAATCTCAAGGATCTCATGTTGCTTGATGAGCGTAGATAAGCTGGTTGCTTGAAATGTTCAGTTTCTATTTCATATAACTAGTATGATAATAATAATGTTCTAATCAATATCATTCATTATCTGCCACATGTCAGATACCGTACAAATTTAATTCCATCTGATCCTCATACAATCCCTATTTATAGAGGAGGGAATGGAGGTCACAGAGTTAATAAAGGGCCTAGCAGCATCCTCACTCTTCACATTAGCTCCAGCAGGGTTTGGTTGAGAGTTCTCAGGAACTTGATCTTTCTTATGACTGCAAAGCAAATGCCCCCGAGGCTCTGCCGATGCAGGACAAGGACCAAGCACGAGAGGTTGAGAAAAGGCAACCAGGTCTGTCTGCAGAGAAATCAACGTGGGGGTTTCTGATGACAGTGGGTGGGGGTTCCCCATGTGACAAGAGTACTAGACACGTTCTCAGGTCTAGGCGTCATGGGGAGATTTGCTTCCTGTGTACACAGGCTGGAGGGCTTACGCTTATTAAGACACATAAAGATACAGAACCAAGTTTTCACACTCTAATATCAGAATAATTATCCAGGGATCAGGTGAGCAAGGGAATGCAGCATGGTGGGCCACGGTGGGATAGACAGAGGAGAAAGGACTCCCTCTGTCCACCAGTCCGAGAGCAGGAAACAACTGCAACCACTGGCATTATGACAGAACTGCCACTGCCACATGACCTAAGTCAACAGTGAAGCCATAACTTATAGTTCTGTATGTTCTAACCAATTTTCCTATTAAAGTGGAAAACATGGCAAACAATACAAGAAGGATTCTCAGGGCCCTGGACAAAGAGCACTAAGTCTTCTTGGTGCAGAACAGGGCTTGAGAACCACGGGCAGCACACAGAACTTTCCCGAATCAGCCGGCATGCATCAATTCACCCTATACTTAACAGCAGAACCAGAACTTTGAACATAAGAACCATTGCCCAAGAGCAGCATGGTGAGTTTGGGAAGCAGTGTAGAGTCCTGTACTTTGCACTAGTCAAGGTCAGGCAAGGCGGGGAGGAACCAGGTATTCTACTTACAGAGTCCGGATCTTTGGCATGTGGTTGAAGCTGGTGACCAGGATGCGGCTGATGTTGTTGTTGTTGAGCGTGCTGTGGAAAGAAGAGAAAGGAAATGGTCATCGGGGAGCAGGCTGGAAAATCAAGATGTTGATAGAAGCGGGGAACGGCAGGGGTGTAACTGCAAAAGGACCCTAAGTCAACAGCCACAAAGAAGTCAGAGGATGGGGCTCCCAGATGATGACATGACCCACTTGCTCTCTGCTGCCTTCCTAGCTCTTGTTTACCCACTTTGAGTGATACTTTCCCTCCCTGAAAATCCACATTGTGCTCAGTGTTTCATTATGAAATCTCTCATTCTTACAATGACAATACCAGTTACATGTTATTATCCTCTTTTAGACAGAAAAAAAGCCCCAGACATACAACATTTTGCTTGGTGACATACGACCCCACAAAGTAAACATTATGCTTGTGTGATGGATGAAGTGGCGGATCTGCAGAGCAGCTCGGTGATTCTCTCAAGGACCACAGCTGCTGAGCTCTGCAGAGTGGCTCTGAATCTAGCTTTCCTTCACTTCCTTCCTGCTCTGTGCATGGTGCATGTTCCCTCTTGCCTGATGCTGCATGGAGGTCATTCTGTAGAATCCATGTATGTTCTGACCCTTCAAACATGTCTTACTTCAAAGGCCTGTGGGAGCTCTGTGAAAAGAGCTAAGCCTCCTCCTTCCCGTGCAGTGCGGGACCATGAACACAGCACCTAATGCAGTGCTGACACAACTGGCACTGTTGTCCGTGGGAAAGCAAAGACGAAAATGTGAGCTCTCGCCATTGGTTCACCAATGGAAGCTTCCGTTGGTTAAGGAGACTTCTGCCTTGGGCTCTTTGTAAATACACCGTCTTCCTCGTAGGTGACTGCTACAGTAGAGGATGGAGTGAAATAAGGCTGCTGAAGGATGACCAAAGCTATAGGCAAGTGCTAGTGCTTCTGAGGCTTATCCTTCTAGAAGGAGTAGCATGAAAGCCAAGGAGGCCAACTGGAGAGGCCTGTGGTACTATGCAGTGGCAGGGCCTCTGTGGCTCAGCTGATTCTGAGACATCTCATTCTTCTTCATGGGAAGACTGGCCTGGTTCTCAGCTCTCAGGCCCACACCTGCCTCATTAGGCATCCCAAAGAGCAAGAGCTGGATACAGTCTGTGGTGCAATCTGTCAGGGTGGCTACTTGCTTCTGGGTCCTCAATTTCTCTGCTCCTCTCAGGACCACATGAGAGATATCTTCTCACCAATCCAACAAACCCTGCATATCCTGAGCCACCCACAGTCTTCAGTGACCAGGAAGGAATTTTTCTTGGGAAGTTTCCATTGGTTAAGGAGACTGCTGTCTTAGGCTCTTTGGAAATACTCCTCCTTCCTCTCAGGTGGCCGCTACAGAATGAGCTTTGCAGAGGCAAGGATAGTTTCCACCTTGTGCATGGCCATAGCCCCATGACTTGGTCCATTCATGGTTCAAGCTGAGTCCTCCTAGTTCCTTGTTGTACAGTCTTGAGTAAGTTACTATGTTTCTTATATACAGATTTGCTGTCTGTGGAAGGAGGTGGACAGTGGTACCAACCTCATAGACTGGTTAACAGACACTGGGGGAATCAACTCTGGTCCTAGCCACTTTTACACCCTCACCCCATCCTCATGGAGATAGAAACAGCTTTATTCAACCCATAGTGATTCCCATACCCTTGCCACCTGAGGGCTCTGCACAGGTTCTTTCTCTTGCCCCTTGAGACCCTAGTCTGAAGGATTCTAGTGATCCTATCTCCCCAGCTCCAACTATTCCTCAAATCCCCTGGTCCATACATCATTTGCTTGGCTAGGAAGGCCGGAAAGAAGTTTGCCTACACAGGGGTACAGAACCCAGCTCAGATTTCTCCCTCCTTCCCACACTCATTGTGCACTTGACATGCACCTGGCAATAGGTGAGGCCCAAAGGGTGGTGAAGAGGATGGAAGGTACCTGGCTTATCCTGCCTGCCACAGGTACCCAGTTTACACTGCCCTAACTTCACCACTGAAACTCATACAGAAACTTGGAATGTTATGAGGTTGATTTTGAGGTTCTGTGTGGCTTGTCTTTTCTCCTTTGTCTGACTCTGTGGGGAGTCCATCCTGACTTTGTCCACCCTCAATGCCTGCAGAATATCTTATCAGAAAATCCCGAGGAGTTTGTTTGCTCCCCTCAGACCAGGCTCTCTTCCTCCACTGGCTCAGTAAGGCCTTAGGACAGAAATGATGCTTTCAGGGATTATCCATCGCAGAGATTGAGATGCCACAATTGGGAGACACCTCCTTAGGGCAGTTGACTGACTCCCAGGCAGAAAACTAAGTATCCTCTTTATCTCTGAAAGGCAAATGGCAAGAAGCTTGAGCAGAGCAGCAGCTTCCTTTTGACCCCGTCTGAGCACTCACAATTGGGTGGAGGCCACAGCCTGCCCTCACGGAGCTGAGTACACAGCACAGCTATACGCAGGGCTTCATCTAGAACTGCACCGGCAGTGGTCCGGTGGTGATGACTTATTAATGTATTACTACACTGATATTTAAATGTGAGCCATAATGAGAGCTATAAAACATTTACGATAATAGCAATTATTCCAGAACCCAAATGACTAAACACAGTATCCAGACTTTCCTGATTTGCCCCTGGGGCCTGGCCAGCCCAGGGATGGCAGAGGGCTGCTAACCTCCGAGACACTGACTTCTCTGCAGCTGCATTTTCTGCTTCCCTGAGAAACACAGATTTATTTGATGTCTGGTCTTGGCAGCTTCTGCCAGCGAAGAGTGCACTCTGGCCTGTCTGGTTCGCGTGTCCCGTCTAAGCAGCTGCCATTCAATGGCGCGATGGGTGTGGTGTCCTTGAGACAGAGTTGATCAGCATGGGCTTCTGAGGCAGAGACCTGGTGCTGAGCCTGCTTCTGCCCCTTACCTCCCATGTTGCCATGGGCAACCTTTAACAATACTGTTAAGTTTCCTCCTTTGTAACCCCGAGAGAAACATCTCATAGAACTCCAGTGGTCATTAAATGAGATGATGCTAATAATTGTCAATGTGAACTGAGTGCTTTTTGTGTGCCAGACAGACTGTGGGCTGAGGGTGCTGCAGTTTCCCACCCCATTTAACTTCTCTACCACTCCATGAGACGGAGACTTTTGTTATCATCTGTGTTTCATGGACGAAGCAAGTGACAATGCCAAGACTAAAATTTAATCAAGCGAGCCCACCTCCAGTAATGAGTCTGTATTACTTTCCTATTGCTGCTATAATAGGTGACTATGAATTTAGTGGCTTAATTTTATTCTGTTACACCCTGAAGGTCCCAAGTTCACACTGGGCTCATGGGGCTGTGTGTTTTTGAAGGCTTCAGGCAGAAGAATTTCTTCACTGGCCTTTTGCAGCTTTGAGAGGTTGCCCTCACTGCTTGAGTTGTGGCCCTTCTTTGGGTCCCTCCAATCTCCTGCTCCCTTTTTAAGGACCCTGTGGGCTAGATTTAGAGCCTCCCAGATAATGCAAGATAATCCGTGCATCTCGAGGTTCCTTAAGGCAATCAAGTCCCCCAAGGGTCCCCTTTGTTACTGAATGTAATATTCAAGGGATCTAAGCACTTACGGCTGGCCTGGCACGTAATTAACACGCATTAGTAATTAACTGTTGTTACCATAGCTTGTGTTCATGTAGCCCTTCAGGGTTTGCACTTCAGTGTGACAATACCACATTTGTTTCATCTAATTCTTGCAACACGCTGTGGTTGGAATTATTCCCATTTTAGAGATGAGTGAACAGAGGCTAAGAGAAGCTAGGAGACCTAACAAGGGTAGTACAGCAGAGCTCCTTGTAGATTCAGGACTTGTGATTTTTTTCTTTACACTGCATTGCCCCTTCCTCCTACATTTAGGGCAAACTTATCACTGTAGTGCCATCTTTTCTACCATATTTATCCTGGTACCCAAAGCTAGAAACAGCTACACAAACCTCCCTGCTTATTCTCCTAAGAGTTCTTGAGTATTAACCAACAGACAAAGGGCTCATTCACACAGTGGCACCACCCCACCACTCCCCTGGGCCGCTGGTCCATCCTAGCTGATGGTGCCCTCATCGGCCTCCTCTCACTTACCTCTCTCTCCTGGAGCAGTTTTGCTAGCTGGAGTCCACCTTCAAACTCACAGCTATGTTGTTTTAGAGATTTTTTGAGAAGATACACTGTCCTTGCCCCAGATTTTCCAGGTAGCAGTTGAAAAATTTTCCCTAAGTACTCTGAATTCAGCATTTTCCATCAGGTTTTAAGCTGAAGTTCAGGGTCCAATTAATTCACTAAGTTTCAGCACAACCTGGCTTCTCTTTACCCCAATCACAAGCTACTGAATGGACATTTCAGCATGAACTAGAAATAAAGCCAACTCGCTCCCCCTGGGGTCAGAATGGTGGTCTGCCTATCTCTCATTTCTTTCCTACAAAGTGTTTTTGGTTTTTTTTTTTTTTTTTTTTGGGCAGAACCAGGGATTGAACTCAGGCCCTTGTGTTTGCAAGGGAAGCACTTAGTCTACTGAGCCATCTCCTTGGCCCCTCCTACAACGTCTTTACCCATTCACAAATACTGTATTTATACCAAGACTAAGTTTGGCCTGCATACTGTCCAGCTGCTCTTTGACTTCGTCGTGACTGGAGCACAAACTCCTAGTGAAAATTACTCCTTCTCACATTAAAATGACTGGGCAATGCTATGCCTCCCAGTGGACCTCACACTCACCCGCTGTTAGCACTAGGAAGGCCACACTAGCATAGTGCCCAGGGCATGAGGCTGAACCTGTTATTGCCCCTACAGCACATAAATAGTACCTTGTGGCCCTGAAAGAGTTTGTGATTGCCCAAGTTGTTCAACAAATAAAAAGGTGCTATGGCAAGATGAAGGGTCCTAGTACTGTCTCGTACATGAGGACCTGGTGCAGGCAGTGGTCAGCTCCCAGAGTCGGAGAACAATGCTCCCAGGTCAGACGCCATCCCATGCAGACTGGGTGGTTTTTTGTTTTTTTTTTAATGCTTTATGACATTTAAGAAAATGCTTTTATTAATCCATGTTCACAACATATGATACTTATATTCATCTTAGGGAATAGGTACGGCTCTTTGTTTTTCTCAGTAAAGTTTTATTTATTCATTTCTGTACCATCTGTGACTGCTTTTATGTGAAGGCTGAGGGGTTGCAATACAGACATATGGCCAGAGAATCCTGAAATATGTACTACTTGGCCTTCTTTAGAAAACATTAGCCAACCCTTGGCAGATCTACTAATGGGCTATTCTAGTGCCCTTTGCCCGTGAATAACTGTGATAGGCCGTTCTACAAGAAGGGATTGGGCCAGAGGCTCTCCAAACTTAAACAATACTCCAACATTTTTAGGACACCTTAAATAGCAATCAGCAGAGCTGGGAATAAAAAGTAGGAAGTGAAATTCTCAAACCCACACTCCTAGCCACTGTTCCTACAACCTGCAGTAATGTCATGGAATTAGAGTTGGCACCAGAGACAGAGCAGACAAATCCATGCAGGGTGGGGTGTGGAACACTTGGGGGCAGTGGTTCTCAAAATGGGGTCCAAGACTTGCAGCATCACCAGGGAATTTAATAGAGAAGCAGCATTCTCAGGCCCCACCCAGACCTCCTGAGTCAAAAGCCTTGGGGTGGGCCCATTCTTGGTATTTTAGTAAGTCCTCTGGATGATTCTCAGGCAAGCTCATGTCTAAAAACTGCTAAAGTAAGGGCAAAAGCTAAGAAGAGAAACCCTTACCAAATGTAGAGGGTAGTACATAGTAAGAGGCCTCTTCCCACTTATGGGCATGGTATGTTCTTGCTCATAAGAGGTTCAACTTCTGGGGTGGTATAGTCCTCAAGGTATGTGGCTATACTCATCCCTGGAGAGCTCCAGGGTGGCTTCTGCCCTGGATCTCTCTTCTCTGGTCTTCCTCTGTTGTATCCCTCAAGAAAGCCATCTTTGATCTGAGGAAGCTACAACCAGCCATAACCACAGCACCCTGGCAACCTTAATAAGGCTGACATTTCCCTCTGTCTCCTCTGATTAGGCCTTTGCTTTATCACTCTGTGCTTTCCTGGCTCTGGGTGTAATCTGCATGTTGTGTGTCCATAACACCATGTAATTGGCTGTAATGCAACGATATTATCTGTGAGCATGTATCACATAATTGCAAAAGCAGGCATCTGCAGTAAGTGCCACCACAGCCTCCCAGGGTGCCAACCTTTCCAGGATGCTCTTTCAAGTTCTCTGCTGTGTCTCCCAGGATCCAGGCTCTTTGGGGCTGGCAGACCCTCTTGGCAGACTACCCCATTCATTCCCTGTTTCAAGACAAAATGACTTGTCTTTTGGTCTATTTATACAGGGTTACTCCCTTTTTGATGGAGCCCAAGATGATGATTCTTGGTGAGCCATCAGCAGTGGTAATAATAAACTGTCCTTCTAAAGTGTGCTTGCATATGCCTTGACTTGTATTTATATGTGTGCGTGTCCAATAGCCAATGCTTCAACCTTGAAAAATAGAACTACTGCTGGCAGTGCCTATATTGAATTCATAAGAGTGGGCCCAACCAATGCAGGCAGAACCAGTTCCTGAAGAGCAGCGAAACACAAATATTGATGCTGGACCTGCAGGAAATACCTGAACTGCTGGTGTGGGGGGATGAAAAGAACAGGGGCTCAGGTGGGGGTTGGAGGAGATATACTGCTCCCCACTACCACCAGCTTGGTTCAGGCAGAGCAAGAGGAGTGAAACCAAGATGCTTCAGCACCTTGGGGCTGCCCTTCGGCTGTCTGCCTTCCTCTCTGGTTTATATATCGAGGCAAGACTGGCTCTTCTTTGTCTTGCCTGGTGGCTGCTGAATCACATTCATCGTGGAACGGGGGAAGAAGGGCTGACCACTGGTGACCAAGTCCTTGACACTCCCCGAAATCCTGGTGACCTGAGTGTTCTTGCTCACTCTGCTTCATTAGGCTCATGGGATGATTTGGCTTTGCAGACTTGGCCCCAGAAGAACCCATACCGAAGGCCCACCAGGCCTGACAACTTGACAAGGGTGTGCCGAGCCTCTCCCAAGGTCATAGGCCTCAGCCCCTCTTCTCCAGCTATTTTTGGACAGAGCTCCCTCCATTGTTTCCTTCCTATCACTGAAGTGGATCTTGCCCTGATCTTCTCACAAAGATGTCTCTAACAATAGCTGTAACAAGGCTGAATATATTTATTAAGTGCTTACTATGTTACAGCATCAGGCAGGGCATTTTTCATACATTATCTCATTTACTTCTAAAAATTCTGAGATTCCATGGCTATTTTCATTTGGGAGCCCAGGAAGATCAATGAGGTCTGCTCAGATTACACTGCTCCAGAGTTGTAAGGCTATATTCAAAGCCAGGAGGTGTGATATCAGGTCCTATCAGGTCCTTTTAAGTGAAACAGTTTCATGAAACTGTCTCTTACAGAATGGCCTTCTGTTCAGATTTCATGTCTTTCCAAAATAGAGGGGAAACATGGCTTGTGGCACAGCCACCTTTCAGTGTGTCTGATGTGGGGACAGTGGGGTTGGCCTCACTCACCAAGCTGGTCCAAGGCAACACACAAGCCTCCTCCTATACCTGAAACAGAAAGAGCTCTGGACACCAGGGAGAGAAGGGGTAGAGGCAATGAAGAAGGACTACGGACAAATCCAAGTGTTACCAGAAGCCACTGTGGTCCTCACTGTTGGATGAGTTGATGGGAAATTTTAAGGACTCGGTCCTTAAGCAAAGCCCCTCTCTTGCTCGTTTGGGGCAGGCAATGGGTCTCTGAGGCAATTAAGGCTAGGGGATGGAGGGAGATGCGAAAGGAGAGGTCACCGTGCTGAGGGTGGGAAGCCACTTCTCATCTCTTACCTGTCCTCAACTGTCCAGGATGCCGTGTATTACTAAGTTCCTTGATCTCCCTGTGGACCATTTAAATTAAAGCTCATAACCACTGTGTGGGCATATAATGAAAACAACTGATGCTGCACTGATTAGACCATTATTCTCAACTGTTAGAAAACATAATGATCTCACGAGGGGCCTTATTCACTGACGTATAGCAGTCGGGTTCTCATTTGACACCTCAAATTAGCAGCCAAAGCAATAACAGCTGGGGTTTTTGTCTCAATATTTGTACCCGACTCTAGAGTGATTTGGCACCAGTGTGAGCGTTATTTTTAAACACACACTTCTCACCGCCAAGTTGCATTTAAACGGTCTCCAGGTGTCATGTAAAACCTACGGAAATAAATAAAAACAATAAGCTGCCGATTTGGGCTTCTGACGATAGGCTGTCCTTAACAAAAGGGTTTGTCTTCAGTGTTCCTTCATTATTTATTCATATCATGACAGGCAGGTATTCATCTCCATTCATTCAGCGGAGCCTGGGTGTTATAAGGGGAAAAAAAAATGCTTCCAAAAGTGTAAAAAAGTGAAAGATCAAAAGAGAAAAATTAATCTTTAAATCACACCATTGCTCAATCAGATACTTGATCATGTAAGAACTCATGAAATACTGGTGATGTTGGTGCCTCGATTCTAAAAAACTCCTTACTCATTCATGAAATGACACAGATATTGCCTAACAGTGATTCAGAATGGCTCAACTGCCTTCCAGTGATTGAGTTAAGTGAAAAATGTACCTTAAATGCCAACATAAATGAGACGCGCTTGGTCTTCCAATTCTATTTCATCATCTAACAGAATGGGGCTCCGGACATTCCTGTTTAGCACACTATTTAGAAATCAGACGATTGGCAACGGGCAGAGGATGAAAGCGTGACCTCCAATTCATATAACAGGACAGGTGAGTTTGTAGTTAAGAAGGAAAAAAGTGGACAATTTCGGCCTCACCTGCCTTTGGCCCCTAGCCCAGTAATAGAAGAGGGAGGAGAAAGTTTTTCAGTACTGGCCCATATATGCACTACATGTGTACCCTCTGTGAATACTGTGTGTATACCCACTTCTGTGTGTACTCTCTTCTATGGGGAATAAGTCCGTTCGGGGCTTTGTTCTATAGACAGGGCTTTGGCACTGAGGCAGGTTCAATCAATATTTACAGAATGGGTTGGCATGTTTCAAAACAGGAAGGGCCATGTTTCGGGCATGTGAATACAAATAAATTTGCAGTCTGACAGCATTCTAGGCTCATCCAGGGACACAAACTCAGCTGTCTACAGGCGTGGGGCTTGTCACACAAGTGGGCTGCACGGCGACTGCAGGACACACAGCCCTCTACACGGGACCATGACTTCCTGTTTCCAGAAAGTGCCAGTCTAGAATGTGGGAGCAGCATTGCCAGTTCTTCCTTTTTCTAAGACAAAAATGAGACAAGTAGGATTTTCATAGGAAGCTTCCTAGTTTTCCAACATCGGGCACTGAATCCCCTTGAGAAATAATACCCACAAGTGCAATTCCCAGGAGCTGGATTTGGCATGCAGCGGGCAGGTTTTATGCCTGGAATGAAACAAACTGACAGTATGTATCAGCAAAAAATATTAATATACTCTCATTGCCTTACGACAAGGGGCCCTGAAGAAGTTCCTCTAGGAGCAGAAGGCTGTGTTCCACCAAGCAGGTGTGCTCCTGTCTGGCTCTTCATGTCACTCATGGGTTCTGTGGCTGCACACATAAGCCACTTGTCACATGCAGTTTGGAAGGGAGCCACTTCAGAGCTGTGAGTGGAAAAACTGCATGGGGTGCATGCAGCTAAGTTCTCAGGCTGACACGCCACCGAGCTCTGGCTTTTACCCTCTGCTATTTGCAAGGAAGGGGCTCTCAGGGCCACAAGGTGCACTTCATCCCCTGGCGTCTCTGGGGCCACAAACAGGCAGGGTCCCAAGGGCTAGTATTCTCAACAGCTGCTGTCACCACTGGCAGCTGAGGGTCAGTGGTGTGGAATCTGATCTCCCAGATCCCCTTCTGGGACTTGGCAGTGGTTACTTCTAAGCAGTGGCCACATGCCAGGAAGGGCCTAGAAGGGAAATGCTGTCCCCATGCTGAACAGAACACATTTTCTCTGGCAAAATACTGGGGATTAAGGGCTGATGGCACAGACAGCCCATAAAGGCTGGCTTCACTAATTTTTGTTTCCTGTCTGCTAACGCAGAGGAAAAGCAGACGGCAATAAAGCATACTGGTAGAGAGCCAAAAGACCTGTTTTCTAGACTGGTTCTTCCACAAAACTGTCCTATGGCTCCACCTTTCTGGGGGGAGGTTTTGTCTTTTAAAATGGAGCGGTGGAACCACTTGACCTCAGGGTCTTTCCAGCTTACAATTCTACTCTGTGATTCTAATAGGGTTGGTGCCGTCTCTACAATGGTATTGCTGGGTTGGGAATAGTTTTCCAGATGCCAGTGACAGTGCTCTTGGATGCCCAGATCTGGCCAGCTCTCCAGAAGTGGAGGACATCTGTCCAAACTCTCCAAGTCATGCTATGGCACATGTGAAAATAGTTATGCATGGTCGGTTCCTTCTCTTTCTCTCTTTATGCAGATACCAGTCTCAGCTCCTGTGGGGTCAGTGAGCTGGCTTCCTTAACTGGCTGACACATTTCCAGCTTCTGCATGGAGACAAGACAGGTTCAGACACAGGAGTGCTTTTCCCACCCAGTTGACTTTGTGGAAATCATTTGCAAGGTTGAGAGAACTGAATAATGGAGATCAGGAAAGTAATTCATGCAGAGTGGGTTTGGCTTTGGTGGTGCTGGTTTGAATAATCACAGTTCTGCATTTCCATTGAAATGGGTCTTTCTCAGACACAAGATCTAGATGTTTAAGGTAGAGAAAGGGCAGAATGGAAGGGGAGGCAAGCGGTACATTAAAAAAAAATCAATTATTTATTTATTTGGTACAGGGTCTCACTATACAGCTCAGACTCATAGTGATCCTCCTGACTCAGCCTCTCCAGCACTGGGATTGCATGTGGGGGCCACCATGCTGGGGTTCTGGAGCCAGCATGGCATGCAGTACTGGGGATCAAACTCAGGACCTTGCATGTGCCAGGCAGGTGCTTAGATGGCTGAGCTATTTTCCCAGACACACAGTGGATATTTCAATGTCTTTGGTTTCAGGAAAATACTGTTTTAACATTCTGTTTTTATCTATCTATCTATCTATCTATCTATCTATCTATCTATCTATTTATTTGTACTGGGGATTGAACTCAGGACCCTGCACTTGCCAGGCAGGTACTTATTTTACTGAGCTACCTCCTCACCCCAACATTCTGCTTTTTAATAGGTGCACAATGGCTGGAGAGATTTGGAGCAGGTCTGGTAAGAAGCAGGAGATTTGCAGAAATCTGCCCTGTTCTGACAGTATGTGGCCAATTTCTTAGCCCTAAACCTGCATTGTGCCTATCAGGGAGGTAAGCTTGAGCTAAATGTGGTGATTGTGATGGAAATTGATTGCAATTAAATACAATTTAAAACTTTAGCTTCTTAGTGGCATGTGCCCCCTTCAGGGGCTTGGGAGTCCTGTGTGGCCACAGCTCCTCTGTGGGACAGCACAGACAGGTGATATTTTGAAGCTCTTCTGGATGGTGCTGCTGGTGAGGGTTACAGACACACTCAGACGCACCGTTACTGTGTCTAGATACTCAGTGGAAACCGAAATTACACACTCTCATGTAAAATCACCTGAGTTTTAAGTGTCGGTACTAGGCTTATTTTTCTTAAACATTGGAAAGAGCAAAACAATCACCATTGAAAATTTATAAGCAAATGGGCATGAAAAGGCTAATTTTCCACTTGAGCTCTAAGACCTTGGTTCTCTACCAAAGGCACACTGAGGCTCTAGTCTTGGGCCTTTGGATGGGAAAGGCAGCCTCTGTGTGTAGGCCTGGCTCTTTTCTTTCTGCAGTAGGGATCGAACTCAGGACCTTGAGCTTGCCAGGCAGGCGCTTATGCTACTAAGTTATCTCCCCAGCTCAGGCCTGGCTCTTCAAGGAAACATGGCTTCCTAGCTCAGAGATCATTGGCCACCATGGGATAAGAGCCAATCAGGAGGTGAGACATCCATTGAATGTGCTCATATCTTGGTCACAAAGCCATGGCTGAGGGCCAGAGACAGGTTAGAGGGTGGCCATGGGGCATGCCACCTCTGCAGATCAGCACAGAAATGCTGTCTTACAGTGAACTAACCTCCGTTTGTACTGGATGATGATAGAGCATGTGGCCTCTGGCCCTCCTAGCTTGCCCCTGAGGAAAAAAGTCCTCCAAAATAATTCTTCAAAGACATAGAGCTACCTTTTCATCTTGTTTTCAGTGGAACAAAGCAAAGTAAGAAGCCGCTCCTAAGCCAAGTTTGTCATGTGTCCAAATTTCAACTCGGAGACCCAGTGTCTGGGATCAATGGTCCCTGGACAGCAAGACCTGACTTTACCTAAATGCCACCAGAAGGACAAGTTAAGAGGGGGTTTGCTGCTTCTGGATCCTTTGCTGGAGGGGAACAGTTAAGTTTGCCAAGTGCTTCTTATCCGGGAGAGTACACAAATCCATTTTCTACTTTGGAGACTAAACCAGGCTTTGGTGACTAGGGAAATGAAATCCACCAGCAGCCATGAGGTACCCTCCAGATCGCAGGGACTTCGAAGGCTACCGCGTTGCTCATCTAAATGGAAAACAGGACTTTAGGTTTTAAAACCATTTTTACTTTTTCCTTAAGCTGGTGTTCTCAGAGCCTACCTCATCAGATTAAGGGCACAGATGCCATCAAATTTGAGAGTCTAGGTGACTTTGAAAGAAGGTGTCTGGCTCTGTGTGCTTACAGAAAACCCAGTTGCTCTCCTAGAACTACTGGGGGCTGAGTGGAAGTTACCAACATTTTCTGCAAAGTGCAATTTAATCCTGATTGTCTGAGCAAAAACCACGATTTTTAGCATTGTACCAAAAATTGTATTCTGGGATATTTTAAGGCTTTCATTAAGCAATGACAGTTCTATATTCAAAACTGTGTCACGACTAAACATCCTGATTCCAAAGACTATTGCAACAAAATGTTTGCAGCTTCTGAGAGAAACGAGGTGAAACATTTTACAAATAAATAAAGACGAACCTCATCTGTGGAATGCACCAATTTTCACCTTCTCTCTGATTTTGTTTATTATTAACAGGAAAAAAAAGAAAAGAAATTCACCATTTAACTAGAGAAATCTAAGATTAAAGGTAAGTAATAAATGAAGTGCTGTGGTAAAACACTCAGTTGTACAACATTTAAAATAATTGTGCGGTAGCCCAACTTTTAGATTTGTTTAAGTCCAAGATGTAGCAGAGAATCTAGAGGAAATCTGACAGGGTGGGATGCCACTCTGCTAATTTATTTCACCTTAGTTTGGTGCCTTAACTTTAAATAACTGCTTATCATGAGCCAGGTGATGTGAAGTGCTGCAGATGACCACAAAGCAGCTCAGAGCATTTGCATATGTTTCCATGAGTGCCCCGTATGCGTACCAGCTATTTACTAGGCACAAGCCAAGGGCATATGAAATCTACACAACTGACCTAAGCAGGAGTACAGTTGTTTCTATTTTTCAGCAAGAAAGTGAATCCTGGGGGCCGATGGGATAGCTCAGTGGTCTAAAGCGCCTGCTTAGGCAAGCTTAGGCAGCGCAGGGACCACAGTTCAAGCCCCGGCGCCACATGCCACACCAGCCCCACTCCCCTGGGTTGGCTGAGCTGGCCACAAACAACAACAACAACAACAACAACAACAACAACAACAACAACAACGAGCCCCAGCCACCTTTTTCGTGATGCAGGGCTGGCAGCTAGCCCTACAGGAGCACCTTAACATCCTCAAAACATCACTGGTTTTGTATCCACACAAGTGAGGCAGTCTTAAGGAAGTAGACAAGACACTAATTAAGCTGAGCTTTAAAGTTAGATCTGAGTGCCCTATAGAGCAACTTTCAAAAAGAAAAACCATGGCTTGTGAATTGTTCTCGGCATTCACTGCAGCCAGTGGCCTAACTGATGCACAGGCTTATTTCTGCAGTTTGTGTGTTCTGCTATGTATCTGCTATTTTTGTTTTTACTGTAGCAGAATAGTTAAGTGCCAGGGCTCAGATTGCCAGTGTCACAGTGGGGAAATTATTCAACTTCTCAGCCTCTGCCTCCTTCTTGGTAAAATTAGATTAATAGAATTCACCTCCTAAAGTTCTAGGGATGATTTAACTAGAGTGTTGCCTTTGTTTTATCACAGTGCCTAGAAGATCCTCAGAAATGGAGACAGATGCTTAGAAGTCATTGAGACTCACGTGTGGAGTTCTGTTCATAGCCCTGATACTACTGATGATGTCATTGTATTGGAATAGATCATCCATACATCAAGGTTTCTCCTTACAGCACCTAGTCCCACATTCAGAGGAACGCAGCCAAAGTAGAAGACAGGTCATTGTTTGCATCAAACTTTATCCCCTCGTGTTACACTACAGCTTTCCTGATCTGGACGGACAATGTCCTTGGACGTCCTAACATCCAGTGTCTGCCACCCCTCAGCCAAGACACCAACCCCATGCTGTAAGCACCCCCTGATCTGAGCACTGGCACTGTTGCCAGTATATTTTTACTGTTGCCTTCTTACGCCAGCAAATGCCCTCTCTGTTCCCTCTCCTGTGTCTCCCTGCAAGGCTCCATGATGCAGTACCTCCTGCATGTGGCAGAATGACTCCCACCTCTACAAGTCTGGTTAACTTTCACCACTGCTTTAAGTCTGTCTATTTCCTCTCTAAATACAGGCTGAGAGGCCACTTAGTCCAGGGTGCTACAGAGATCTGTAGACCAGGAAACAGTAGAGTGGCCGCTCTTGTGATAAAGACTTGGGGCTGAGTTCACTTCTCGGGTCTTCTTCGTATACAAAGTTCCAACTAGAACCACTTTAAAATCAGTGACTGTGGAAGCTAGTTTAACTCTTGAGAGCTCCCAGAGATGAGACCTGAGGCATGGCTAACTGCCGCTGGGGTCTCCCTGCCCCATTTGGGGAGCTTTAGGCTCTACTCTCAGCATATGGTCTCTCAACGATTCTGGCAAGGGCTGGCCCATAGAACTTCACCAACGCTACGCTGCATACAGTGTATTCTTGCTTCTTAGATGGATTAAAGCAGGTGTTGCCGGCTTAGGCTGGCAATGAACTTCAATGAGAGGGCGTCGGTGGCACCACAGGGGGTTGCCCATTCCATCTACAGAGCATTCCATCTCTCCAGCCTTGGCCAACTACTGCAACACACAACTGCTGCCCTGCAATTGTCAGTGCTTCTGGGTTCTCCAGAGGAGACACAAACCTAGATTTTTATGTAAGCAGTCCCAAATTTTAAATGTAAAATGCTAATTCCATTTTTTTTTTAAAAAAACACACTCTACAGGGACCAAAAATATTCATCTGTAGGTGCACTATGGTCTGAGGCATAGTTTGCCACCTCTGGTTTAAGACAGCCGGGCTGGATCATCCTCTGACTCCATCCCACAAATGTTTGCCCTTCCGCAATTCCCTAAGCAGTATTAAAACTTTAACGGTAGGTGGGTTTTGAAAAGAAAAACTCTCTCCAAGAGTTCTGACTCTCCAAGCTGGCAAGGTTCCCTCTGAGAAGTTGCATTCTATGCAGACACCTACTGTGGGTGAGCAACGTGGATCCACAGTGAGGTGCGGAGGCCCAGGCTTTAGTCGATAGCGGCAACTTGCTGATGACCTTGGGTGAGTCTCCTAGCAAGGGCTGGGACAGGTGGGCACAGCATGCCTCCCAGCGCCCAGAATGGCAGGAGGCACCTCGCTCCCTCCAACCTCACCCAAGAAGTTGTGCAGGTGACACTGAAGGTCTTTCCAAGGCCTGGCTATAATGATGTCACTGAATTTCCAAAATTGTCAAGTGACATACATGAGAGTGAGACCTTCAAAAAGAGCACACGGCAGTCACCTAGACTTGTAGGGTTTACGCACAGTTTAGCTGGTGCCAGTGATCGGTCAAGGGCAGGCCACTCTGAGAGGATAGCCCTTCAGGCTGTGCTTCTGACTTCTCTGGTCTGGCATTTAAACAATGTATCTAGCTGTACTTCTGATTTGGTACACTTATTCTGCGGGCAAATATCTAAAACTATCTTCTCTCCTGCAATAGTATTGAAAAAAAATTGAATCACATTTCATTAACTAGGTTTTCTCATTTTTGTTTCATTGGTTGATACTTTTTTTCCCTTTTGTACCTGTGATGGCATGTTGGCAGGGAGGACTCTGGTAAAACTGGTGAAACATCTGGCCGTGCTCACAGTTGAGCTGGCGGCGGCTAGAAACTCACGGCTCAGAGCGCAATCACCTTATTCCCGGCCCCGCGAAGCTGGGAATGCAGTCTTGGCACATGCAGCTGCAGTACAAGCATGACTTACTTGGAGGAAAGCGAGTGTGTGAATCACCAAATGTACAAAACGGGGAGGAATGAGAGGGCAATCACTGGGGTAACAGACAGGGTTTGCTTCCCAAAGTGCTGGCCCCTTACACTAAGAACCCTCAATGCCAAAACTTTAAGGTTATATTTTTGGTGGGGTTATCTGGAATAAAGAGCTCCTAAACATCGAGTGCCGAAGTCCACTGTGCTAGAGGTGAGACTAAATCATGTCTGAAAACTACAAAGCCAGCTGGTGAAAAAGCAGGATAATTTCCTTTCTCCTGCAAGTGGATTTACCTTCCACTTTGGGGGGACCCATTACCTGGGTCAGTGGAAAAACAAAGCTAGTTTTGCAGCTTTGGAAGGCAGCAGCAGGAGGCACTGCGAGCTGGCCCGGTCCAGTTCTTGAAGGCCAGCTCATACCGTTGTGCAGTGCATTCTGGCCCTGCCTCAGGGGAGCAGGGCACCATGACAGCTTTTGCAACCCAGATCAAAGAGTTGGTCTGGCGCAAGGGTTAATCACACGAACTGTGCTTTTCATTAGTTAGGTCATTCCTTGGCTTCTCTGCAGTGGGTTAGGGCTGTAAAAGAGGCGAAAGGCAATGGCAGCTCCATGGGCAGGTTGTGGACAGGCAAAGAGGCGTAAAGCGCTAGTTGTTATACAGGGCACACCACTGGGACCCTTAGCATTTTCTTTCTTCTCTGTCCCCTGTGACAGCATGGGAACCTTGGGAAGCTTCACCTGTACCATATACTTTCTTATATCCCTTACTGGCTCCCAGGAAAGGGGAGAGTGGAAGCTCCTGTCCTTGTCTGTTATATGTTATGCTGGATATTTCTCTACCAAGCATGGCCAACAATGAAGGTGAGGTGGGCAGAGTTCAGTCCTTTCTGGCCCGCACTGTTCAGTTCTCCTCCTCACTGACTGAGGGTCCTCCCCAGACTCACCCCCCAAGTCCTTGTTCAATGCCATCAGTGAAATCAACCCCAGTCTTGATGGAAGAAAATTTTAGGGTGTTTCCAGCCACAGGAAGAACAAAACAATGGGATTATCATGGGTGTAATATTTCCACAAAGAATTGATACCCATGAACCTTCCTTAAGTTTGAGAGCTCTGCATGAGAATATCACGAGCCAGCGTTTGTGCGGTATTCCGCCCAATGTCAGAGAACAACCACTCCTCAACTATTAGAGTCTTAATTTGTAAATTCTAAACTTTAGCTGCTTACAAATGACCTTTTTAGGGATGGGGGGTTTTAAATATCCTCCCCGCATACCTCTGAGAAATTTAAGTTACTGTGTGATGCCTTCGCTTGTGTCCTACTTACTGTTACATCACCAAGCTTCTTTCTGGTGACTAAATTGTGATTACAGAGAAGTATTATAAAAAGTCAATGTGTCGATTCAGAAGGTCTGGCCCGTGTTGGGGGAGGCACTTTAAATGGAGATGTCAGCTCCAGCCAATTTCAGAGTGGCTCACCATTAAGATGGGTAGTTCCAAAGCTGTGTGCCTCGGCTGTAAATTAAAAACCCATGGAATAACTGATTATGATTAATTTTAAGTACTTAGCCATGTGAAGCCAAATGAGAGCATCTTTAAGACAAAGCTATTGATCTGGCTTTGCTTGGAAATGAGAAGACAAACCAATCCAGTCCTGTGGGCTCTTTGCAATGATGGGGGAATGAACTTTTGTCATTATTATCATCATTATTATGATTTTGAGCCCAGATTTCTGAGCTCTAACTTGGAGACAGCTGCTAAACTGGACATCCATTTTTTTTTCTAGTAAACATCTGAGTGGTGAGGAGTGGTCCAGTTGTGTCCTGAGCAAGGGATGAGGGCAGGATAAGAGAAAGTCAGGGGAGGAGAAAGGATGACAATTTACAGTTGCCCCTCTGTAGCGCATAAGCTGTCACCTTCTCAAAGGTGAGGAAGTTTCAAAGAGGCTTAAGAAGCTTGACCCAAGCGAGTCTTATACTTCTGGGCTTCCCCATGCAGGTGAGCCTAACAGCAAAGCCCTCTCTTCACCCCAGGCTGCCTGCTCACCAGGGGGAGGGGAGAAACTACCACTCTCAGCACATACCACAAACCCGAAGGCTGACAGGTTGTCGCAGCCGTTTCATGGCACTTGGTGACTTCTATTTCCTGGTTTCTTCCTAAGGAATTTTGTTATCTTTGTCATTCTCACTGCCAGCGGAAGTAAGGTGGTATGTATCTAGCAACCCTTTCTACACAGCCTCTTTTCAAAGGCAGGGAAAATCATGCCTACCCTCTTCAGCCGCAGGCTTCCCATAAGAGAAGTCCAAGGTTACTCATCTGGGGTTGGCACGCTCTCCCACGTAGACATGCATTTATTGCTGGTTCCAGGGCCGGAGTTTGGGTGAGGAGAGCCTATCCATCTCAGGAATGACAACCTGACTTCCTCTGGCTGTGGATTGTGCCTTTTCTGTACTGGGAATTCTCAGCTGTCCTCTGATTTCAGGTAGCCTGCAGCATCACCATCCCCTTTTATTTCCCTGTAATTCCTCTCAGTACAGTAACCTTTCTCTCAGACAAGGTGGAGGGGCTCTTTCTCACCTCTGCTCATGTCTTCAGGGCCAGGTGAAAGGGAAGGTGAAGGGAGGTCCTTTCTCTCTTTCCTTTGTGTACTAAGGGACATTTTCATGTATTCATTCATGTATTTATTTGGTGTTTATTCATTCACTCTGCTGGAATCAGACACCGAAAAACCTGTGACTGTGTAATTTTTTAGTTTCAAAGGACGCTGAACAAACCCTACTCTCTTATCACCCACTGGCTGGAATTGTACTATTATAATGGCCATTGCAGAAATTTGAAAAAGAAGGCGTCTCTCCCAAGACAGTGGAACCAAGCCTGTTGTTTTACACAGGAGAAAACTGAGGCTCTGAGAGCCGAAGAGACTTCCCCAAGGTCACTCTGCTAATTAGGGGCAGAAATGGGACTGAAGCACACACCTCCCTCTAACACAAGTTCTACTCTGCTTTCTTTACTGCTTCCTCCCTGGAGGACAGCGAGAAGTGTCGGCTGCTGGTGACAGCAATCAGGTTTTCTTACACAACCCAACTTTAGTTTGAATGACCCCAGGATAACTCCTCACTGACTTTCCCCCCAAGAAATCAGGTTTCCTTAGTTAGAACATTTAAAGATCTGGGACACAGAAGATAGCCATCTATGTTTTCTAGACAAAGTGTGCAGGCTGTCATCACGGGGAAGGGCACCTCTTCGCCTCTTTTTCCCCCTGCCACTTTAAGGTTGCGGCTTAAAGTTTGAATTTGAACCCGAGACGAGATTCCAAGATTCCAGGCTGCCGGTTGCCATTTCCCCCTTGCCCTGTGCCGGGGTCCCTTTCTGATCCTGGCTAATTCCAACTGACTCTCTGGCACTCACCCTCTCATTGGCCCCAGACCTGTAACCTGTCTCTCCCTGATGCACTAGCAGATGCTGGGGGCCACTCCAGCCCATCTGTCTCACCCGGCAACAAACGCGCCAGAGCACGGGGGAGAAATGACTCAATTGAGACTTAATTAGCAGGGACCCCAGCTTGTGGGAGGTGAGAAATCACACTTTGCTGCCTGCAAACACTTTGGCCAAGGTGAGCCAGAGGGTTCTCCCGGTTCCCAGTTTAATAGCACTGCAGTAGAAGACCCAGCAACGCACCCACACAGAGCCCCCTGTACGCACATCCCCCCTCTCCTCCCGACACAGCACACTCCGTACACACGCACGCACACACAAGGCAGCGGTCGCAAAATCAACTCACAGGATCTCCAGATCGCGCAGCGCTCGGAAGGCTCCATCTTCAATGCAGCTGATGTGGTTGTTGTCCAGTTGCCTGTGAAAAGCAAGGGAGAGCGTGAAGGCTGAGCAGGGGCAGAGCCGAGGGGCTGGGCAGCCGGGCCGGGCGTCCCTGGCCACCGAGCGCCTGTCCCTCCACCCTCTTGCGGGCTCTGCTCATCCCTGCCAGGAGCTCGTGCAGAGCCAGCCTGTCTGCCACGCTGCTCTGTCTCTCCTCTCTGACTGTCTGAGAGAACTACACAGACGAGCGTACCAAAGGCTGTCAGGTCTCAGTAAATATTAATTGCGCATTTTTTTTTTTTTTTAGGCAGAAGGGAGTAATTTCATTACATTAGGGCATCCAATCCATTACGAGCTCTTACCGTCATGTCACTGAAACAATTTCATTAAGCTAAAGGCCTGTAAATCATTGGAGGTCACTGCTCTGCCCTCCGCGACCTCCCAGAATGCTTTTTCCTCTCTCCCTCGTCTCCCTTTTACTGGAAGTTGCAGTCTTTCTGCTCTGACACAGCGCTAAATCTCAAGGCTTTATCTGCCCAAGAGCGGTGAGGGTGCATAGGGAATATACCAATTCCAAATTAGACTCAACTAATCTAATTTTATAGTCTTTTTATTATTCTAAGCACCAAATGTCTGTGGTGGTTTGATGTCTCCATGCATTGTTATGGGGCCCATCTGGTAGGTCATTCTACTGAAGCATTTTCTGACTAACTACAGATTCCCTCAAACTGCACCAACCATCATCAACGTTAAAGAAATTCATTGATAGAAGCATTCATGAAGGGGGAGAGAAAGGAGTATCGTTATTGCCTTAAAGATGTACCACTTACATTTAAATTGGGGAGAATTAAATGCACCTATTTCAAGCATCCTTTTTTTTTTTTTTTCCTTTCCATCCTCTGCACAGGAAAATAATGTCTTTTTAAAAGATGACTTGACTAATACACATTCCAGTTACGGAATGGGGTATTTTAGTTCATACATAACAAGTGGATACAATTTTCTCTATGTACATACTATATATGATGGAAAAAAGTCAGGATATTTACTAACCTAAAATCATATATTATATGTAACATTTAATTCCTAAAAAAGCAACAAAGAAAATTATTATTAACACTGTAATATCTATGGTAGAACACACCATGGCCTTCGGATGGGGCAGGTTAAGAATAGTAGGACAGCAGTAAAGAAGCAAAACAAACTCCTTTATAGAGGCTCTTTCCCCCCCCCCCCCCCCCGCAGAAAAATTGAGTCCCTCTCAGGTGGAAGGACTTCCTGTGGCCGGAATTCACATTTGTACCTTGTGTTTATCTATGCCAAGGTAAGTCTTTATAGAAGATGCTTCCAATAACAGCGAGGAACATGAATGGAAGGCTTCACTTTCTTACCAGAGAAAGATAGAAGTGAAACGAAAGTGTTTTCATTGAAAACACCAATAGATGTGGGATCGTACAAATGCACACAAATGAAACACCTAAAATTGCTACAACGTTGAGTGTTATTACAAGTTCTGTCACAACATTGGGGCAATTGTATCATCCTAATAGAATTAACAATACAAAATGTAGATGCTCAGAATTAAGAAATAAAGAGCGGCACATTTCTAAGAAGCAAAAACACACTTTAGATCGACGAGTTCTACACCTAGTGTCTGAGTTCTGTCTGACGCCCACATACGTGGATTCCACTGAGACCTTCCTGCCCCTAATTCTTCCAGAGCATACTCAGGATGGATTTGCTGTGTTCTTCCTGTGGGTTTTGGGTGGCACAGGGACTGCTGATTCCCTGCAGAGACTCTATTAAGACAGTCTAGTAGTGCTGCCCAGATTCTAGAGTTATCATCAATTTAAAGGCCAACGAATCAACACCCCCCCCATGCCAAGGCTACCAAACCTTACCAAGCAGAAATGCAGTAAAATTGGCTTTTGGATCCAAAAAATTATTCAATGAACATGCTGAATTCGGCAAAATGGCACTACTTGCCGAAGTAGAAAAGTATCTAAGTCATCATATTGGGAAGTCGGTGGGGTGTGTGTGTGTGTGGAGACACGGCATTAGCACACCTGCTTTTGCACGCATTCCAGAGAAGTCTTTGCCATTATTTATTGTTGTTTATTTGTGGATTTGAGGAGCATGTTCTCTTGTTTTTCATTTTCAGAGCACCAGAAACTAAATAGAAAACTACATATACAGAATTTTGCATGAAAAAATGTGGAATCTTCACGCTAAACCAGAAAGTCATAGAAAGAAGAGGAAAAACACAATGGTGGAATGAGGACAAACAGGGGAGGCAGCAGGAGGTGAGCCAGAGATCTGAAAATTCCACTACTTAGCCTTCCATCACAATCCTGCAGCCTAAGACCCTGGAGTGGTGTGCAAGAAGTGCCTTTGGGAAGACCCAAACATTTTAAGGCTAAAAGCAGAGACATCTATGACATTATTAATTACTCGATGTTTAAATATTTTCATCGAGTGGCACACATTGACATCTCGTTTATGTGAAATGGGGAAAACCGAGCTGTAATGTAAGCCCCTCTGTGGGTGTATTTTATAGCTTATTTTAACGCATACAAAATGTATCAAAATTTAAAATATTTATGCTGAAATGTGCTTTCCTAGGAGATATTTATTATATCTGAGCTGGTCTCCTTTCATCCTAACCATAGCTAAACCAAACAGAAATTGTGCCCCAGCCTTGACAGTCATCCCCTGTGAGGATCTACGGGGATGTGCCTTTGGGGGGTTCATTGGGCCATGAGAAGCACCCCAGATGTACTCCACTCTTCAGCTTTTGTATCTCCGTAGCACGGAGCTCAGAGTGCTCACACAAAACCCAACTGATAGTCCACTGTCATTC
Organism: Octodon degus; assembly: GCF_000260255.1. NCBI lineage: Eukaryota > Metazoa > Chordata > Mammalia > Rodentia > Octodontidae > Octodon > Octodon degus. Next base: position 5,521,742 of record NW_004524661.1, on the reverse strand, counting down.
CTGATTTCTTACGCAAATACACTTGGTCCCTAAAACAAAGTAAACACGCTCTCAGCTCCCGCAGGCTTTCTTTTCTTTCCAAATGACAGCTCAGAGACTTCAAAGTTAGTCTTGAAGCACAGGAAAGGAGAGGCAAGATAAACACGAGCCCAACCCCTCTTTGAGGGCCACAGTGTCGGGTGGTACTAAGCACACTGAGAACTTTCTGGAGTCGAGGCCAAAGCATTTGACTCCGTAGTGTGTTTCTGGCAGCTGATGTGCCCACATTGCGACTTTAAATAAATAAAGATTTGCCTTTGCTACTGTGTCCCAAATATTATCTGGGAATAAGAAGAAAGCTTTATTTCTTTCTAATCTTTCTGTTTTCTCTCACCCAGTTATATCAACCACATCTCTAGCAAAACTTCTTTTTTTGGTCCCTGGGAATATTGATTAATATTTTTAACCAAGATTGATATTTATTATAGTTTTAAGAGCAAATCAAGAAAACTATTTTCAATCTCCAATTTGAGATTATTAAAATGGAATTTACTCAAATATGTTTCTTATAATCTAGATTATAATTATCAATTATAAATTATTGGCATGATGTAAATTATGATTTTTTCTTTTTGTTTGAATAAAATGAATGTTTTTCTGTGAAAAAAAAGAGTCAAATGAAAAAAAGCCCACTGCACATACCGCACCAAGCACACAATCACTCTGGAGTCATGGTAAAAAAACAGCGCTGGACGTGTGAGCAGACAGAGCTGGGCTCTCCTTCTTCTATTTTTCCTTGGCAACACAAATATACTTCTCACTGCTGTAGAGTCCCTCTTCCTCAGAATAAAGCTCACCCTGGTGCCCAGATGCCAGGTAATTCCCAGGCACTGGCACACGTAGAATGATACTTCTAGTGAAACTGTCCAGGCTGAGATGGAACTACACAGGGGAAAGTGCTAAGCCCCGAGCAACCCCACCCTTGAGGGAGCCCCAAGGCCCTTCTTTGAATAATAAAAAATGACTGAGGATTCACTGTAGTCCTCAGTGGCTCAGTCCTCCAGGTGCTCCATCTTTCTGAAGCCCAGAGTGGTGACCCAAGAAGGAGTCGTGGAATCAAAAGAGAATGCAGTGGGGCCAGGATGAAGCCGAGCAACAAAAGCTCATTCTTTTTTGGAGGCAACTTTTATTATCCTCTGCTTTATACAGAATCCCCAATTTGATTTATACGCCCCTATCTCTGAATAAGGCAAGATGCCCCCAAACATTTCACAATATTAAATTAACTGCTCTAATTTCCTAGGGAAGCTCGGATTTCAGCAAACAATGAGTACTAAAATGATACAAGGGTCTATTTAGAAAGGAATCCTTGTTCAGGAACTAAGTGCAGACTCCCCGAGAGTGGCATTTTGACTACTGTATTTTTATATTCTGAGAATATAAGCAAGTCAGAGAGAAAAGCCAGCGTAAGTGAGGACTTACTCTCCATAGACCGCAAACAGTGAGATAGCACTTTTATAAGAATTCCCAATCCCTAAGCACAATATACTCCTATTATCACAGTTTATGTCTTTTGATTACAAGTCCAGATTTAATAATTAAAATGTATTAGAAATATTTTTGTGGCTCTAACATTTGAGGCTCACCTAAATCCTTTAAAAAAGTTTTAAAACCTTCCTTATAATATTAAAACAGGCTGTCTCCCATCAACAACCAAGCTGAAAAAAAAAAAGAATAAAATAACATAAAAGAAATAACCAAGATAAATAAAAAAGTTTCAGGATTTAAATAGTACATTGGATTCCCCATGACAAATATTTAGGAAATAGTCATGTCTAGGATTAGGCTTTGAATATTTGGAAGAAAAGTTGAATTCCCAACTAGCAATCTACATGCAAGGTTTTGCATACCCGGATCCATCCATCCAGTTGTCTCCATCATGTCCAGATGTTCTGGGGGCCCCAGTGTACCGTCACATGGATGTGTCAACAGCCTCAGGCCATTGTTGCTCTAGGGGCCCCACATTCAGCAGCAGCGTTTTTGCTCTAGGACGACAGGCAGCTAGAATTGCTGCAGTCCTTTTTGTGCAAAGGGGGAGAAGCAGCTGAGCTGAGCACCCTCTGGAGTTAAATCAGTTGCTAGTTTTGCAATAACTACCTACACAAAAATCACGTGCAATGCACAAGGGAAGCCTAAGTAGAAACCCAAAACAAGTTCATGATCACAGAATCCACCATTTAACTAAAGATCACTGTAATATTAGATCCAGAAAAGGATTAGAGTGTTATTAGAAGCTGGCACTGTATTACATATTCAGGGTAAAGAGTGAGGCGTACCATATCCTTTGAAAATGTTTGGAAGAAAGTTACCTAACTGTGTTGTTTTCACATGTCATTATCTTTTAAAATTTTTTTAAAAAATTTATTTATTTATTTATTTATTTATTTATTTATTTATTTATTTTGGCAGAACTGGGGGTTGAACTCAGGCCCTTGTGCTTGCCAGGCAAGCACTTATTCTACTGAGCCACTCCCCAGCCCCTAAAATTTATTTTAATGAGAAAAAATAGCAATGGAACAGTTTCAAAACACTTTAAGTAGGACAATTACAATAATGAATACATTGAATATTGCTATCTTTGTGGTAGTTATTCAGAGGACAAGAAGCACCCAGATGCATGCAGACATGATGCCTTGCCTAAACAGTATTAGTACAAACCTTTCGTCTATTGAGTCAATAGAAGGTAGCTGTATCTATCCTATTTTGTTACATGTCATTATCTTTAAAGCTACACAAGGACTTTAAAACCTAAACTGAGTTGAATTTGTTTTTGATGAAATACGTATGTTCATACACATCCATTTTGAGGTGTGCCTTTTTTCTAGACCAAGGAAAATATAAGATTGCAATTATAAGAAGAAAACTTAGGGAATTCCTGCTTTCATAAAACAAGGCAGAGGACAAAACACAAAGCAGCCTTGACCAGCCTTCTCCCCATTGTCCAGTTTTCCTTTAAGCAGAAAACAAGAAATGTAGTAGTGCTTCTGATGTTTATTTTTTTTTAAACGACAGTTTAACATTCTAAAAAAAAATCATTATTGAAGAATAAACTATAAAAGCATTTATCTGTTGCTGGCTGGGGTCTTTAAAAATAATAAAAGCTCAATGCTATTTTAAAGGAAAAAGGAAGAAATATTATGTTCAAAAGAAATGCATATACTTCGTATAATTGAGTGCTGGTCATACTTTGTAGGCAAATCAAACACTTGATCTAAGCCACAATTTGCTAATGAATTGTCACTACTTCTCATCATTAAGGAGCTACTGTAATTCCACATTAAAACGACATCTCGAATGAACAAAAGGAGGTGAATCTATTATTTTGCACATTTAGCACACTTGTCTACCAGGCCCAAGAATACATGCATATAGATATGTTTACTGATCCATGAATTATTTAAGTATCTGCAAAGATGCCTGTCCACAGAGCCGACAACTTTATGCCTGTTTTTCCTACATACATAGTTGTGTGTAATATCTTCCTATTGTATGCATGTAAATATAAACATTTCTTAGAAAAAGAAGCTTCTGTGGACCTTTGACATTTAATCTCTGCATGTTTACAGAGATATTTAGATAATTGCTTGTTAGCACTCCAAAGATTTGAATCACCAAACCTACTTTGTAAGGATAGAGTCCTAGGTTAATTAAGTTTTCTGATCAGAATAGCCTGCTTAGGACTGAACTGTTTGTTTATTTATTTCTGGTAGTGTGGGTTGAACCTAGGGCTTTCTTACTGAGCTCTATCACCAGCCTCTATTTTGCGACAGATTCTATAGTTGCTAAATTGCCTCTGTTGGGCTTTGAACTTGTGGTGCTCCTGCCTCAGCTTCCCAGAGTGCTGCATGCCCAACTAAAGAGTTGCTTTTACCAAGCCGTTTTTTTTGAATGCATACTTTGCCGCTTGGGAAGCGTCATAATGCCTCTTATTTAGTGTATATCATATTTTTACTCAACATCTGTAATAACTACATCCTCTTCCGTAGACGCTCTTGAAAGCAAGCTCTGCAATAATGCAAACACTGATGATGGATTATAACAAAGAGGCAGGCCAGACCTTGGAGAATAAAAGGGAGCTTCACACATCGCTGGGAAATATCAATAACTGCACTTCTGTGTTTACATACTTTCCTCTATGTTGGGCATTTGGCAAATGAATTTGTGCTGAAAAAATGCAAGTGGGAAATCTGCAAACCAATTTATCAGTCAGCATAGGTATGGAGAGGGAGTAAAACCATTTCATCTAGGCAAGCTTAAATATGAAACAACTTCCATGCATTTTTAGACAAGTAAAAGAACCACCAGTAAACCAATAAAAGAAAAACCAGCAAAAGAAAAAGAAAAGCAAACCAAACTAAACACTCTGTATTCATGAAGAAAGAACTCAACTTGGTGTCTAGCAACTTTTAGACCAAGGGACCAAGCAAAGTTTGCTTACGGATGCACAATGCATATTTACGTTCAAGATCAGCCTGTCTTGTGGTCACACCCTTATATCAGAACCTGCTTAGCATTGGAACTCATGTATCCGATGAGTTTCCTGGGATAAGAGGAAACTCATCAATTCTGGAAAATTTGCAATGATTCTTTATTCTGTTACATTCCTGGGGCTGAGTTTGTTGGAATAGTTTTATTCTCAGAACATCACCCCCACCCATCTCTTACAACTTAAAATGTCCATTGATTCATAAACTCGGTTTCCAGTTACCTTGGCTCTAAAGACTCCTCAGTACATAGGCTTCCCGTGCCTCTCTGGTGAGAAGGACGGGAGCCCCCAAAGTAGCTGAACTGTTCTACTGCATACCTCAAGCTTCCCCCTTGGGAATTAGAATTGTTTTTAAGAAGTAGTATCTGTGTTGTACTCACTGGCCTTGCTAATGTCATGAATACTCAGAGGCTGGACACATAAACGGCTGTCTCCATAGTGATTAGGGCAGGTCTGTGGTTTCCCTAGTTACACTCTTGAGTGATAACCATCTATGGCTCCGCTGCAAAGGCACAAGAGGGAGGAAAGAGTAAGAAACGCTGAAGATGAAATGTGCTTTTGTTAATGGGCATGAAAAGTTATCTCCTGCATCTCTGCTTTTTTACTCCTTTTTCTAAATCAACCATGAAATACTATAGTGAAGCAGTGAGGTTTTGTTTTTCTTTAAACCCCTTGGGGTTTTAGAAAATACTCATTGGACATAGATAAACTATTCCAGCCATGTAAATAGGACCAATGAGCAGAAGTCAGAGTGAAGGTGTTTTTTCTTAGATAAGCTGTGAATGCTCAGGTGAGTTGCTGGTTTTCATGTGCCCAAAAACCTATCAGCATTGTCACTCTCAGCTGAGCAGAGTGGTGTCAGCCCAGCCTGGGGTCTCTCCCTGACAGGGCAGCCACACTGGACTGCCTCCTTAGATACTAAAAGACCTACCTTCACTTTAAAAGAATCACACAGATCTCCTAATTTAACTACTATTTTCCTTAATTTATTCACATTTCCATTTGTATATTAATAAACTCTTTAGAAGCTCACAATATTTACTGCCTATTTCAAAAATAAAATGGAAAGCTTAGTTCTCATGAGAAAGCTAGCGGGGGGAATGAAGTGATTCATAGCCATGCCCTGAATCTCAGTTTATTCATCTGTAAAATGGAGATAATAGCATTCAGCTCAAAAGGCAATTTTAAATATTAAAGTAATGAAATGCATGCACTCTGAACTTGTATTTCTGACATTACTTAATTTTGTTTGCTTTAAAACTAATAATATTAAACAAAGGAATGTGCTTTTCCATAATCTTTAAATTCTCTCGCAGCTCCAAGTTATATGACTTGAGATTGACTTTTTATGAGATTCTTAAGAAAACATTCCTATTCATCTTACTCAGACCTATCTGTGATTTTAAACGTATCACTTTATCCCTTCATTTTCTGTCCCAGACCAAAGAATCTATTATTTGAGATGTTCAATATATTCTTTCTGGACTGAGGGCAGCAGTGCAGATTCACACACTTTTCTTACTTCTTCAGCTCTAGGAGGTTGAATATGAGAAGCTGCTAAAATCCTACACCAAAGGAAATACAAAATCTTCCCTCCCTGGAAAAATGTTGGCAATGCAGGGACAGCTTAGTAATTTCACAGAGAAGCCCACTAGAAGAAGGTAATTGCAAAATTTAATTCCACTTCTTGAAGGCTACTTCCAAGTAATAATTATCAAGTAATGTACCGAGCACCCCAAATAGTCAAATGCCGCACCCCCTTTGTTGTAGGACTTCCTAGGGTTCACATCCTTGTATCTATCCGCAACCCTTCAGAGACTCCCTGTGGACCATGTTATAAACTGTAACAACTCACGGTTACCACCATCACAACCACGTTAATGAGGGCACACAGCTCTTATTCATCATTTAAGTGTCTTAAATGTTTTATGTCAGTTTAATCTTACAGCAATCCCTGCCTTCCAGAAGAAGAAAGGAAGTGCTGAACTTGATGCTGAAACAGGTCTGTCCATGCTCCTAATGACTATCTATCTATATTTTGAGGAGCCGGGGATTGAACTCAGGCTCTTGCATTTGCCAGGCAAGTGCTTATTCTACTGAGCTATCTCCCTGGCCCCCCTAATGACTATTGATGCTGCTGCCAAACCGGAAGTGGAGCAGACTCCTCAGCGTTGCACTGTCCCATGGCAGCCCCCCATGCCATGTAAGTATCACATGTTTTCATGTTCCTGGGCCTGACTTAGTGACCCCCACCTTCTCTATTGGTGAACTCCTCCTTATTCATGAAAGCCTTCTTCTCAGGATACACTCTTTAAGAAATCTTTTCCTACAAACCTACAAACCAAATGAACTACTCTCTCTGAATTCTCACAATTGTTTTTCTGTCCCTTTGTTCGAATGTTGACTTCACAGCTGAAGGACTACAACACATGGGGAAACTGAGGTTCTCAGAGATTCTGTAGCTTTAGTGAGAGAGCTCAGACCTACCTTCCTGGCTGAGAAGCCTCAGGCCTACTCACCAAGCTCCTTCACTTCTCTCTGGCTTTGGCAATGCAAAGACAGAGAAACTAGTACAGTTGTGTGGACTTCGTGCAAGTGGTATGGGCTGGGAAGAGGCTGGTGAAAAGCCCTAGGGTCTGCTCTTGGCATCTGTCACTGGGATCCAGTTACTTTCACTGGGCTGTCAGCATTTTTATCCAGAAGACAACTGGAGAAGGTAGCACCCTCAGTGGTGCTCCAAATGACCCCGTGTATCCCTCCCTTAGATCCCATGAGTGTCTTCAGGCTTGCTATAGAGAGCAGATTGACTTTAACTCCAGTTGACAAGGATCATGGACAGTGCCTGTGTCCCAAGTGCATGCTGCAATTCCAGGTCACCTGCTGAGACCAGCGGGCCGGGGCCTTCTAACCAGGTTGGGACAGCTGAGTGCCCTCTTCAGCAAGAGCACGGCATACCCAGAGGAACAGTTCTCTTTGCTCCGGAGAAGTTGTAAATTGCACAGATTTAATCAGTCTTCCCTGGGCACATCCTCCCCCAGTGGCGATACCGATTTGTCTTGCAAAGGTGCTCAAGCTGCAGGAACCGATACTACTGGGCAGTTCTAACTACACCGTGTAGTTGGATGTTGGGGGTCAGTGGCCATTAGCCAGGCATCACTCAGAGGTATCTTTGTGGCAGCAGAAGCCAATTAAAGTGTGTCTTGTAAGCTCAGTGTAAGGGGGATATCAGGGCTCCTGTAATTAACTGCTGAAAAAAGGGGCATCAAAACTCAGCAACATGGGCAGCGCTGATAACTACATTCAATTGAGTTAATGTGCAGAATTGAAATACTATAGAAAAAAATCCAGCATCTCTTTTTCCTTTACCATTACTTTTAAGGAATAAGGAATGCCCATCCTCATTAATGGTAGGAGGGCAAATATATATTGTCTGCCTTACCTGCCCCACAGTGCCAGGCACATAAGAGAGACACTGGGCACACAATCTTAGGGGTCATATAATATTTGAGTGACACCCACTAAGATAGGTATCATCCTGGTTGGTTAAAACTCACCTATAACATGGGGGCAGGCAGGGGGAAACTATAAAACAGTGTAGCTGTGGTGTTACCCCAGAAGTTTGGTGTTACCCCAGAAGTTAATATATGAACCAACAATTCCATTTCTGGCCAGAAGAATGGAAAACAGGCGTTCAAACAAAAATTTGCGTACAAATTGTTCATCGGATCATTTTTCACAATGGCCAAAAGGCAGAAACAACCCAAATATGTGTCAGTGGATGGGTGGATAAACAGACTGTGGTACTTACACACAATGGAGTATTGTTCAGCCATTAAAAAAGAATGAAGCATTGGTACATACTATAAAATCAATGGACCTTGAAAACATTATATGAAATGCAAGAAGGCATGCATGCATGAAAAACTTCCTATCATTTGATTCCATTAACATGAAAAGTCTAGAACAAGTAAATTCAAAGAAACAGAAAGCAGATGAGTGATTTTCAAAGATGGGGGAAAAGCGATAGGGGACAGAAAGGGACCACTTCATGGCATGGAGCTTTCCTTTGGAATGGTGAAAATATTCTGCAACTAATATTTTAGCTGTACAACATCATGAAGGTGCTAAATGTCACTGAATTGTACATTTTTAAGTGGGGAGTTCAGAGCCAAATACTTCCATGCTTTAGACAAGTATAAATTTCATGTGTTCTTTTTTTTGGTTTTAAGAAAATGGTTAATTCCATATAATGTGAATTCTACCTCGGGGACAAAAAGGAAAAAGAAGAGAAAAAGAAGAGGGGCCAGGGAGATAGCTCAGTTGAGTAAGTGTTTGAAGAAAGCAGCTCGTTCTTCCCGTGGCAAGGAGGAGCTTCCTTAGCCCACCATGGGATGAGGGTAGTTTCTCTGCGATGTCACTGTAGGAGAGGAGGGAAGCCCCGGGGCTGTATGAGACAGCAAACAAAACTCTGGATGGGTGTGAAAGAAACTGTATCCTAGTGCAAGGGGACTAAGGGGACTTAATCCACCTACTTCTGAGGGTTATTTGTAGCAAATTTAAAGTGTGTTCTTCTTAACTGGGACACAGAGCATCGCTCTGCACTCAGGAACAAAACATTATCTGTGTATACAAAGAGAAGGGGGCTGGTAAGCTCAATGCAAGGGGCACTCACCAGCTGGACTCCAAAGCCCAAGATTAAAGGTGGTGGGATGAGCCACTGTTTTGTATTTTCCACTTCACTGCCTCTCCTCTGCATCAGTAGCCCGCATGGAGGAACAGATAGCTCATAGATTTGCATTTCAGGACAGAAGTTCATTTTTCTCTTCGGTCTTCACAAAGACTAGTTCTTTCCTTTCCTTCTCCGGGAAGAGAGACTAAAAGCCTGGCTCTTCCCCTGGGGGCGAAAGGAGACACACCTGTGACCAGAGACCATGCCCTCCTAGGCACCTGGTGGGGTGGGCTCCAAAGGGAGGGATGGCCTGGAATGCTGAGAGGAAGGGGCCAACCATCTTCGTAGTGATGTTTCCTAGTCTTCCAGGACACTTTGGGGTGGCCACATTAGTTCACTGAGCTGAGTAAATCCAAAAGTATGAATCAGAAGAAGAGGGCAGAAAAACAAAGGGGAGAAGCCAGAACAACCCACTGAGACGCTTCCCTGGGTACCTCGGTGCTACTCGAGAGCATCTACTTCTAGATGCTTCCTTGTCCAAAGCTTTCCCCTGCAGCTACTGCTACTTAGCTGGCCACGTCAGACTGCAGGGGGTTTCCACTTCCTCCCAGCTCCAGCCAAGGGAAATAAGGACGTTGTACACACTTCAGAACTGAGAACAAGAGGCGCCACTCTGGATGGAAAAATAAATTGGGTGATTTTCTCTTCTTAATTTGCCAGCAAAAGAGTTTTCATCCTAAGATGATATGGCTTGGTGGAAACAAAGAAAGAAACAATTTACTGGAGAAGTGGCTAAAGGGATCTTTGATCTTGCTATGTTGTGCTCTGACTTCTCGGGGCTAAAACATCCCTCTGCATAAAACAAAGGCATGAAAGAGATGATTTCCAGAGGCTCCTCTGGAGCTCACATTTAGGGCTCTGAATTTAATTCTGGGCCTGGGTGCTCATGGGAGGAGTTGTCCATTTTGTTATAGTTACTCGCTGAGGGTCAGATTTTATTGTGAACACGCTGTGTCGAGACTGTAAATGTGAGTTTCCCTTCCTTTGGGGCAGTTGAGTCAGGGCACTTGAGTGGTTTGGAGGCCTGAACAGTGAGCTAGAAGAGAAATCAAATAGGGATGAATGCAGTGTTAACACTCGCCAAACTGCTCCACAGGAAATCAGCCCCTTCAGAAGCCCTCCATGGTATCCATCGGGAGGAGATTCACACAGGGACCCTTAGCAAGGATGAGATCTGCTCTCAAACTTCTGGATGGAAATGGGCTTCCAATTATGGGGTCAGGTTGCTGTGGTTTCTTCTACTCTATTTCTTGAGAAGTCTCCCTTCCTCTGTGTCTCTCCTAGAACTAACAAATTTTTCCTTTCTACAAATCACACAGGCAACTCATAAGGAGCATCCAGTAATTTTTACTGCGGTCAATAATTATATACCATTTAAAAAGCTGCAGCTAGACTATCACATTCAAAAGGGAACTGGGAAAGTGAGTCTAGGAGTGGGGAACACAGTCTCTGAAGGGAGAAGTGAAGGAAGTCACCTCCAGGTGATCGCCCAAGTTGGGTGGTTTACTGAAAAATTCTATAGACACACAGGTAGAGAACAGCCTGTGACTTCTCCTAAGATTCACCACTACAGTACAACTGAAATGCAATCTCCCCTCTCCTGAGATGGTCTTTGGCCCTGCAATACTCTTTCTGGTAAGTTCCTCCTATCTTTGATATCCCAGTTAAAGGTAGCTTTGGATTGGGAAAACCAAGATCTTTTCAACTGAGACCTGAGCAAAGAAAATCCTCATTTGTAGACTAAAAGTTCTCTTTTCTCCTTGAGCCAAATTCTACTTATACAACATCCTGCCTCCCTTCATGTATTCCCAGGAAGAGCCTCCCTTACTTATAGGGCACCTGCCCGCATCTGTTCCTGGCCTTTGGAAGCCTGAGCCTGATGGCTACAAATGGATGCGCTATGTCTTACAGTTCTTAAGACTCCCCCATTCTATTTTATTCCTTAACATTTTAAGTTCATCACCTAAAATTTCCATGTCCTTCCTAGAGTATTCATGTGTATTCTTGGTCATTCACATTCTGAGGTTAATCTTAGCATAGGACACTGCCCATCTTTACCTCCTCCGTGCTGGCTCTAGACCACTAGACAGGCTGGGTGCAGGGACCTGTGGGTTCAAATGTGAAGTGTGGGTTGTGAGTTTGCTCTCAACAGAGTGTAAACGAGGTTGGCGTGGGGGTCTCAATAGTCCTGCCACACGGACAGATGCCGTAAGACTTCCGAACTGTGTGCTCTGAAAGCACACACTCAGAGGAAAGGGCTGGATAACTAGAGCTAACGTTTCCTTTGGCTGTGATGGATAGCCACTTTGGAAACGCATCCCGTCCTGCTTTTTCCTTGGGTCAGCACTGTGGTGGAAGCAGTGGGTGGAGGGACAGGGTCTATTTTGGTCTCAATGTTCTATACCAACTCCTCCAAGAAGAGAGCGGCACCACAATTGTCTTTGTACAAAAGGTTTGCATTAACTGTAATGAAGCAAATGACAAAATCAATAAAGCAGGAATTGCGCGGCTGTCATAAAGATGATGTAAATCCAGGGTTCACGATGGTTATGAAGCTATTTAGAATTGTAATTAAAACCAGTACCATTTTTTTCAAGATAAAAGCCCCTTTGACAACCATAAATGCAAGCTACAGGAAATTTTCAACAAATATATTCAAAATTAATGTATGGCACAAAGATGGCATAAATTAAGTGAGGATAATCCATAAGCCCAGGCTTCAGCATGTAAGAGCACTGAGTAAAGAGATTTCGATTTCACGTTTGGTTTTCAAGCAATGTGGTTTTCAATTTTAATCAAGTTAAAGCTTGACAGAGCACTTAGAGACCCTGAGTGAATGGCAGATTTCTGACAACTACTTTTCAGTGAGACTGAAAACGCTGTCTCTGTATTTGCCCAACTTGAGATCTGATGGCACTGGTTATTTTATGCATCTCATATATTCCAGGAAAGAATGTAGGGGTGTGTGTGTGTGTGTGTGTGTATGTGTGGTGTAAAGAAGAAGATGACATTTTAGTTTTATTCAAGAGATGGACGAGGATGAGGTCGGCAAGAAGTGGAGGGCTCTATGTGTTTTCTAAACCTAAAGAGGTGTTTTTTTTTTTTTTTCAGAACCGGGGATTGAACTCAGGCCCTTGTGCTTGCTCGGGAAGCGCTTATTTCACTGAGCCATCTCCCTGGCCCTGCCTAAAGAGTTTTTCTTAGACTTAATTTCTGAGTCCACATTCCAAACTATAGTACTGAGATTTCTTGAGAAACACCTCCCTCCTTCCCTACATGTCTAATGACCTATCTACCTACCCTTATAACCTTAGAGGGCCATTGTTTGCTTTGATGTCACTCACCACGCTAGGATTTGCATGAGTGTCCCCAGAGGTTCTTTAGTTGAAGTCATAGTGCCCAGGATGAAATTACTCAGAAAGTATAAAACCTTTAGGAGGCAACACCTGACAGGAAGTCCCTAAGTCACCAGGTACATGCCTTTGGAGGGGACTGTGGGACCCTAGCTTTTGCCTATTGTTTCTTATATGCCAGTGAAAACAATAAAACCATAAATGATGATTCACTTATGTCTTCTAGTCTGAAAAGCCACTTAAATTCAAGAATGTTCAAGTCTTGCATTTCAATTTGGCTTCAATATGGAGAGAAGGGAGTGTTTAATGGGTAGAATTGAGGTGTCCCAAGGTTTCAGAGTTATAGTACTAATGGTTTTTATTTTCTGTGTTTTATGGAGGTTTGACATCTTGCAAGCGGGGTGTTTGCTGGCTAGAAGCAGACTGCTGGAAATAGTTGATACCTCCACGTAGTAAGTCCTGTTAGTGAGCCCACCTTCCACGTGTACACCAATGAACCCAGAGCCCATACCATCAGCCGTTTCCTTTATTTAGTGCACATAACGAGCTATTATTTCCCCAGCCCTAAATCAACTCTGCCCAGATAGTAGACAATTAGAAGCAGCCTCCATGCCGCACAGCCTTCTGCACTTAGCCACATCAGCCAGTCTTGTGTTCTCCCCTGCCCTGTCTTGTCTTTCTCATGGGAACCCCAGGAAGGCCATGCTGAGGCTGCCTGTCAATCCTTCTGCAGCCTTCGTGCCTGCTCTGCTCCTGCTCCCAGTGGCCCTGGATGGTGTGCAAGGCATCTCATCTCCAAAGGCAATGAGTCACAGTCAGCTCGTCCTTCAGCGGCACTGACTTCTCTCCAGTATCATTCAGTCACCTTATAAATTAAGACCTGGTTAAAGACCTGGTTAAAGAGAACTTCCAGCAACTGTATGAATGATCATGGGATAATTTAACCTCCAATTTTTAAAAGAACTTTAGATGATATGATTTATTTAAAAAACCCTTTCTAGCTAGTTAAGTGTGTGGCTCAGCAGAGTGAAGTGAATTCAAAACCCTGCTGCCCCCGCCCCACCCCCAGTTCCACAGGCAGTGAGGCTGGCTGCCCTAGAAGGACTGCATGCCAGCTTACCATAAAAGCACATTTCATGCCTGCTTTAGAAGTAAAGTGGGCAAAGAAAGAGCATCATTTTTGGAAATCTAATTTCATTAAAGAGTCGATTCCAGAAAGGGTCTTGAATTGATGGTTTACCAGGAAGATTCATCTTCCACAACAAGGACCAACCCAGCCAAGAAAATGTGCACTTCCCATCTCAATAGTGCTGGTTGATAGCAAGCTGACCACACTTCATCAATCCATCTTAATTGCTGGGAGGAATTTCACAGTGGACTCAAGAAAAGCTTAGCACTAGTCCTTGAATTAAGGCAGCTTGAGACATATGAAGAGGGTCCAGGAGAGCCTGATCGAAGCCATTCTGTATCTGATAGCACTGTAAGATTGTCCTTTCACATGCCAAGCTAGCTCAGGAGCTTTGGTATCTTGGTGGCCAAGGCAAAAGTGAATGGTTTTTCACATTTGCAGCTGGCAGGGATGGCAAGACCACCAGTGAAGGGTCATGGGAGCTGTGACTACAAGAAACCAGTCTTCCCTTTAGAGAGAGAGCAGTGGAGGGCAATTTGCAAAGCAGAGTTGAAGCTCAGAATCTTTTTTTTTTTTCTTTTTTTCCTGTTTTAGGGAAGAGTCTACAAGGTGTTCAGGGTCTCATTACTAGATTGGACTTGTAGTGATCTGCCTGTTTACAGCCTCCCAAGAGCTGGGATTATAGGCGTGCACCCCCACACCCAATCTCAATTGCCATCTCAGTGTGCCCAGGGGGCCAGGCCCGCATTGCAGGTCCAGGGATTGAACCCCCAGCCCCTGCGCCTGCTTGCAGGTGCTTTAATCTGCTGAGCTATTTGGCAAGCCCTTGAAGCTGAGAATCTTGAATCTGTGCTCTATTTGTTTTTTATTTACCTGGAAAAATATGCCAGCTGCTGACAGAGGGTCAAAAAAATCCTTTGGTACATTTAAAATAAGACACTGGGGGTAAAATACAGATAAAAGGGATTGAGGGCAGGGACATTTTAAGGAAAATTTTGGAAAAATCCTCTTTTGTTTCAACTCCTGCATACCTAAATTTTGAGTATGAGAATCTAGAAAAAAATGATCACAATTAATTGAAGTTTTACTCCACGGTGGTGGTACTTTTGATGGAAACATCTTCTCTTGGTCATGTCCCTCTCCCATTCATTCCTTTCTCATCTATGACTTCTAAGGATTGTCATAGAGAGAGCTAGGTCTTACTTCTTCACTGCCTGGCCTTGGTAACTATGTAGGCTGGGAGAGAATAAGGAGAGAGATACTATGTAGGAGACACTCATGTACAAGCCCGGAAGCTTTCAAAGACCCTCATTAAACGTGTCTTGTTCACACCCCTACAAAGATGAATTTACCTGATGACTCAGTAATTTGTATTTTCTCAATGAATCAAGACACTGGTTTTTTTTTTTCCCCTGTGCTCATACAGAACCAAGAGTTCACTGTGATGCTGGATATGGCAGTTTTTTTTAAGAAAGAAGCAAGCAAACATTTATTGGTTTGCAAGTTGAATATACTTAAGTAGACAAAAGCGAGATTCAGCCAGTGATCTAATTGACATTTTACTTGAGCAAGAGAACTGGGGCCAGCCCACTGGCAGGCAAATTCATTTTCCAAAGGTCACAGGGTTGGCTGCTGGTGATTCGTTGTTGAAAGATATTTCAGAGCTGGTTAAGGCCACACTCAGAGATCCCCACGGAATACAAATAATCCCCCTCATTGGAAACTGGCAGCCGCAACTGTGGGTCAGTGTGTTTGTGCTCACACAAACAGCAATGATCACAGTTTCTAGTTATAAGAGGTCAGGGTGGCAGGGACAGAGGCGACACAGGGCATGGCTCACTTAGTCTCTGAGTTCTCGTGGGGACAGAAGTGCATTCTTGGCATTTGATGCCTAGGCAGTGAGTGAAACAGGAGCGTTCCCACGCTGTGGGCTGGGATCAGATGGGTTTACAGATTTTTCTAACACATAAATATCCTTGCATGGTATAAGAAAGTTCAGAGTCCCTCTGTCCCTATACCCTAGTCCCAAAATTGGCTTTCCCAGAAGGAATTACTTGTAGAATTTACCAAGTATTTGTCTGCATATATTTCACACATATGAAAGCATATGAGAACAAACAGAAGTACACTAATTTGATGATATATGTGGGGGACTGGTTCCAGGGTGTGGGTATCCAAATTCACAGATGTTCAAGTCCCCCCTATAAAATGGCATGACATTTGACAGAACCTCCACAGAGCCTTCTGCATACTTTATTTATTTATTTTTTTGTGGTTACTGTGACAAACTGCCACAGGATCGGTAGTTTTAGAACTTTATTTATTTATCTATTGGTGGAACCAGGGATTGAACTCAGACCCTCGTGCTTACCAGGGAAGCACTTATTCCACTGAGCCATCTCTCCGGCCCCTCCTTCTGCATACTTTAAATCAGCTCTGTATTACTTCAATACCTAAGACAATGTAAATGCTCTGTAAATGGTTGTTATGCTCTATTGTTAAGTGAAGAATGAGAAGAGTACAGAGAAGAGTCCATACGTGTTCAGTATAGACAGCATTTTTTTTTTAGTGTTTTATATCTTTGATTGTTAAACTGAAAGATGCAGAGTCCATGGATATAGGGGGCTGGCAGTGTACTGTTTTAAATACCCGAATGTCCCAAAACAGTCCAGTTCACTCTGCACTTTCTCATTTATGAATTCTAGGTGTTGTTTTGAATCAAACAGAAAGCTTAGTCTCATTCTTAACAACTTTATGATGGCACTGTGAGCGACCATACCATGATTCACTTATCTAGTATTCCACTGATGGGCACTGAGATGGCTTTCAAGATGCTTTTCTCCACAAGTGACCCTTATCTATACAACTCCGGGACTTGTAAGAGTTTATTTTTAAAGTACAATCATTAAATGGATAGGTCAAAGGATATTTTCTATTTGGGGGGCTGGAGCCAGATTGCCCATTAAGGGGGTCATGCAATCCTCTATCATTGTTAAAGACTGTGTCCCCCACTCCTTGCACTTCAGTGTTCTCTGAATTCTTACCAAGCACTCAAGAAAAGAAACCTCTTTAATCACGTCTACATTTCCAGGGGAGAAGTTGGATATGCTGTCTAGAATCAAGACAACCATGACCAATATATATTGATTAAGGCTTTCTTTGCCAACTTATGTTAGCTTTCTACAACAATGGGATATAACACAGGTTTTCCCTACTCTGGTATTTTTTTGTCCTTGCTGTAAAATAAAATATATTCATTGTAGAAATATTTTAAAAATAGGTTAAGTAAAATAAATAAAAGCACTCTCAGGTATTCACAGTAGAGAAATGAAAACATATCTACCCAAGGACTGGTATAATTACTCATAGAAGCCTTATTCATAACAAACAAAACTTGAAAACAAACTAATGTCATCAACAGAGGCATGAATAGCACACTGGAGTGTATCCATATAATGGAATACTATTCAACCCTAAAAAAGAACAAACCATTTGACAGACAATATAAAACATATTTGAAAATATTATGTGGTATGAAAGAAGCTTACTCACACAAGAGAATATACTATATTATTCCACTTATATGAAATAGTTCCATAAGCAAAACTGTACTGATGGAAGGCTGACTGGTGGCTAGTAGAATGCATGCAAAGGAACGTGAATTGTACAGGGGTACAAAGAACATTTCTGGCAGTGGCTTAAAAGGCTTTGACCAAGATGGGTAAAATGAATGTATTTTATCAAGACTGGATTATACCTCAGTATGCTGGTCAAAATTATAAAATCACCTAAATTTCTGTCACTTAGAGATAATGACTAGGAGCATTAAATTCATAACTTCCAGATTTTTTCCCATAATATATATATATATATATATATATATATATATATGTAAAACTACATTCAAACTTTAGTATGTACTTTAAAAATTTTTTTATTAAATGGGAATATGTATTGTGGTAATTTCTTTTTCAAATAATCTTAATGTATTGGTTTGCGTCTTTCATGGTTTTTCTCATCTCAAACCGTTTCTTGTTTCTAAAAGGAATAGTAAATCGCCTCACCTTCCCAGCCACCCCAGTTGGAGGTAAAATATCCTGCTAGGATGGCCAGGTTTGGGAAAGCTTTATGCTTCCTGGAGTCAGTCAGTCAGTCAGTCAGTCAGTCAGTCAGTCAGTCAGTCAGTCAGTCAGTCTGTCTCTGTCCTTTTCCTCTTCACTATAAGATGTGTAGCTTAAAATGGGCCTGGCCAGACGGCAGCAGCTCACAGCCCAGCCAGGGCTCTCTTTCCAAGGTGCAGGCAGTATCGGCATCTGCCGAGTGCGGAGCCAGCCTCCATCCACAGCTTGTAGGGGAATCACAGGCAGATGCCCCAGGAGACTCCCAAGTAAACCAGGATTGCTCCCTCCTCCACTGTGCTGGGGAAACAAAGCCCCCAAGTGGCTGAAAGAGGGCTTTGTTGTCTGGCTCTGTGCCCTGGGAGGCCCTGGCGACCAGGAGCCCATTGTCAGGATGGACCTCCTCGTTGACATGTTCCAAGGCATCTACCCATCAAGGGCAACAAAGGCTGTACTAACAGGCATGCAGGGGTCAACGGGAGCCACTGTTACTGTCTTTCTTGTCCCCAATCCTGGGCAGATGCCAAACAGCAAGTTCACCCTATGTCACAGACACTTGTCTAGCATGTGTGGAATTTCCCTCCTTCATATCCTCCAGACTACTTTGCTCTTGGCTTAATTCTGGATTAATTCCCCCATTGTTTTAAGAATCATTAATAATCTGGGTCAGATTAATATGGATTCATATTTCAGCTATGCTCTGCGACCTTGGAGAACCCACCTACTTTTGCCGAGTACAGATTCCCTTGTTTTTAAAAGCAAAATAACCCACCCCACTGCGTTGTTACAATACATAAATGAGATAATAACTAAAATTGAATGCTTTCTGCCTTGTTACTGCTAACTGCTTTCCAAACAGTAATGGACTGAGGTATAGCCTTTAGTCTTTAGGAAGAAAGCAAACTTACAGGAGTTGGCCACTTACGCAGGATGGTAGCGAGCCTGGAACACACGCCTAGGTCTCTCCTCATTTTAATGCCAAGTCATTGTTCATCACACCAACAGTCCTAAACCATATAGAATTAGTGGAGCAGCAGGGGAAAAGTGCAGGCTCCTGGGCTTGAGGCATTCATTTTTGTACAGGTGTCAGGAATCTGTATTCTTAATCAGATGCAGGTGTTTTGGGACCAGGTGGTTTCAGGTGATACTGTAGAAATATTGGGCTACAGTGAAACGGCATGATTATCCCTTAGTAAGCATTATAGTTCCCTAACCTGGAAGTCCAGACTCCTCGAGTACTGACACAGCTGCACAAAGCACCAGGAAACCTACATGTACAAAATTATTAAAGATTTTGCATAAAATTACCTTTAGCCTTTGTAAAGTATATATGAAAAATAAATGTTATTTAGACAAGGATCCCATCTCCAAAATGTCTCATTAAACACGTGCAACTGTACCAAAGTCTGAAAAAAAAAATCAAAACAACAAACTCAAATCTAACATACTTCTGGTCCCTAGCAACTTAAGTAAAAAAAATATTCAATCTAGTCTTTAGAAAGTAAACGGAAAGAAGTTCCACTGTGGGCCAGGGATAAAGAAGGAGTTGCAGGACTTAGAAACTCTGAACTTGGCTTTACTTATAAAGAGCAGCCAGTCACTGGCAGGGTGAGATGAAGCTGGTGACAGAAGGCATGTAAATTCACACCTACTGGGTAACGATCTAAACAAGCAATGAGAAGTCAAGCTAAAGAATGAGACAGTCCCTTGGGATTCAGAGAGTTCTGGATGCTTCAGTAAAAATGACCATTGGTGTATGACATGGAAAGAAGAGGGGCTGCCACTGGCTTGGGGTGGGGGGTCAGCTCCATGCTTGGAGATCGTAAGCCCAATTCCTGGTGTTGTTTGGCCTCGAAACACTGTGGGATACGGCAGAACATAGTATGTCAGTGCCATTGCTTTGCTTAGGGCGATTAGCAGGGGTCAGGCTTCAGGAATACTTGTTCCTGAATGTGTCTCTTGTCATCTTGACTATCACTTTTACACTGGCCTTTCCCAGGCACTTGGAGGCAGGTGGATTTTAACTGGGTTATGGAATAATGGCATTGTGATTGCCATGATATTAGGGAGGATCATTTTATGAACGCCTGGTGCTGCAGGAAAACCCACCAAAACTTTCCATTCACTACATCTGCCCGAAGCAGGTTGGCTCCAATGAATGGGAGGCACAAATTCAGTCAGAGGCCTGTGGTTGACTCTGATGCATCGATGATTGGGTTTGGCCTATATGGTGTGGATACTCATTCTTTAGAGCTTCATTTTTTCCCTTTCCTTTCTTCTTCCTCTTTCATCTCTCCCTCCTTCCCTTCCTTATTTTATCTACCTCCTTAGCTTGTGTATGTAGCCCTGGGATATAACTCAGGGCCCCCTGCATGCTAGGTTAAGTGTCTACCATGGAGATACACCCTCAGCCTGACCCTCAGGATTTAGAAAAGTTTTGCTTTATGCACCAATATCTCAGTGTCAGATGGTTTCACACAGGAAGGTACAATTTTGGTTCTCTCAGACAGATGAAAAATTGTGGAAGAGAGGTCCTAACACATCTGCTAGAAGGAGCCAGGAGCGAGCATCCCATGGGGTTCACACTTCCAGTTGGTCATAGGCTGTGGTTCCTGAACAGCACTCGGCCCGTGTCCAATGGTCTGGATCGCTTCACAGTATGTGAGCTTAAAATCCCTAAAGGACAGTTTCACTTTGTTTGTTTTTAATTTTTAAAAATCTGTATTTATTTGGTACAGGTTCTCCCTGCATAGCTTGGACTCCTAGTGGTCCTTCTGTCTCAGCCTCAGCAGTGCTGGGATTTACAGGTGAGCACCACTACACCTGGTTTCAGTGGCCGGCAAGGCACCGAGTGCCCGGGGGCCTTGTGCTTGCCAGGCAGGTACTTAGAGCACCCGGCTATCTCCCTGCCCCAGGGAGGGTTTCGCTTTGGCTCATCAGATCAGAGAAAATACCCAAGACACCCAAACACCAGAAGCCCTCTCTTGCCTGCAGCCAAAGAGTCAACAGCTCAACTGTGAGAGAGTCTCTCTCTCTCTCTCTCTCTCTCTCTCTCTCTCTCTCTCTCTCTCTCAAATGAAGGTGAAACAAACAAACACGCAAACGTGGCATGCAGAATAGGAACGGTTATCGAGTGTCTACATGGTATCAAGAGCTGTGTGCTAAGTGCTTCCCATTCATCATTCCATTTAATCATTCTTATTTTTCTGAGATGGAAACAAAGACTCAAGGAAGAAAAGCCCTGGCCCAAGATTCGATAACTAGCAAAGCACAGTGCGGAACCCTGTCAGAGACGAAGAGTCTCTGGATATGGGGCAGCTGGTGACTCTTCAGTGAGTGGACGTTTTTGGTAAGAGGACTAGTTAGAAACTTGCAGGACCAGTGAAACAGGCCTGCTGGCATCCAAAGGGCATGCACTGTGCCAAAGAGAGGAGGTGCAACTGAGCCATAGCCTGCTGCTGCCACGCAAGGCGGGGCACCCAGCGCTGATACAGTGGGAGTTTTCCACAGGACTGGGAAGTTCACACTTTCAAGCAAAGTTCACTGCCCTGAGGTGGCGGCACAGCGCTGGGGATCAAGCCCGGGGCCTCATACATGCTGCACAGGTGCCCCAGGACTGAGTCACGCTTCTCAGCCTTTTTGAGTTTTGAAACCTCATATGAAACACAAAACATTAGTGGACGTAGGATTTGGTCCAGGGTTTTGATAGCCACTAGATTTTCACTAGGTGGCATAGCTTGGGCCAGTCACTGCTCTTTCTGCGCGCCGGTTTCGGTTGCTCGTGAACTGGTGATAATCCCAAGGCTGCCGTGGAGGTTAAATGACATAACAGATGAAAAGGAGTAAGAATCCTAGCTGGTTCCTAATCAGAGATCTAGAAGGACTTATTACCTACCAAGAGGATTATTTCTGTTCGAGGTGCCTCTTCCTTTGTTTATTCTGTACTGGGGAAGGGGGATGATAGAAGCATTTTGGGCAAAATTAGAGGATTTTGTAGAGATCTCACTATCCCATTCTTGAGCCCAAGAAAGTTTGGTTGTATAAGCTGAAAAAAGGAACACAGCTTTCCTAACAGAAGGTCGATTAGCTGCAAAACCTCAGGACTGGGGCCAGACCCTGTGCTGTATAAACCAGCCCATTGCGGCTGGGTACTTAGTTGTCTGGCTAGGTGGTTTTCCTGGCAGACACAGTACCCAGGAAGTCTCATTGGCATTTAGAAGTCATTTAGGCCTGTGTACTTGTGCCTGGGGACTGGTTATAGAGAGAGCTTTAAAAAAGAATGTTACAATGGCAAATAATGGCCGTGGGTATAAATGGACACGTTGTAACACATCCACTTTCCGGGCTGAATGCTTGCAGCAGGTACAGAAGTGCTCTGCCCTGGCAGGGTGGGCCCTGCGCCTAGGGACGCATCAGTCCTGATACCACAAGCCAACTCTGAAACACCAGCTCCAGCAATAATCCACTGACATCCTTGAGCAGTCTGCAGCTGGGATCTCAGAAAACCACTCTCCTGCACTCGGTCCTAACAACTGCTGCATCTACCCAGCAAACAGCTTTGATCCCCGCCTGACCAAGCCTTGTTCATCTCAGCTTTGAAGAACTCTCTTCTTCCAGAACCAGCCGGTTGATCTAGGGTGAAGGAAGGAAGCTTATTCAGGGTGATGGGAATACTGGTTGAATTCAACCCTTCTACAGAAATCCCTAAGCATCCTCAGGACAGCAGATGCTCTCAGGCTCAGTCCAGAAAATCACCTCCGGCAATAGCTAGCTTTCCTGCTTTCTTTTTCTCTGCTTGCAAGTCTAGCCCGGATCTGAACCCGAGAGTCCAGCCAGCTTGGCTCTGTGACCTGAGACCTGCTGTAACCCCAGTTGTATTTCTTTTTTTGCTGTCCCCTATCTGGTGCTGGCTTCTTGATCCTAATGCCAAGTTTTAGCTTAAGGAACAAACCTAGCTCCTGCCTGATGGAAGATGGTCTCAAAGCATTATCAAACATTGCCATCTAAACAGACTTGAAAGATTAAAAGATTATCTATCCAGTGATTTTTCAAGTGTTTCTTTCTTCCCTCACTAAGCTCTTAGGTGTACAAAAATCTCATATTAAACCCTCAGCTCTGCAGAAGGCAATTGAAATCATCATTATTGAAAAGTGACATTTTATTTGTGTTCTTCTGAAACTGTGGAGTTTCTCAGGACACGACTTGAAATCTGCTAATGATGAGTCAATGATTCATTTTAATAATGAAGAGACCAAGGCCAGTAGGCCATGTGACAGCCAGAGGGCAGCCTGAGTATTGGTTTCCTAAGGTACCTTGTTCAAATTACCACAAACTTGGTAACTTAAAACAGAAACACATCTCCTTTCTTACAGTGTCGGAGTTCAGAAGTCTGGACCAGACTCAGTAAGCTAACATCAAGGTGGGAAGGACTTGTTCCTCTTGGACGCTCCAGGGGAGCAGCTGTCCCCTGACTGACTCAGGGCTGCCCAGGGTGGGGCTGTCCTCATGCCCTGAATCAAACAGCCTCTTCCCTTTTGCTTCCAATTCTTGCTTTCTTAGAAAGATCTTCTGATGATACTGCATCCACCTGGAGAATCCAGGATAATCTACCCATTTTAAGATTCTTCATTTAATCCCATATGCAAAGAAGTCCCTTTTGCCACACAGGGCACATATTCCCATATCCTGGGAGTTAAGAGTATGGACATTTGTGGGGGAAGGGACAGCTGGCAGGTAATAGCTGTCACTAAACCCAGAACTCTTGGGCTTTGGGGGTACTTCTGTGTTTCAGTTGTGGCATGGTAGAGACATAGGGTACATAGGGAATGTATACCCTCTTTTCCTCTGACTTGTATCCTTGGCAACCCACTGAAAGAAGACAAGGAGTGATGCAGTTAAATGCTTTAAAAGCCAGGGTTACCTTGAAGCCAGGGCACTGCGAACATAACTTTTACTTTGGGAAGATATTTGTCTAGGGAAATAGGAGTGAAGGCTGTTAAATGTGATACTTGAGCCCAATTAATTATCTGAAATGAAATAAAAGCAATAATGGCTATTATTTACAACAACAGTCTGAGGTAGATAATGCTAGTTCACTGTTATTGCACAGATGGAGAAATGGAGGCTAAGAAAGAAATATGTGACTTTGAAGGGGGAGGAGAAGCAAAAAGGATTGAGATTCAGTAGTTACGTGTCCATTTCCCATGAGGAATGTGCTTAATAAGTAGCATAAGCATATAATAATTTTAAGAAGGAGAAAAACAAGAAATAAGAGTCTACTCAATTCTTTAAAAAATACCACACAGGTGGCAAGAGCCAGGATTTTGACTTCAAGCTGTGGAACTCCATCCAGCCACCCTCACTGTCACCACAAGAACACAGTCCCAGAGGCAGGGCAGCTCTTTGGACCATCTGTCTTCTCTGAAAGACAAACCCTGATGTCAGCACCACACACTGGGACTTGTTTTGTCCTTCTGCTGGGGTCTGAACATGCTAGGTATGTGGTCTGCTGCTGACTACTCCCGGGACTTTTGGTTTTACAATCTGAAGAACTCCATAGTAACTATATGATATTGGAAAGGACTAGTAAACAGATAAAAGGGTTCATCTACACACCCGCCAACCCACACTTTGAGGACAGGGAATACAGGGATGCATAAACAGGTAGAACATGAGACTTTTAGGGAACTGAAACTGTACTATATGATACCGTCATGGCAGACACATGTCACATATTTGTACAAACCCAAGTATACATTACGGAGCATGAACCTTAAGCTATGTAGTAGGAGGATATTAGTCAGCCATTACGACAAACATGCTGCCTAATGTAGGATGTTAGTAAAAGAAGAAACCATATCTGTGTGCTGTATGTGAACGGGATGACTGAAGTTCTCTATGTTTTCCTCTGAATTCTTCTAAAAACCTAAAGCTGCTATGAAAGGTAAAATGTTAATTATAAAACAAGCAGCCAGGCATCTTGGTGCATGCCTATAATCCAAGCATTCTGGCAAAAGAGGCAGAAGGGTTCCAAGTTTCAATCCAGCTATGGGAATTTAATAAGACCCTGCTTCAAGATAAAATAGTACACAGCACCTTCTTCTAAAAAATAAATGAAAGCCAATAAAAACCAAAACACAAATAACAACAAAAACAAAAGCCAACACAATGACAATATAAAATAAAACAAGACAAAAAGCTCACGCTTTTGCCCAATCTGGAGGGACTGTTCACTTGTGACTGCACAGCCTGCCTGCTCCTGCCTCATGTCTTGGCTGCAAGTAGAAGGCAGAGAAATAGACTTCCAGCATGGCCCAGCAACCTGAGTCTGTGGTGCGCTTATAGGCATCACCCATGCCTACCACACCCCAGAGTGCTCCCTGCCTCACCAACCACAAAGCACTCACCAAGAGCCTGGCCCTCCCCACGATCCCTTCCCAAGACCAGTTGCTTTGCTGCGAGAGTGCTTTTCCTTGTTTCTGGGCCTTAGCTCCCCCCTCCACGTCTAGAGCAATGAGCTTTCCTCCTTGATGATCCCAGTGATTCCTCAAAGCTGTGGGAAGTAAGCTAGTCAACGCAGGAGAAGGGTTTGTGTAAACCGAAGAGTGTTATATGAATAGCCCGTACACTTTTCCTCTGTAGGACTCTATCAGTGTTTTTCTCATCTTACATATTAGGAGACAAGGCAAAGAATGGTTAAGAAACTTGCCCTAAATCACACAGGTGGGAAGTAGCAAAGCTGCAATCAAAAAAAAAAAAAAAAAAAAAAAAAATCAGGCCGGGTTCCAGCACTGATACTGTTAATTATTATACTCAATCGACTCCAATAAGGTTTAGAGCTACAACATGCACAGTTACTACGGTCTCCCAATTGTGGTCTCCAACATATCATTTCCTCTTTTCTTAAGCCCCTTTCATTTCCCTTCAGTACTAAAAATTTCGGAGCAAAAGCTCAGCCTGGTGGCAAATATCTCCTAAGACCCCTGTGTCCAATTTCAAGGGGGCCCAGAGCCTCTGTACCTTCTAGCCAGGGCAGAGAAAAGACAGGACTCTGTTTACACACTTGTTTCAACCAAGTGGTTGCCATGGACTTTGTGCTCAGACTTTGTACCTATGATAAGTTTTAAAATTTGGTCTACAAATAAAATTCTCCCAGATAATAAATTTCAATGCTGGATCAAGAACAAGCATCTTCATTATCCTGAAAAACATAAGGGCTTCTCTGAACTTATTCTTGTTGCTTTCGTCTTGTTCTTTGCTCCTAATATATAATCATGTTCATTCATTCTGGGTGTTAGCTGTTCTCAAACTGTTGCAGTCTTCTGCTTCTGAAAGTCAACCACTCACTATTCATTGTTTGCTGGCCACCTACTACATATCATGCAAAGGACTAACAACAAAATCGAAGAGTGAACAAGCAGCTGGCCTCTCCCTGTGTATGCCTTGCAGGCTCTTGGAGAAAAAAGACCACTGTGTAGAAACTTCTAACTTAGCACGGGGGTGTTAGAAGAGTATACAAAGCCCAACAGAGGACTTCTGATAATGTCTACAAAACTATGTCATCAGTGCCTAGAAGGAATTCTGCTTGTCACTTAGATGACTTTCAATCCTTGGCACAATGCCTGAGAGGGGGCGCTTTCTACTGTCTCTCCTTGCCTTTGGATCCTTCTCAGCTGATGGAGTCTCATTCACCTGTTTCTTTTATTTTTCCTACTTCAGGGAATTTGATCAACCAGTAATTATCAAGTCCTTCCCTATGGGCCATGGGGCAAATAGGGAAGAGCACTGGGAGAGTACTTAGCATATTACCTACGCTCCCTGTGTATCTGTAGGCCTCGTTCTGCAGGCGAAGAGACAGTGCCTTCTCAAAAGCAAGGGTGTCTGACTCATTGTTTTTATTTCCAGGACTAGCTTTGGGCTGGGTAGGAGTAAGGGTTCAAGAATGATTTGTGGAAAGAGTAGAAAAAAGAAGAGTGGGAAGAAAGAAGGAGGGAGGAGAGAGATGGGCAGCGATGATGCCTGTCTTTATTTTTCTTTCATAATTTTACTGAGAAACAGCAATGAGAGAGTTTCAAATCAAATTGGTAGGACAGTTTCAATAATTAACACATTGCATACATTCTTCCTGTGGTTAATTGCTGTACAAGATGCGGACATGATATCCTATTTACAAACACCATTAGAACAAATCCCTCTATTTATTAAGAGAATGTAACTATATATCTATCCTAACCACTTTGAATAAACAGATACAAAATGGACATTCATCTGTATCCCCTTTTTTTGTTAAGTTCCGTCATTTGAATATTATAGGTGTGTAAACTCAGCAAAATATTCTAAGAGTCCAGTAGCCTATAATAGTGTTGGGTCTTCTGCTTGACTGGCAATGTCAGAAATTGTTGACCTGAGTCCCCTATAGCTCAACATAACAGAATGGCTTTACTTCTTATATTTCATTTTTATACTTTTCAGCTGGATGGTTAAGACCAAGGTAAAGCAGGACCTATGCAACAAGCATTGTAGCTTTTGGGTCTGATGAGGTCAGTCAAATCCCCTCAGGATTCATCCTGAGATCCTGTACCTCAGATTGTAGAACCTTTGTCAGTGTCAGCTATGTGGATGAGTCACGGCCATTGCTTGGCCAATGTGCTCTCTGTGAAAGCCTGAGAGAACGTTTTCTCTCCATGTGACTCTCCTTAGGCACACTCTACATCATTGATCACTTTCCTCTTTGGCCCCATAATCTCCTTGATCAGAAAATTTGGGACAACACTGAGTTACATGATGTAAAAGTACAAGTTCTCATATGTCCTGAGTCTTAATTGACCTTGGAAGGCTAGGGCCAAAAAGTTGGCTTTCCTTGCAGCCCTCCTTTTTTTCTAATTTGGTTTGCAAACTTAGGTTGTTAACCATCCAGAAGACAAGCTTATTGTTATTACCATACAACTTAGTTTGTTAAGCTTAACCTCACTATCTGTCTGAATATCAAACATCTTAGGCATAACATGGAACAGGTATTTTTCATCAAGTATTGATGAACTTTAAGTCCCTACAGAATATGATAAAAAAATTTAAAAATTAGAATCTATTTTTAAAAATAGGCAAAAGAATTATATACTTCTTATGTTTACACTTAAGTCCAAAAAACTAACCATATACAAACTTGAAGCAGGATAGTCCCACAATATTCCTTTTCCTGTCTCTTGCTTTCATTCACCACCCCCTTCTTTTTGAACAACCAACTACCTGAAAGACAGTATAGCAGCAACTGATACCTATCTTTAGTAGTGTGTTTGGGAGTCCAGTCCAAGTTTCTCTAGCAGAGGTTCTGAGCTTAACACTCTCAGCCAGTATTGCAAAGCAGAGGGGGATAAAAAACTCCCTGTACTTGGAGAAGGTGGTAGGCTAGTATCCTGTTGTCTGCATAGGCCAGTTACCCCAAAGCCCCCTTCAAGTGCAGCCTCCCCTTCACTTCAAGAGGCGGCACACTATTCTTGCACCGGAGTCAGTTGGCCATCGTAAGTCTTGTAGCTTTCTGCTCTTCCCGACAGGTGGGTGACAGGCTCAGCCCCCTCTACCCGCAGGCAGCTCTCACATGACTTTGCTGTAGCTCTGCTTCTTGTTTTCCCCTTCCTTGCCTGGGTCAGGCCCCCTTAATTTCTGCGCCACGTACAAGTCTCCTCCTGGCCTCCTGCCTTCGCTCCCTCCTGCCGAGCACTGCATGCCCCAATGCTGTCTGAGCGGGGCTGCCTTTCCTAACAGACAGCCAGGTCATGCCCCTCCTGTGAAAAGCCTTCAGTGGAGCCTCATGGCCCTGCAGGTCACGGTGCTCAAGTTCTTCCTACGCCCCCAGCTAAACCTCACTAATCTCATCTCCCTTTATTGCCTCTCTTTCTGGCTCTGCTCCAGCCACAGATTTCATACACCGTTCCTTCAGCTGCCAATGCCCTTTCCCTGGATAAACTCCTACTTTTCCTTCAACACCCAACTCACCTCCCTTCCCGCCTGAGCCTTCCTGGGCTTCCCCATATCATGTCCTTCCCTCCACTGCAGGTCTAGCCCATGTCCTGCAGCTGCAGGTTTATCATTCCACCTCCTTTCTGGACTCTGGACTCTTCAAGGGCAAGGACAGGATATTATTTTCATGTTGAATATTTTAACAATTGTGCATGATTTCTGGCATGGCACAGGCCATCAGCAAGTGCTGGTGAAGTGAACACACAAAGTCACTCACTTACTACCCCTTTGGCCAACCTCATTCAGCTATGAATTGGCAGGGCTTGTAGAGCCCATATACTGACTGAGACAGGCGGAATCTCTGTGCATCCAGGTGTACTGTGAGTGGCCTACAGCCGTGATGACAGATGAATAAGAATTTTAGAGGGTGATAAGTGCCCTGAAGAAATATGACTAGGTAATGGGACAGAGAGGGAGCGCTGCGGGGCTAGGGGTACTGTGCCAGATGGGCCAGGCAAGGCAACTCTGAACTGAGACCTGAGGAATCCAAAGGAGTCCCTGCATAGAGATCTGAATGTAGCATCCTGGGAAAGGGAGCAGCAAGTGCAAAGGTCCTGAGGCAGGGAGGACCTTGGGGGTATTCAAGGACTGGGATGGTGAATAGGAAATATGAGGTGAATCAGGCCACAGAGGGCCTGGTAGGATGTGGCCAGCAGCGTAGTCACCATTCTGGGTACAGTGACAAAACAAATGGCTGCTGGGATCAGCGGGGATCTGTCAATGAATGGGGACGGGGTCCTTCCCTGCACCTCCCTCCCTTGCACAAGATTACTGCCTGCTTACCAGGGTGGAGACAGCCGTCATTAATCTCAGGAAGCAGGAGGGCAGACACAGGCAGCGTGGCAACACAGACTAACTAGGGAACACAAAGGCCGCCTGCTCCGCTTTGTTTTGAAACGGTCAATTCCAAATTCTGCTAGCTGGCAGAGACAGAGGTTATTGATTTTCCCTTCTGGAATGCATGTCCTACAGTGTCCTCGCAAACAGAAACTGAAAAACAGAGGAAAACATCACTGCTGAGAAAGACGGCACACGGGGACATTTTCTTTTCTTTTCTTTTTTTAAAAAGCAATTTATAGTGACTTTTTGTCTTTTTCTTATTTTGTGTTGTTGGATGGCAGTTTGTGATCGCTTTTCTCCAATGCCTTTCTTTCTGTCCTATCCTCGTGTCTTTCTGGTCCCAATGTCCCTTTCTGTGTTTCTGTGCAGGACCTAGCACAGTGTTGCCTGCACTAGGCATCTAGCAGCAGCATGGTGACTCTCAGGCCACAGGTCAGTCTCTCTCCAGATCAATTGGTTCCTAAAACTGCCTGGCTTTTTAAATATAACGCCTCTTGCCTTCTAGACAGCAGCAGAGAATACAACCAGCCCATAAATCTGGCTTTTAGTAATTGCTCAGAGTGGTATCCCCAGCTAATTACTCGTTGTCTTCTCTGGAGAAGCAGGAAGCAATTAGGGGCTCCCTTCTGCCGCCTGGGGCACGGGGCAGGGTGCCAAGTGTCTGCAGCACGCGGGGACTCATGGCTGTCATAGCCGCAGTTCCATGGGATTACAGCGGCTGCATCCCTTCTCTTGGATCTGATCAAAGTCACTTGGAGGAGGCTGGGGCCTTGGCTCCCCAGGAGCATCTTCGGTCACTTTCTCCTTCTTCCTGCAATTCACAGAGCTGTGTGTCGGGCTGTGTCCAGGGCTGTGTGCCGGGTGTCTACAGCTTGAGGCACAGAGATGGTTGGATGAGATACTGATGGTGGGCTGCGTGGGAAATCTACGGCTAATTTTGTGTGCTGGCTGTTAGTAAACTATACATACTAATTTTACCATCTGGAAAATGGGGTTTCACAGTTTCTTCTTAAAGGCACATGTCAGGATGTGCGAAGGCTATCCACGTCATCGTCATACAGTTATTTTGCAAAAATAGACAATCCTTAATTTTCTCCTCACAATAAAGCATGGATTGCTCCCATCAGTTGTCATTTCCTATATCAGTTAGTTTTAAGCCTGTTGCTGTACTCCAATAACTTATCCTCCACTCCTATTCTATTTCAGGTGACAGAAGAATAGCACTACATTCTTGAGGCTCACCCAGAGTGATGGAGAGGGTGATGGGCTTAGTTTTCGAACAGCCCAAGAGCGGAGCTGTGCATCCCGAGCCGTAGCATTTGCTATCTAGGGTGCACTAGGCAGACGATCTCCATGTGAATAACTGAGCTCTGCTAGAAATACTGCTTTAATGACTTTTCTCCAAGTTTCTGCAGGGCGTATCCTATTTCCTACAGATGGACACACTTTTTTGTTTTGTGGGTGGGCTTGGGACTTGAACCCAGGGCTTTGCCTGTGCTGATCATGTGTTTTACCATTGCGCTATAGCTCCAGTCTCTGGATGTCTATTTAAATGTCCAGCTTCAAATTATTGCTTATGCCAAGATGCTGCCCCTCCATGAATTTGCTCTCAGCTCCAAATCTACATCTTCAATCACCCACGTGGCATTTTCTCTTAGGGATGTAGGGTTAATTTAGTCTAACTTCCTCACATTGAAACCAAAGGTGCTATGATCCAAGGACATGGTGTGACTTTAACAACCTCCTCAGTCAACATCATGGAGACGAGGTGCTAATTCATTGATTTCCTAACACACAGAAGATACTGTGTCCACACCACCCATGGAAGCCAGGACAAAGCTTCCTCCCCAATATACAACCTTCCTCTGGGTCTTCCAAGTCTGACTCTTCCTCCTAAACCTCCAGTTTCTGTGAATGGAGGCTCTAAGTAGGCAAAGTTTGTGGTTGATATGTGCCATTCTCTACGGATCTCCCCAGACACAGCACTTGGGAGCCCCAAGTGCATTCTGGTAGATGCATGCATGATGACTCTGATGATGAGCCGTCTGTCCTCTTTATATCATCTAAGCTTGGACCTGATAATTTCACACCCCAACTCCTCCTTATTGGTCACTAAGATCTAGTGATATGCTTCCTGTAGGTTGCTACTCTGGACTCCTCATTTCTTTACTTCTGATCCACGGAGCATGGACCCCTCACCTTGGATTCAGCCCCTTGTCTCCTGTCTTCTTTGCTTCCACCTCCTCTTGTCCTTGGGTTTTTCCTTAAGAGAAAGTGTTTTCATCCACTTGTTCCAGGTCAGAAGACATCTGCGTCTTCAGCACCCGCATTTCCTTCTTGCAGGCAAGGATCTCTCCCTCTGGCCTTTGCCTCTCTGCTAGTATCACCAGCCATTCTGCCTCGGAATCTCCCCGTTCTCCCAAGATACCCTTGAAACACTCCTGATACCATCTGGATCACTATTTGCCTCCTTCAGTCTGTGAATTCTCATTGTCATTCAGGCCCAGCTAAAGTGTTTACCTTACAGCAGCTGTAGCTAGAACTTCCTTGCTATCTCATGTATTAAGCACAGTACTGAGTTATTCCTATGCATCATTTTACTAACTTCCATAAAAACCCTAGGAGGTCAGTCTAATTATTTGTGGTACGGTGGTGGGAACCTAGGCTCAGAAGGGTCAAAACACGTACCAAAGGTCACAAACTCAATATTTATCACAGATGGAGTTCATACATCAGAGTGCCAAGACAACATGCCTAACCTCCAGGTTACACAGCCTGAAGCAATCTTTCTTCTCCGACAGCCCCTCACTGTCCACAATCACTGGTTTCCAGCATTCAGCTAAGTGCTACTTGCCCTTACGTGCACATGTTCCTTGTCCCCAGTTATGTGATGAGCCACCAGACAAGAGGAATTACATTTTTGGGGGCTTCTACGTCCTGACCCACCAATTCACTGCTGACTAAACTGATTAAGAGGGCAAAGTATTCAAGCCCCTTTTACTTTTTTAATACATAATTCTACCTTGAGGCCTCCTTTCTTTCCCTAGGACTACTAGTTGGTCCTAGAATAAACAAAAGTAGATTCTTGCTGAGTTTAAGCTCCTGAATAATGCATGTAGGTTCAGCATCTTTAATCCAAAAATCGGAGACTTTTTAAACGACAACATGGCACGACAAATGGAAAATTCCACACCAGGGATCTTTGTTTCATGCATAAAATTATTATATAAAATTACCTGTAAGCTATGGTCATAAGGTATATATTAAATGCAAATGAATTTATTTAGATGTAGATCCCATTGCAATAATATCTGGTTATGTATATATAAACATTACACGAAAAAAATATAAAAATCTAAACCTCAAACACTTCTGGTTCCATGCATTTCTGAGAAGCACTACTGGACCTGTATTTTCATACATCTTTTCTAGAAAGTGGACCTGAAAATAGTTGAATAGCTACTGGAGTGGCTTAGGAACGTTTAGGCCTTTCTTCTTGAGACCTTTGTGTGGCTACAGATATCACTACAAGGGAAAAACTTCGCAACCCAAGAAAATGCAACAACTATTGAGAGCCACCATGAGACTTAATCACTGTGAGTCACTAGTGCAGGTGGCGATGACACAGCGTGCTGTACATCACCACGATATACCTTTTGCTTAACTGGTTTGTTTAAAATTTGATTTATGAGCTGGGGGTGTAGCTCTGCAGTAGCGTGCTTGGCAAGTTCCATCCCAGTGGCATGAACATACAAATACACAATCACACACAAGTTAGCATCCTGTGCTCCAACAGATGTGTCACTTTACATATATAAAGTATGCATTTTGGACTTTATCCTCAGGAAACTCTTTGACCTTGAGTTAGTCATAGGCCATCTCTGGGCCTCTACTTTTCTATTGCCTTAAGTTTCTGCAGCGCTAATTAGCACAATCGGTTGGTTTTGGTTTATGCACCTTCAGTGTCTAGACTCGAAGAAACAAAATGCAGGAAAAGCACTTGGAAATGTCAAGCCAGTGAGAAAGTATCCAGTATTATTTTACTTAGTGGTATTAAAAGTGTATGTGTACCTTGTTATCTTGGGGAGGGACACAGAGTCAGGGAGTTCTTCCTTTCTCATTTGTACTTCTGGGGATCAAACCTAGGACTTTGCCCGTGTTGGGAAACACTCCACCTCCAAGCTGAACCCATTGCCCAGAAGTTAGTTCTTCAGTGAGGCCTATGCTCGCCCTGCAGAGAGCTCACATGCTGCATGGCTATGGCCCCCCACCGCAAGCTGCCTCTGCCTTTCTGTTTCCTCCACCCCCACCCTCCATGCCTCTGCCCTCTCATGTGCTCTGCATGTTAAACACCGAAAGCTTTCCGCTAAGGCCTCAGCCACAGGGGAGGCAGATAGCTTGCATCTGGAAGCCATCAGCAGCTTCCCTTCAGAATGCCAGTAAACTAAACCCCTCCATTCGTTATGGGGAAAAGTGACAGTTAATGTAGCTTTTTTAAAGTTTGCTTTAAGACTTTTCCAATTGAATTTGAGGCTGTGGAGGAGGCTGGCTGGTGGACGTGCTTGCTTAGCCAAATCAGACCATCTTCTGTGCCTCTCTCTAAAAACATGCTCGGAATGCATGGGCTTAGGGGTACACGTAGACATGCACAGTGCACACCCCCTTTGAAGCCAAGAGCCCAGGAATCTCCCTGCTCAAGAGCAAACTGTGAGGTCAGATGGAAGAATCAAGCTGATCTGGTTAAGTTTTACTATGCAGCAGTTCCGGAGACTGATGAAGGAAACAATTATGAAGTGTTCTATACACACCAACTTCCTATGATGAAAGTCATCGTTATGTATTGCAAACTTGTGCTCATAGAACTAAAACTCAAAAGAAGACAAGAAAAAAAAAATGCAGTGGTGGAACAGTCCTGCCTCTGGACTGGAGTGCTGTTGCGTGAATCTCCCCATACGACATACACACAGCCACCCAGGCCAGTGCTCTCACATGTGCACAAAAAGAGCAAGTGGGAAGATGCGAGGTCTGCAGAGCGGTCTGTGGGTCGCACCTATGAGAATTTCCTGAGTTGCTATTGGACACCGTTATGTAAGGTGTCAGTTACCTTTGAGGGAATTGATACATAGGCCTGTGTAGCATATTTTTGAACCTCTCTGCTATCAGTGATTTTAAAACCAAATGTCAAAAACAAATGCCATAGGAACAGATTTGGTTCTATCTCCTCAAAGTCTTAGGAAATAAGGGCTGAAGCAACTCCCGTAGGGGATCGTGAGGAGCCTGTGAGCAGTACTTAGATCATCACCAACAGCAGCACTACTATCATCGCCACCACTCTTGCCTTAAACATCACCGTCACCATCACCATCGTGAGGCTCCGATGTATTGAACACTTACTATGAACAAGGCCATCAGGCCTTCTGTTGGTTTTCACATTTTCTTTGCCACATACAATACCCTCCCCATTTTACAGAGAATAACAATGATACTAGAAGAAGCTGGCTCTCATCAACGCCATTCCCCTATGGTGAGGCCGAACTCTGAACCAGGTTGAGGATGAATAACCAGGAAGGAGGAACCAGGACTCTCTGAGGCTGTCCTGGAAGACACTGAAGCACAGCCTCCAGTCTCCAGAGATGCCTCAACCGCCCTCCTGCCCTCTCTCTCACTCCCCTTTGGCCAGAGCCCAAGCGACCTGCAGGTGCAGCAGAACAACAAAAACAACACTTACAGGTTCTTCACGTCAGCGATGCCCCGGAATGCCTTCCTCGGGATCCCCTGGATCTGGTTTTCACTCAGGTCTCTAAACAAAAAGAAAGGAGGCAAACCACGTTAGAGAGGCCCAGCTTTCTCTGCATCTCATTATGATAACAAAAACCCTGGGAGGCCGCCTCCGCTGCTGGGTCAGAAGTGTTTGGGGACTGTTTAGTCTCAGGCCTGGGCTGCTACAGGCATTCACATTGTTCTGGGAGCTCTGGCCTTTGCTGAAATGGTTACCAGGCGGGCTCTGTGGGTGGTCTCACACCTCCAGGCCACGAGCCAAGACGCTGGGTTATTTGTTGCACACACTGCATCCAATTCTCTGTTTCGCCACCTCCCAGAAAAGACCCCTTGGCCTCCTCCCCGCAAGGCACCCCTCCCCCATGCGGGGTCAACACCACTCAATCTCCCATCTCTCAGCTGCCCTTTGATGCTCAGGCTCTCTGCCTTTGTCATCTGGGATTGGAACTGAGCCTGACCACCGGAACTTTTGGTGCCGATCACCACTTCAGCTTATTCTGGAGTCCCAGAGACCCCTGGAGACCTCCTGGATCGTCCTAGTGACAAGCATGATGAATTCAAACTGCATTTCCAAAAACCCATCCAAAAAGAGGGGTCCCAGCAGCACCCCATCAACCACTGAGTGGCACCAATATGTTGTTTTGAAGAGGGTAAGGGATATAGAGGGTGGGGTCCCACAGCCAGCTCAGTCCCACCGCTTGGCGTCTAACCGTCCCAGAGCCTTCATTTCTTTCCCTAAGAATTATGCAGGCTGTTTTCATTTTTGTGTTCTGGTCACACCCACCATGAACTGGTTTTCACTCAGACCTCAAGCCTGCTTGGACCTCAGTGGGTAATCTGCAAAGATCCCTCAGGCCTTCAGGGTGCGCAGACTATCTAGGACAATCACACTGTGACCTGAGTGGGACTGGTGGTGACCAGACGTGGGCTGCAGAAGCGTCTTCAAAGGGGACACTGAGGAAAAGGGTGGGTGTGCAGAGGTGGGGCTAAGCCACCAGTCACCCCTTCATACTTTCTTTGTAGATAAAAGGCCCATACACACACATGCCTACCAGTGCATACACACTATTTTGAAAAGGGCACATAGAAACTTTCAAATACAAAAAAAAAAAAGAACTTAACCACTCAGGTATAACTACTGTTACCAATTAAGAGTAATACATATAAATTTCACCAATATGATCTCATAATATACAGCTTATTATAAACTATTTTTACTTACTATATTGAGAACATCTGTCCACATTGTTTGCAGTAAGTACAGCAACACCAGCATTTTTACTGGCTGTCTATCATCAAATTGTGTGGATGGCTATATAATCCCAAATAATTGGACAGACATGGAATTATTTGCCATTTAAAGGAACAGGAAGGCAGCTTTCCCTACCCGTACTTCAGAGGCACTTGTCCAGCAATTTCCTTGGCACAGGTCCATAAGGAGAACTTTCTAGTCACAGGACAGACAGACCCTTGCTGAGTGTTTGGTAGACTTAATTGATAGACACACTATGATTTTTTTAGAGGGACTCTCATCAAAAGTTATTAATTACTCCAAGTATACTTGGGAAAAGAGGCCAATCATGTTCCGTGAAAACTTGGGCAGTTTCACTAACCACTGTTCAAGGGGGAAGGAGGGAAAACAGAAGACAAGCACGGTTGGTGCATTTCTCCACTCTCACCTGCTAAGAGGATCCACATAAGCCTGGAGCAGCCTATTAAAGCTCATGACCTTTGGGATTGTTTGGGGTACTCTCTGGCCTCAGGATGAGCTTTCTGAGTTAGGAAAGGGGTGCAGCAGTGAGTTCTAGAGGTTTCCGGGGCTATGAACAGGGTGTCCCCCATCTCAAATCCAGTTTCTCCTGTCTGCATCTGATGTCAATAAATTTAGATGCACAATGATCCCAGTCGCAGACTCCCTCGGCCAGGCCTGATTCAATGAGAAGGGCTCCAGCCTGGAGTCGGGGCGCTGAACAAAGCCCATGATGACAGCAGAGGTCAGGCGGTGTCACCCAGGCCACTCAGCTGCTCTCCATCAGCCTCCAGAGAAGGGGCCCAGGTCCTGTCGTCCGACTAATGCAATTTCCACCAGGCATCTGGGTCGCATTCGAGGCTCAGGCGACCACAATGAGCCATCTTTGCTATAAGCGCAGGCTGGTCTCCTGGCCACCAAGCTCTTGTTCGTGGCTCTCCCAGGCATGGCTGTTATCTCTTGTTACCTTGGGAGATGAGCTTTGGCTTCAATGTCTAACAAAAAACTGATAAGAAAAATAAGAGGCGAAGGAAACAAATACGAGAAAAGCTTAAAACTGCCAGCTTTGACCTTGGCTGCAAGCTGGAAGAAGGGGGTACACCTTTCTGTAAAACATTAGCCTGGTTTGAGTGGGATGAATCCTGAAAAATATCAGAAGGAACAGCAACTGTACGAAAGTTCTGGCGTATGTCACAGTAGGATAAAGACAGGAGAGGGGATTTAAGTAGGAAAATCTGGCAGTGTTAAGGGCAGACAGCCTGACAGGCAGTGAGTCAGGCAAAATCCTGTGCTGCATGGGGTATGTGTGTTGGTTTCTGGTCACTTCATTCTTCCTGTAAATGTACCTAGATTAGCTCTCAGGAGCCTGTGTAAGGCACAGTTTGCTTTCTGTCTGTTTGTGATCGCTTTCTCTCACCCTAATAGAGTAAAAGTGTAGATTGTAGGAAATTTATCTGTTCCCCATGACAGTCTGCTTGTAAAGTTTATTAATTTTATTTTCCAGTGAGCACCTTTTCCCTGGCTAACAATACCACTGCTGTGCCTCTGCAGGACTGTATATTGATTTCATAAATACCTCCAGTGGGCTGACAAACTGACAGTATTAATGGTGTTACTGATGGGGTATGGAGGAGGGCTCAGGGCTCGGTGCTTCGTTTTTGGTAACCATCCCTTCACCATTATCCTGGGGCCTTTGTGAGGTTCTCAACTGTGTTTATTTCAGCATGATGCCCAAGCATGAAGCTATTGTAAAGTGCAATCCTTGAGAGAGACAGGAACCACCCTGTCCGGCTGACACTTAAAAACAATAGAATCCATCCATGATGCCTAAGAGGCTAGGTCCAGCCAATTGCTTGGTAGAATTTTATTGTCTT
Organism: Octodon degus; assembly: GCF_000260255.1. NCBI lineage: Eukaryota > Metazoa > Chordata > Mammalia > Rodentia > Octodontidae > Octodon > Octodon degus. The sequence continues at coordinate 5,483,131 of NW_004524661.1, read as the reverse complement.
ACCTTTCACCAGGAAAGCACCCTGTGGAAAGGCTCCAAAGTGATGAGAGGGGGATCTTTATTTTTTAACATCAGGAAAAAAGCACAAGGTGGAGTAGGGCCGGGGTAGTGGGTACAAGATGTGCAGGGTTTCTCTGGGGAAATAAATATGACTGGTAGGGAAGGCTTTCTTGGTTGGAAAGTGGGGCTATGGATCAAGGAGCCTTTTTAAATAATTAGGACTCTGAAAGAAAAGGAGAACTGCATTAGCTAAAGTGCATTTTCCAGCTTCCGGAAAATGATTAACTGACCGATTATTCCATCCAAAAACACAGGACCAAAGACGACAGATTAAGGAGACAGTAAGTCAAATAGGAGTTGGCAAGAACCGCTACACCCTCCTTCCAGCCAGCCCTCCCCCAGCCTTTTTAATTTACTAAAATGCTTTGGACACAGATTAACTTTCTTCACAAATTTATTATTACTTCATCTACCTTGAAATGGGAACTGCAGACACTTTGATAAATGGATTGAAAGGTTGTCTAGTTCCAGTAGAGCTTTTGAAATGCTTCCTGGGGCTCACCCTGCAGTGTCAGGCCTGTTTTGTTCTTGGGCCACAGTGAATTACATCCCTTACCTTCACCCCTATCCTATAGGACACAGAATAGGAAAATGTTCCCCTTTTTTGTTCCATTCGGGACAATGCTCTTGTCCTTGTCACACCCATGGTACCAGTAGTAGTGTTTTCTGTGTTAAACTGCAGTGTGTGTGCATGTGTGTGTGTGTTCACTCTTAGGTGATGACCCCAAATTATTTCAAAGCTATAAAATGGGGCTTGAAATCTTCCAGATACTTAGAGAATTCTTTTATCTGAAGGGGGTCAAGCTACTGATGCGCAGTGTGATTACGGCAAAGAGCTCAAATGCTCCATGCCTCAGTCCTCCCATCTTTACAATCATACCTTTAATTTTCCCAGCCTCACCAGTTGACTGCCAGGACAACGTGAGCTAACACATGCACGAGCACTGTATATCCGGAGCACAGACAGCACGCACCCACTGGCTGCACAGCCTTCACCTCTCAGGACCTTCCCCATTAACCCTGGATTCACATTGCTAAAAATGTCCTTTATCAGGAGCCCCAGGACATATATTTAATAATCTAAAAAAATAAAATACTTCAATATTGCCAGTATTCTTTCCCTAAAGTCCAAGGTAGAGATTAAAGTCTCTCTCAGCTACCATCTAGAAAAGAGCATCTAGTTTTTTTTTTTTTTTTAAATTCTAGATCTATTCTTTTCATGCTATTTATTTATTTATTTATTTATTTATTTATTTTTTCTGTATTTTAGGGAAGGGCCTACAGGGCGTTCAGGATCTCACTACTAGATTGGACTCGTAGTGATTCTCCTTTTTACAGCCTCCCAAGTGCTGGGATTATAGGTGTGCGCCGCCATGTCCAACTGTCCTCTCAGCACACCCCGGGGCTGGGGCTGGCATGGCAGGCTCGGGGATGAAACCCCGGGCTCCTGAGCCTGCTTGCAGGCACTTTAATTCGCTGAGCTATTTGGCCAGTCCTTTTTTAATTCTAGATATCCTAGTATCTACTTTTATTCTAGATTGTTTCCGATGAAATAGGGCTTGATTCAGGAGAGAGAGCTGCTTTTCTTTTGAACCCATCTCAAAGGGTTGTGTCCAAAGCAGATGCCGAGCCAAGGTCTCAGAGGTTAAGTGATCGATTAATGAAGTCCTCCCAGGAGAGATCACCGAGGGATGGGTTGAGGTGAAGAAGAACAAAGCACAATCAAGTAAAATCACCATCTAGTCCAAGACCATGGATGTGCTTGGCTCTTAGCCAAGGAACTATGTCTTCCAGAGTCTGTCTCAGCACTTGTCAGGACCGCCTAAGAGATGTGAAACTGTGGGCCCTACTGCCCGCCTAGTGATAGCGGGATGTTGCCAGCAACCTGAGGGTAGATTTCTTAAAGAACTCTGAGGCTTCAGCACAGAAGCCCAAAGATGCAATGGGTATCAGCAAAGAGGACCCAGCAGGCTCCAACTCAGACCATCCCCAAGTTCCCTTTAAAAACCACTCTGAGTCAGCAAAGTCTCAGCAGATTAAAATATCACTATCAAACGGTGGTATATACCGAAGCCAGGATCAAGAGGATGCTAACATTCCAGAGAAAACTGGAGCAAGTCAATTTGGTATTCAATGAAGTTTACACTTCTGTGTCCCCCCTCCCCATCCTTTTGCATAAAGACTAATCAATGGTACATTTTTAGTAACATAGAGAAAAATCTATCCATCCTTGATTAGTGAAACTAAAATAAGGGATGGTAGAAAAGCATTTCTATATGGAGTTATTATTGGATTTAGGATTAGGGTGGTGGATTACCATTCTGATTCTCTTTGACCTGAATATGTTAAAATTACTTTCACATTCTCTGCCTTGTGGGAGGAAATCTGCCACTGGTGCATCTGATATCAATCAAAACTCATTTAGGAATTGAAAAATTTCTAACGAACAATCCATTAATTTCTTGTACTGTCAGTAGCATTCCCAAAATAAAGCTGAAACCTTTGTGTATCACCCCCCTGAGATCCGACTCCTAATATTGCATCCGTTTGGCAATCACACTGCTCTAGAACTAAAGAGAAAGATATTGTTCTGCTTACCTTATTTTGTACAGTGGGAAGGATAGCCATGTAGGCAGAATTGTTCTCTAGGGATTTTACAATGTGGACTTCAGGGAGGATTTATCTTAATAGGTAAATCTCTTCCACAGGCAATTTATCTTAATAAGCAAGATTATATGTTTGTAGCTGGGTCACTGTCAAAATCAAATGAGCCCCAAGCGTATGTCCCGGTAAAAAGCCCTGGTCCCTTCAGCTGGGCATCTAGTCAATGGCATCCTTTGTCTGAGAGATGCAACAGAGGTGTAAAGGAGATTATTTTCTGAAAGAGCTGCCACCTGTCTTGGGATCCAGGGACCTGAAGTATCAATGGGGAAAAAGAAACCCAATTATGTCCCACAGCTTCAGTGTCTCCCTGAATGTTTCACAGCAGTGGGAGTCTATGTTGCCTACTCCCTTAATGTTAGAAAGTTACTGGATGGAAGGTCTCTCAGAGCTGGCCTCTTCTGTCTTCCTTGACAAGATCACCAGAAAGGCCCCTGCCACACTTTTCAGGTGCTCACCATGGGTGGATTCAATGCCAGCGGGGATTCTTTTCTTAACAAAGAGGTGGAGCGCCTAGTGTGTGTTACCACACATGAAGGATTATGACACAGAGGCGAACAGAACTGGTTACCTGTCCTCCTGGGGCTCATATTCTTACTGCCACCGGATGCAAAGAAATAGACTCCCTTCCAGTCATAAAAGTAAACCACCACCTAGAAATTTCCAAAAGTAAGAGGACCATTTTCACTATTTTTGACTTTTGAAGAGGCAGGTCTTATCTCAAGTGTGTGATGTTTACAGCTTTGTTTTAGTCCATCAAAAGCTTTTTCAGTTTTTAGACAGAAAGAGGAAAAGATCCCAGTTTGCATCACCAGGACTTCTGGGGACACTGGCGCCTTGGCTCTGGCTTTCCCACGGGGGAGTCTGAATTGGGGCAGCATGAATATGTTGCTAAGGGGGAGCAGTGTTTAGCACAGTCCTTTTTACACCAGGGCTTGTGGTTCATCTGATTGGGATTTATGGGTGGTGCTTCAAAGATCGCAAATTTCTGTTAACTTTAAAATTTGAGTATGAAAATAATATTGTGTTTGCATTTCTATTTGCTTAAACTTTAACCCTCACAGCAAATACTGAGGTAAAATGATGTCTATGTATGGTTTCAAAATAACCTAGAAGAAGGGAAGTGGGTAGAGGCAGAGATGAGAAGAGGTGGACCTGGGGTGATACTCATTGGAGCAGGGTGAAGAGAAGAGAGCAAGTCCATTTGTCATTCGTGTTTGCTTTCTTTCTTTCTTTCTTTCTTTCTTTCTTTCTTTCTTTCTTTCTTTCTTTCTTTCTTTCTTTCTTTTCCTTCCTTCCTTCCTTCCTTCCTTCCTTCCTTCCTTCCTTCCTTCCTTTGATGCAGGGTCTCGCTAGGCAACTCATAGTGACCTTCCTGTCTCAGCCTCCCCAGCACTGGATTACAGGTGTGCATCACCATACCCAGTTTTGGTATCTGGCACAGCACACCCAGGGCTCTGGACCTGCATGGAATGTGATACTGAGGATTAAATCCAGGGATCAAATCCTGGTCTTTGTGCTTGCCAGGCAGGCACTTAGACTGCCGAGCTATCTCCCCAGCTCCATGTTTCCATTTTAAATGCATATTAAATGCTTATCATCAACATGTGAATTCAGAGGCTCGGGCTTCATCCCAAATCTTTGAATTAGATACCTTAACATGGACTCCGAATCCAAACATTGGACACATTTGAGAACTACAGTTGGAATGTTTTATCAGGTTTGGTACTAAGTTAACACCCTAGTTCTACTGTTTAGCAGAAGAGAGTGTATTTAATTCTCTGTCCTTCAACGTGTACTTTCTAGAAACTGGATAGGCATCAGAGAATGGACAACTAAGTGCTTCTTAAACTTTAATGTGGTATATAAGTGCAAACTTCCATGTTCGTTTGATTAGTTCAAAGTTGACAAGTATAGTCTCTATTTTCTTAAATGTGTACATTAGATTTTAGGGGAGAATCTTAGGCTGCTTCTTCTTTTTTTTTTTTTTGAGGAACCGGGGATTGGCCCTTGTGCTTGCCATGGAAGCGCTTATACTACTGAGCCATCTCCCCGGCTGAGAGAATCTTAGGCTTCAAATACATCTCAGGTGTTAGGCCAAATGCCCATGGCATTGGTCGAGTCGCAAGGGAAGTCTGAAGCACAGCCTGACATCTAATCTGTGCTTCGGATCAGGGGCAGTGCAGAGGCTGAGCCAAAAGGGTAGGCAGCTAGGAATGTTTACATTCACCCTGGGTTAGAGATGTGGCACAAGAAAAGCAAGCCCTTTGTACCTGAACCTTTTCAAGTCCGAATTCTGGTTACTAGGATTAGGATGCTCCTGGGAGACCCTTCCAGACAAGCACTCCCTTATGGTGTTCCAGGAGGGCACAGTTCAGGGGGCAGAGAGCTCTGGAGAGCAGATGAGTGGGACTGAGCAGCCGGGCTGCATACAGTTGTGGAGCTGGCGCTGGGGCTAAGGCTGCGGCTCGAGCACACCAGAGCCACGGTGCTGGCTCCCCAAGAGCTTTCTGACCAAAGGGAAGAATCAAAGAGCTGCTTAGGCTGCAGGTGGATTCGGAAGGCTGTGCATGGAGATAGAGTTGTTTATTTACTGAACAATTACTTGCCAATGTGGGCACTCTTTGTGTCTCCTGCCAGGTAGATTATGTAAGAAAATATTTCAGGGATATGCAGGTAAAGTAAGTGGTAGATCAGGCTGAGCATGACAATCAGGAGCAGTCAGGAGGTGGGTGAGGAGTAGACAGGCCACTCTCAAGTCACCTCCCACCCTCTCCCCCGGGTCAAGATCAAATAACTCCTTATCTGGGGAACTGGACATTTTAGCTCTGGGGTTCATTTGACCTGTACACTCAGAATGGGACCAGTGAAGGGACAGAGGGTGTCATCCTTCCACCAATTCTAGAATAACAGTCTCATAGAAATATAACATGAGCCATAGATGCAATTTAAGCTTTTCCATTAGCCACATGAAAGATGGTAAAAAGAAACAATTGAAATTAATTTTTATAAAGTACTTAATTTAAACCAATATATCCAAAATATTACCATTTTGACATGCAATTCATATAAAAATTTATTGATATGTTTAACATTCTCTTTGTCACGCCAAGTTTTTGAAATCTGATGTTCATTTTGCACGCATCTTAGATGAGCTGGGCCTACTCCAAGTGGACAGCAGCCACACATGGCAGAGCCTGCTGGAAAGACACTGCAGTGGGCCAGTCAGGGCTGGGGCTGGAAGGAGTCACTTGGCCCCTCCCTGCCAAGAGAGGGGAAGTCTTTGGATGCTGGAGCTGATCTGAAGGAGCCCAGTGTAGGACAGCGGGGGTGGGGAGGTCAGAGAGGGAGGACGTGTGGCGAAAGCCAGGCAAGGTTGAAACCCCTGGGTACCAGGAAGCAAGCCAGGCCTGAAACATCTGTTGTGTAGCCATCCTTGCCACTTTACCAAGAAAACCTCTTTCTAGCCACAGGATGGAATTTCTCTTTCCAACCACTGTTCCAGGGCTGGCAGGGTTAATGGATGCTGCCAGTCCAAACTGAAACTTTCTTTTCTTAATTATCCTCCGCAACTCCAACTAATGCTCTTTGTGTTCATGAAACAGCATTATAATTGACTGATCATCTCCAGGAGCGAGCGCAGAGGCTGTCTCTCCACAGCTCACTAATCCCTAGGATTATCACAATTTAGCGACAAGGTAGCTGCATTAGGTGGGATCCCAGAGCTCTCCTTAGCAGCCCAGCTATCCTTCTGTTCTGGTCCGTGCTTCCTTGTGTCACTACACAGCTCAGAAGACACAAGGATTCTAGCCACAGCATCTGCTCCGGAGGCCGGGCACGTGAAATAATATCCATCAGGCGCCTGATTATGATTTTGGTGTCTTTACATTGTGTGAAGAAATCCGATGCTGAGAATCTGATAGTGAGGATCTGATTATTACCTGAAAGGGTGCCATGTCAATTTTTAGGTCCTATGGAACCTTTTGGTTTAATTTAGGGTTTCACCTGGTTCCAAAAAAAATGGAGGCTGGGTTTTGTGTTTTTCCTTTGCAATCATGTGTCTGCCCAATGGCATTTTTTAGTGGGAACCCATTTCTGTGCAATTCACCCTCCTCCCAGGGGTGATATACTGTTCCCCACCCCCTCCTGCCTTGCCGTCCCTCTCCCTCGGCAACTATCTAAGGCTTTCATCCCTAATTTGATTGTTGTAGCTGACACTGTCAATCTGAAATCCAGCAGCATAGCTAATGCTGGCCGGACAAGGGGAAGGCAGGGGGAGGAGAGGGCCCAGCAAATTCATCTCAAGAAGTAGCTTTATGTAAATCGATCCTTTGGCCCGAAAGCTGGAGCCAGGCATTTGCTGATTAATTGGGGAAGCATCCTTGCTCCCATGTCTTCTTTGGTGAGATGGTCCACATTGAGCCCTCTCTTCATCTCAGAGACATTCCCATGCCAAAAGCTTTTGCAATTAGGAGATGAAACCTTGCAAACGAGGGGGAGATGGCAGGGTGGGGGAGCCTTTACGGAATTGTTCTGAGATGAAGTGTGTGCATTTGGCCTGCTTCATGATTGACTGCTGACCTGGACCTCCTCATTTGCCTTTCCATCTGTGAACCCCGAGCCTGGGCTCAGGGGCAGCATGTCCCTGAGGTGAAGATCTACTTAGGCGATAATTAGCAAAAATTGAGAAGATAGGGACTGTGCTTCTAACGTATTTGCCTTGAATGTGTAGTTTTAGTTGTTGCTTGGGTTCTGTCACTGTCAGGAAAGAGAAAGAGAGAACATATAGACAATTCAGCCCCCAGTCCACGTCCTTTTAATTTCCTTGGAAAAGAAACCTTAAATAAAATGGCAGATGATTCACCTCCGTGGTCCTTTTAGCTCGGTAGCAGTAACAAGGCTCTGTTATATTTGACTTTACCAAAAACCTGCAAGCAAATCAGTCCCCTGGGCATGGGACAAAGGGAGTCTGCATCTACACAGCTTGTCTATCCTGTAATCTACATCCTCACAGGAGGAGGAGCTCGTCAGGAGGCTCCGTGGTCTTTATCGCTAGCTTCCTCACTAAATTTGTAGCTTCATGTGCATGCGGTCTTTTGCTGAGTCTAAGGCGTGATGCATAACTTAAAATGTGTTTGTTGCATGGGTTAAGCAAGTAAGTGCAAATGATTCCATGCCCTTCTCTGGTCCGTGGGTGATAGGAAATAAATTTCTAGCCCTGGGAACACTTCTCCCCACGTTGGGTTTGTTCCTTCGGAATAGAGGGAGCCATTGCCGTCTGTCTCCACCTCACTGATGAAGTGTTGTGCTGGAGAAGTACCACGAGGCTTGCAGTCTAAGGAGCCACGAGTGAAGCGTGAACAAAGAGACTTGTGTCAAATTTAAGAATGGGAATGAGCAGCCACACTGCGCAGTCAGACCAAGTCAATGGATCACTTGTTTTCTCTTTTCTGATGAGAGCTGAAACCTGGCTTGAGATGATGGTTTTGAAAAATAAACTCAGTCTATCAAGGGCCTGTCTGCCTAACCACATTTCATGTCTAAGCACAAGTCTTCTGCTGTGTTTTGAATCCTGGCTGTTGTCAAGACCAAGCAAAGACAGATAACAAAGCCCCAAGGAGGCAGGGAGTGAAATACCAGGAGGGGATGATAGGCAGTGAGAAAGTTCTGATTATTTCTGTGATAATGGACACGGTGATCTGACTCCTCCCTGCCAAGTTGTCCAAGAGCCCTGGGAGCTCTCTGGGAGCCTGGGGGATGCGCAGAAGGAAGAGGGGCTGGGAACGGAGGAGAAAATGAGAAGCAGACAGTAAGAAGTTGGGGAAAAGGAGAAGCTGCGTCTTATCTCTACCCCAGTGCAACCTCAAGTGTTCCACTTGATCCTGTGGAACAGTTTCTTTGAATATTGCTCTGGATTCCCTGTGTTCTTACCCTAAGACTATTTGTATCTTGGCCTGGAGAACTCCGCCCTTCCCAGAGTGAGACACCCTGGGGTATCCCTCTGGGCCTACTCTGTTTCCCTGAAGAAGTGTGACCCTGTGAAGCCACTGTCCTTCAGGCTGCAGACGCAGAAGGGTTGGAATTTGGAATTTGCAGCTGTCCCTAAAGGAAATCTGGCTTGTATAGGCCTGTTCTTTCTTGTAACTTTTCAGAACCCCATTAAATAAGTGAAACCTCCATGGTGAAGGTGAGCTGCTATCCTGGGGCCATCTGCTGATAAAATCAATGTGGCTTCAGAAAAGCTCAAAATTATCTTCTACTGAGGCAGTAAAGCAATTCAGCAGGAGCTCAGCTCCCCGAGTACAAGGCCAGTTTCTCCAAGCCCAGCACCAGATGAAGTATATCGCAGCTTAAGCCGTTAAGCTATGCTAATACTATAGAATGCCATTTCTCATCATGACCCCTTGTACTATTTATTGTTCCATTCAAAGCAATTACAGTTATTGCTAATAACTCACACCTGTGAATGTCCTGTATCGACTCAAAGAGAATAGATGCCGTTCTCTTGCTTATTTATGTAAAAGGGGATGCAGTTCAATAGATTTACATCAACTTTGAAGTTACTGCTAATATTTAATTCTAGCCCTGCTTCTGGCCACTTAGCTTGAAAGGCATTAGGATACGGACAGGAGAGCTTGGAGAAGCCAGCGAGTCACAAAGATGCAGTTAATTAGCGATGCATGGAGACGGCTGCCACTAGTCCCCTGACAAATGTAATAAACTCTCCTGTCTCTGGCACAGAGGAAAGGACCTCCGGGATGGCAGGTGAGGGGCAGAAGCAAAGGACAGAGAGGACTTGAATGGAAACGCCTTCCTCATCTCCCCGAGATGGTTCACCGACTAAACCTAAGCCATACTTTACCTGCTAACTTCATGCTGGACCCCAAAAGTTCTGCTTTGGCCAAATCCTCAGTAGACAATGAGGCCCAGGGGTGAAAGCCTGCCTCAGTAGCCCAGAGACACCAAGGTAAACCTTGCTTTGCCATTTGTCAGCTATGGGACTTTGTTTGGATTACCCCTTCTGTACCTCAGTTTCTTCCTCTGTAGAATGGGGACCATGAAATTAGTTATGTTGGGGAATTATTACAATGGGGCTAGTGAATTGAGAGCTCACTGTATGTTTAGGGGCTCATGAAGTTAGCAAGCGCTGCTCAGCAGTACTTGCACCTGTGCAAGTGAGCGTTCAAGTACTCTAAGTAGCAGAGAAGATACTTCCTGTCTCCTTCACCAGTGGATATTGCAGTGTTGTGGTTTGGATTGTAAATGATCCCCAGAGGCCATATGCCAATGGCTTGGCTGCCAGGGTGGCACTATCTAGAAATGCAGGATATTTGAGAGGTCCTTAGGTCACTGGGAGGTGAGACCTTGAAGAGGACCATGGGACCTAGATCCCTGCCTCTTCCTCTCTTTTACCTCCCAGCCTAGAAGAGAGTAATTTTTCTGTACCACGTCACCATGCCGTGATGTGCTGCCTTGCCACAGGATCCAGGGTAACAGGGCCAACAGATCATGGGTTTGAACTTCCAAAATTGTGAACAGAATAACGCTTTGTCTTTATAATCTGATCATATCAGTTATTTTGTTATAGTAAGTGAAAGCTGACACACAGGAAGTCTAAAACTAGAAAGAGCAACTCCAGAGCAAGTTCCACAGGAAAAAAAAAGCAGTAATTGGGTTCTGTTCAGTCTGCTGTACCCCAGGGCTTTCGAGGGTGCTGCAAGGAGACTGTTCTTAATGGAACTGACCAAACTCCTAGAGTGAAGAGAATAGATGGCCAAGATTGGGACATGAATTGAAGCCACCCAGCTCCCTGGGAGACCTCCTCCCCCAATGCTGGCTTGTAAACTATGGACTGCACAGCAAACATTATACAAATGAGAAAACTACAAGAGATTCCACAGAAAGGGGAGAGCTGGGTGTGGCGGGGGAGGAGCTGAAGGTAGTGAGCGGGGCAGCAGGAAGGGCTGCTCCAGGATCACAGCCTGGGCAGGAAAGATCAGCAAGTGGCCTTCCCACAAACGTGTGGTATGACCCGGGCTGTGAGAAGAGCATTGGCCCAGTCACCTGTGCATGACTCAGGGCAATGCCAAGTGTCCCTCTGGGCACTTGGGCGGGCCTCGCTGGGTCCAGAGCCCTGTGGGAAGGGGCTGCAAGAGGCCAGGCTGAGATCTGTCAAGGCAAGAAGGCCAACTGAATTTGTTGCTACTAACACAAATTCCCTAGCTGCTGTTCCTTTCTCTGGAAAGGGGCAGAGAACCATCTTGGGATGCACACTTCAGTGAAAGGTCATCGTTACAAGGATGACTATAGCTGACCAGGTCAGGCTTTGCGGGGGAAAGTTAAGGAAAGGAGAAGACAGAGTCCACAGTGAGAACGAACAGGACAGCAGGTCCTGTTGCACATCACTTGTGCTTGTGGCAGGACACAGCCGTGTCTGCTCCCTTTCATCCTCTCTCCAGAGCCAGGGGAAAGGCTGATCCAGTCAGTTCCTCGGTGCTGGCGTGCAGTTTTGCATCTGGGTGCAATTGATCCCTTTTAAAGACAAATAGATAAAGATGAGAGAGAAAGAGGATGTGGAGAGACATAAATAAGGAGAGATGTAGATATAAAGGGATAAATGGGAAGGGACACGGAGTCAGGCAAGGAAACAAAGACAGATAAGGAGGGATGCAGTGAAACAGAGAGAATAACCAAGGGAAAAATTCAGGAAAGGAAACAGAGATGCAGAGAAAGTCATTTCCCAGAACAGTCCCCAGAAGGTAGCCATGGACAGAGAAAGAGCACGGGGCTAGTGCCTACACATAGAGACGTACAAAGAAGGACAGGGCAGCCAGAATGAGCGCACAGAGGCAAGAGGAGGCTGAAGCTGAGCTGGATTTGGGAGGCTGGTGGACAGAAGCTTTACCCCAAAAGCCTAGCATCTGGGGTCCTCCAGGATGAGGGGATTCAGGACAGGTGGGAGGTTCATGGATCTCCAATGGGGTCTGCTTTGGGGTCAAGGCAGGGCCATCTTCCATCTGCACCAAGCTCAGGCCTCTGCCTCACAGCCCAGCTCTGTCCTCAAGGTGACCCCTACCAAGACAGGAGCACCCCAGAACACAGGAGGGCTGCCAAGCCACTGCACAAGCTCCGATCTCTAGCAAGACACATGGTTGTGGCTGAAGGAACTTGTGCTGGCTTCAAACTTTTTACATTACAAAGCGAGTTTTTAAAAGCTCCATAAAATTTCAAGGCACATACTTAATGTCCAAATGGTTGAATCTATTGATTCCTGCCCATCCTCTAGTATCTTAAGTCTACCCAGAGGACCATTTTATTTAATTAACTCAGTGCTTTATTAATATAAATATTCTCCTATTGATCATAAGAGGACCTGACAGGCACTCAAGCTGGGCATACATCACCTTTCCTCTGAGCAGCGCCACTTAGGGGAGCAGCAGGCGGGGAATCAAGGAGAGTGGCAGGAAGTGGTCCCCTGGGACAACAGGCCCAGATGACTCTACAGCATTTTTATAGAGTTTTTTTTTAAAGATCCAGTTCCTTGTATCTCTTAAAGCAAAGAAGCATATGGAAATGAGACATGAAAGTGGTCTTGGCTTTCACGTATCAATTAGGCATGTCAATACTTTAATTAAATCGCTTAACTAATGAGATTTATCCCAATGAATATGTTTTATAGTTATAATAGCTTTTTTGGCCACTGTTCAAAATGTCAAATAAATTGTGAAAAGGGAATTTAAAAAGGACCTAATTGACGGTCTGAATTGAAGCCAGTTTTCTAACCACCCCCTCTCCTTTCTTTCCCCGCATTCATGTGATTTTGGAGAACGTATATAAAGTAATGAGCCCTGTAATGGCTTGGTTTTTTAAAGAGTCTTTTAATCCTTCAATTCTAATCCTTCTTATCAACTTTTCTAAGACTCACACCATTGAACCTGCAAATGCCCCTACTTTCTTCTGGTTCTTGAAGCTTATTCTTTAATAATCTGTAATCCGAGCTCCCGGGTGCACCAAATAAAAGGGAAGAATACCTTCTGCCCCAGCTGCCACACCCCAAACCAAAGAGTGTGGGAGATTACCAGGCATCGGAGAGAAGGCCGTTAGCATGGTTTCCAAATACTGGGGTAGAATTAGGGGTGTATGGTGCTGGAGGTGCTGGTGGAGCACTTGCTCCTGAATACTTAGAAAGAAAATTCTTGGTAAAGGCATTCTTAAACTCTTATGTAAAAGTCTGGTTAAACACACATTTCTTTAAGAGATGATGCCAAGAAAATAAAGATTCTTGCCTTTTCTTTTTCTACTCTTTCTTTGTGAACTTTTCTAATCATTTCCTCATCACTGTTTCTGTATTTAACCATAGACGATTGCTCTTAGGAACAAAGGACAAACAGAAGAATCTCTAGATTGGTATAAATATGGAAATACAAGAGACAAAGATGTGGCTGTGAAGTGACACTGGCATGTTTTCGGCTGCTGTGGACCCTTCCCGATAAGTCAGACAGGCAAGGCTGTGAGTGCTACTGTGTCCATTTAGTCATCATCTAAGTGGATGCACAAACAGGAGAAAATGACAGAGAAAGAGCATCCATTCTTTAGGCTTCTCATGCAAAAAATACACAAGTCTATCTCCAGGTCCTGAATATTCCAGGTCCATTGCCCCAGCCAGGTCACTGTTTCTCTAAACTAGGGAGACACAAGGAACAGAGGGAGCACTCTCGTGTTCCAGGCTTGTCTTGGAGGATCTGAACCTGGCTGTGTTCATGGCCTCTCTCCTTTACACAGCCAGCACTCTGCCAGTCCCTCCAGAAGGGTAGCTCAAGCTAGAGTAGCTCGTGGGGCACCAGGCTCTCCATCCCCCATGCCTGAACACAGCTGCTTCTCTTCCTTTGATTCCCTTGCTGACGCGGTCAGGCTAAGATTAGGAGAAAGGACTAGACACCCTGACGTTGTTGGCTCCTGTTGAAAACGCAGCATCTTCATTTGGAATTCACGATCCGCAATAAACTTTAAAGCTAAAAGATCCAACCTTCTTGGTTTACAGGTAGAAAAACTAAGGCCACAAAAGGACTCCCCTGCAGCTCCAGAGGCTAGAGCAGAGCCCAGGGGCCTGCCTCACCGTGAAGCCCTCTGTCCTGGCAAAGAGGTCTGGGCACAGTGGCTGCCATTTCTCTGGCTGGCCAAGTGCAACTGGGTGATCTGGCTAATGGGACTTGGTCTCTTCCTCCCTGGCTGCCTCACACGTGCTCTGTACCGTGTGAATGACCAGTCTTTCTAATGTTCTGCCCACCTTTAAAGTAGACTGTCCTTTTCTCTATTAATTTTTTTCACTGACACTTTATTATAGTTATTTGTAGAGTACAATGTGGTATTTTAATACACATATACAACATGAAATGATCAAATGAGAGAGACTGGGATATTCCTCAACCAAAACATTTACTGTTTCTTTGTGCTGGGAACATTTGAAATTCTTTTCTCTTGGCACTTTCAGAGATACAGTAAATTACTGACAGCAGGCTCACCCTAAACATTTGCAGTGTAGATAAATGGAAGGAGGTGATTTAGCCTTTCATTCATCCAGTCAACAAAAATGTATTGAGCACCTACTCCATGCCAGGCCATTGTGTTAGGCTTGAGAGGCAGGAGGCGAACACTGCAAGTCTTCATTCATGGAGTTCACGGAATTGTAGAGAAGAACTTGCAAAGTGATGGGTTACAATTTCGTTAGGAGCTCAAAAATAGCAGAAGATAGTGAATGATGTGGCGTGCATACATGATGGAGAAGTTCAACCCAGACAGCCAGAAGAAGCGAAGCTCCAGTACAGTCGTAAAGGAGGTGGAGTAGGGGTCACGCGAGAGAAGAGTGTGCGTGCCTCAGTGGTTCTCCAAGTGCGGTCCCTGAACCAGGGGCATGAGTGTCACATGGGAACTTGTAAGAAGTGGAATTGCTTGGACCTAATCCCGGGCATTCTAAATGAGAAGCTCCAGGGATGGGGATGTGGCAGGAGGGTATAGTCTCCTGTGTTATAAATAAGCCTCCTAACGAGGCTTTTGTACACTCAAGTTTGAGAGCCCTGTCATAAAGCACGTAGGGCAGAGGGCGCCGTGTGGGTGGGGAGCACGCAGAGCACTGAGCACGTGGTGTGCAGGCAGGCGTTGGAGAAGCTGGTGAAGGTGACTGTACTTAGGAAAGGGAGGAGCAAATAGGGCAGAGCAGCTGAGGTGGAGCTGGCTGGGAAGACAGGAGGTGACAGGTGACTGTCACCAGAGTCAGGGTTGGACATGATCTGAGGACAAGGAGGAGCTGCGGAGGGCTTGTGAGCAGGGAAGAGCATTGTTCATCATGGCATGCTAATGAGGATCTCACAACCAAACCAGCAGACCAACAGGCACAGGTCTTCTTCATGCTGATTTGGAGAGTCAATTAAAAATTAACTGATACTTTAAAACACATTTGCATATAAATTTTCATTTAAAAGGAAGCAGACTGGCACTGTCACCATATGCCGCCTCCTCACACGGTCCTCTGCGGTGAGGAATAAACTGGAGTGTCCACACACACAGGGCAGGAAAGAATAGAGGATGTCCTGAGAAGCAGCTAGGCTTCCTGGGGTGCCAAGTGGGTGCCCTGAAAGCCTCCAAATTCTTGCTTGTGCACATTTTCCCTCTCAGGGCTTTGCTTACTTTGGCATCTTCTGATGAGTTATAAACCTGTCAGCACCTGTGCCTCAGGAGAGGGGGAGCTCAGTCCCAGCCTGGATCAGAACCCAAGGCTTTAGCCCATAAACCCAAGATCCCAGAAAGCCTGCGAAAGATACGCATAACCCTTGCTCTTTTGCCCAGGCAAAAAGAGGGTATAACAGGGGCAGGGTGTGAGGGACTTGGGGATAGCAGGTATGTGGGCAGCGTCCTCTGCTGTGGGTGGCTGGCTGGAGGATGCTGCCCTTCACTCCCATCTCTGTGCCTCCACCCACTATATTTCTGTATTCCTCGGTCACTGCTCCTCACTGAACTCTCCCATCAATTCCCCTCTACTCTCTGCAACTATCAGAGAATCACGGTGCTTCCCAAAATCCAGCCTCTGGTTCAACGGCTTTTATACAGAATCTTTTAGCTTCACAGGCATTTGCACACAGCCCCGAGAGTGCACGCACGACCCTGGTGCTTCTTGGACTGAAGTGGAGATAGCAGACGAGCCTGGCTTGGCTGGAGTAGTGTAGGTGCTCTGACACATGTTGAACATTATCAATTCCTCCCCTTTACTAATGTGGAAACTGAGGCACAGAGTTGAATGCCTCACCTGCAACCCTCCACCAAATGGCACCTGAAGCAGGGACTCCCTTGCTTCTGACCAGCAAGTATATCCTTCCAACCGTCACTGCTCAGGAGCTGGAGAGGCCACTGAGGGGAACTCCTCCCTCATGACTCACAGCTTTGCTTCCCTGAAAGTTGTTTCCTGCAGTTACAACTTGGGGACCAGGCATTCTGGATAAGAATTATATGTTCTAGTTGCCCCCTGGCTTTGCTGGTTAAGTTTGCTTGCAGAAAAAGATGGCTGAGAAGGGATTAGAGAGAAAAAAGGAGCCCAGGAGCCTAATTTTCCAATCCTAATAATCAGTCTCAGGCTACTCACAGCAGCAAATCCAAGCCCCTCACAGAGAGGCAGTTAGGAAACCTCAGAAGTTCTCCCTCTTATATCTCCTATTGTGCACTGGAAAACCTTACCTTAGAAACTATGATAACACTTCACTCACTATTTGCCAGTGCTTGCCACTTACTAGCATTCTGCTAAGCATTTTGGCATAGGCTTAAATTTTCCCTTCCGAACACAGAAGCAAAGCCTAGACTTCACTGCACATGGTTCATGTCAGCTCTGGAGCAGGAGCAACGGCAGGAGGGTGAACTCCCATGAAAGTGATTCATCTGAGAGGGACACGTGTATGACTAGAGGTGGCCCCAGCAAAGGGCACCAGACCACTGGTTCTGGGGCAGGGGCAGCACAGAAGCTGCAGACTGGACCTGGTGTCCTTAATGTCACAATATCACAGCCTTCTTTAAACAGATGGAGTGCTGAATCCTGCTCGCTTGCAGAAGAGAATCCATAAAGCAGCAGGGAGTATGACAGCCACAGCTGAGGGCTGGACTCTGGCAGCTGAACGCTGGACGGGCACCTGCTTTGACAGTTTGGGTGTTGAGCGCCCACCAGTAATCCTTGTGTTGAAGGCTTGGTCTCCAGGGGGTGCTATCAGGAGGTGGTAAACCTTAATGGGTGGGGCCTAGTAGAAGGTCTTTAGGTGCCCCAACACCCACTGTTCTAATTTTACATAACACTAGGTTACTATGGACTGGTTGGATATGGCCCTCTATTGCCCTGGCACTGTCCACTGTCCCAGCAATGAGGAAGCATCCCAGATTGAGTTATTCTCAGATGAATCACATTGCTGAGAAGAGCACATTGAGCATCTGGTGACTCATCCATGGGAAATATTGCTTTGGAGAAGAGTTTACAATGAGTGAGATTTAATGCCAAGGAGATAAGAAAGTAAGCAGTTCAGTTTTAAAAAGGTTGCATTCATTATGTGTCTGAACAGGATTACGGGTGCAGAGACAAGTATATCGGGGAAGTTTTTCTAGGTCCCAAGCTACTACAGTGGTTCTACCTCCATGGAGGAGGGGGCTTGGGAGAAGAAGATTTAAGGAGAATCTCCCACATTACTTTAATAGCAGAAAAACATAAAACATTTCCATATTTTAAATCGTTTCTATAATAAGGCATTTATATGTCCACTTATGTAGACTTGAAAGTTAAAACTGTAGAGTGTGACAGCCCTTTGGGAGCTCTCCTTGTGTCTAGCGATAAGGTAGGGAGATTTTATACTGTCTCACCCAGCATTTGAAGTCCCTGGGATGCCAAGGGCTGAGGGCAGGCTCCCCGCCCTGCCAGGCCCTGCGTGCACACAGAAGCACAGCTGCGGGTCAGCTAGAAGGACTGGCTTGGTCCCAGGCCCACACTGCGAGGCAAACCCTTTGAGAATGACGTCCCCTCTTCCACGCTGCTGGTTACCTGTGGACAAATGCAGCTGCCTCCTGCCGGGGAGAGGAGCTCCCACTCTAGTTCCTTCAGCGTTTGTGTGTGTGCAGAGGCAGCCTTCTGCTTCTGAAAGCAAACTGTCTGTTAGGAAGATATCATTAGTGCTCTGCTACTCAGAGGCAGGTTATGCAACACTAGTAGAAATACACTGGTGTACTAGGAAAAGGCCAAGAAGGCAGCAGGCAAAAATGTTAAGTGCTGCCAGTGGTGAGATCTGGGCTGATGAAAAAAAAAGGAATTACTTTTCTTTCTCTTTACTTTTTTGTGACTGGCTATGTCTAATTTTGTTTCAGTGATTTCATAATGGTGATATATATATATTATATATATACATATATTATATATACATGTATATTTACATATATATACATATACATATATAATATATGTACTTATAATAAATACACAAAATAAAAAGATATTTCTGAAAATATAGATAGGTAGAATTACTCATAATTTTTCTATTCAAAATAACTATGGCAGGGGCCAGAGAGATAGCTCAGTGGTCTAAGCGCCTGCCTCACAAGTGCAAAGACCTCAGTTCAATCCCCGGTACCACATGCTGTGCCAGCACCAAAACCAGGCGTGGTGGCACAAGCTTATAATCCCAGCACTGGGGAGGCTGAGACAGGAGGATCACTATGAGTCTGGGCTGCGTAGTAAGACCCTGTGCCAAATTAAAAAAAAAATTATAGCAAACTTTCGCTCATTAATTTAAATCTTTCTTCCATGGATAAGTTGTATGTTTGTGCTTATGTCACTATGCATACATATAATATGGGTGTGTGTTTGTGTGAAGTTATTTTGCATTCTTTTTTCATCTATCTTCACATCATAGATGGGTAGTTGTGCAGGAGTAGCAAGAAAGGTTTTCATCGTGTGATATTTTTACTATTTTGAATTGAATATGTTATTTATTTTTAAGTAGATTAAAATACAATTTTATACTGTCACGAGCATTTACCATCCTGTTGCATTTTGTGTGCTCATCCTTTTATTTTATTTCATTTTTTGGATTTAATACAAGGTCTATGGGTCTCACTACACAGATCGGACTTGTAGTGATCCTCCTGTTTTCAGCCTCCCAAGTGCTGGGATTACAGCTGTGCGCCACCACGTCCAGTCTCAATCATCATCAGTGTGCCCTAGATTGAACCCCAGTCCCTGCCTCTGCCTAAGCAGGCGCTTTAATCTGCTGAGCTCTCTGGTCGGCTCCATCATCCTTTTAAATGGCTGTGTTATATTCTTTGCACACCTTCTGGAGACTGTCAGAGCTCCGTCCATGGTGGACAAGGACCTGAGGCTTCTGACCTTCTTGCGCCCTTGCCCAGTCTCTCCTGACCTACAGCAGCGGCATGCAGGTGGCAGCTGGGTCTGCAGAGGACTGAGGGCTGGATTCCAGCAGAGATGATGTCACCCGATGGGGATGAATCCTGCTGTCAAGAAGGATGAGCCGTGGAGAAGGACAAGGGACTCTGAAGAATCTGAATTAACAGTGTCTCCAATGCCCAGACCTTTCATGCACTGCATTGCTAAACTGAAAAGGGACACAGTGCTCTGGATTGATCGCTGCTGAAGTGGCACTGGTGACTTTTCCTTGCTCCTATAACAAGGGACTTTGGAACACCACAGCTAAGGCAATAAACTACACAAGAAAACAGCAATGAAAGGGAGTCAGAAGGCCAGCAAATACCGCGCATCTTCCTCATCCTGACATAA
The DNA here is from genome assembly GCF_000260255.1 of Octodon degus. Classification (NCBI taxonomy): domain Eukaryota; kingdom Metazoa; phylum Chordata; class Mammalia; order Rodentia; family Octodontidae; genus Octodon; species Octodon degus. Next base: position 5,463,601 of record NW_004524661.1, on the reverse strand, counting down.
CGCAACAAAGGAAGCTGGGTAATGAAGTAGATTGCTGCTCTTCCAACCTTGATTATCTCATCTATTAAGAAGGATGAAGGTGGGGCTGGGGATATGGCTCAATGGCACAGTGGCTGCCTGGCAAGCCCAAGGTCCTAAGTTCAATTCCAAGTACGAGAAAAAAAAAAAAAAAAAAAAAAAAAAAAGACGGGTAAAGGTGTTCAACCTAAAATGCTTCCCATGTGAGACTACAGAGAAACAGCAGACATTTCTTGTGGAAAGGTGCACAACTTTAAGCCTATTGCAGGAGGCTCCTTAGAGCTGCTCTCAACACCTGCCTGTTTCCTGCTTAGACACAAGAGCTGCCTTCCAGCTGTGAGAGCAACGCTGACATCTTTCTCAAGAGTACTCAGTTCTTTTGTATCATAGAGAAGTAATTTTATTATGCCTAACCACTACGCCAGGGAACACAACCAAGTTTCTCGTTCTTTACCCTATAGCGCTTTTCGCTGAAAACTCGTTCAGGCACACAGCTATATGCCCCATAGACCCATGCCCATCATATCTATGTGAATCTGCCTGAGCTTTTTTACACAGGGAGCCAGTGTTCTGGACACTGTAATTCTTGTGGACTCTTCCTTTGCCTACAGCACATGCAGAGAGCTGTCATTTAATTTGACTTCTACATTTATTTTAAAAATCTGAAGCTGCATGTGGTAGGGCATACGTGTAATCCTAGCTGGTTAGCAGGCAGAGGCCTAAGCAGTCCAAGTTTGAGGGCAGCCTTGGCAACTTAGTAAGACAAGAGCCTGTTTTAAAATAAAAAAATAAAAATGGGCTGGGATGTAGCTCAGTGGTAGAGTGCTCACTGGCTTGATCCCTGGTCCTGAAAATGAAATCAAATCAATATTTTAGAATCCCAAAATGCATGTAAACATCTGGATTTCTGACTTTGCTCAAAAGTGGTGAATATCCATCAAGTTAGCCCTGTCTCCCACGGCACGGGGCTCAGCGGCGCCCACAGAAGATGCAGGCAATTTTTATTTTGAGCTCAGCACCGTCCACAGAAGTCCCTGTTGCCTCCTAACGCTAAGGCCTCTGTGTCCACTGCCATTTATCATGGAGCTTGCATTGTTGTCTTTCGTATCGTAGAGAAGTAATTTTATTATGCCTGCCCACTTCACTCAATTACTTTACTTGAAGGCATTTGAGTTGTAATCCCTAGCCTGGAGTTTTGAGAACATGGCCTGAAGATTTATTTGGGCATTGTAACAAGAGGCGCAAAGCAGAAACCAATGTTTTCTGCTTTATTCCACAGCCTGATGACCCCCGCTCCCCGCCCCCTCAGCTCCTCCTTGCTGTGGAATCTGGCCTCTGGGCCAGGTTTGTACTTGCGCTAAGGGGTTGAAGCGCATCTCCACTGCTCTGCTCAGGCTGGGCTCTGTCTTCCCGACCTTCCCAGTGAAATGCACCTTGCTTTTTCCATGTTCTGTTTCAGTCCACAAACTCCTCTTTGTGATTGACACGGACAGGCAGGTGCATGGCTTCAAAGGGGAAAGCTGAACGTGACCAAACAATTTTGTGCAGGCCCAGCTATTTGGACTGAAAATAAGCTGCTGCTGCTGCTTCCTCTTCCTTTTCCTCTTCCTCTTCCTCTTCTTCCCCTTCCCCCTCCCCCTCCCCCTCCCCTCCTCCTCCTCCTCCTCCTTCTTCTTCTTCTATTTATGTATTTGGTCCAGGGTCTCGCTATGCAGCTTGGACTTGTAGTGATCCTCCTGTCTCAGCCTCCCCAGTACTGGGATTACAGGTGTGCACCACCGTGCCCAGGGTTCTGGGGCTAACAGGGCATGTGGTACTTGGGTCCTTGCACTTGCCAGGCAGGTGCTTAGACCACTGAGCTATCTCCTTAGCCTTTGAAAACAAGCTTCTTAAAAGATTACTTTTGTCCCCCAGATGCTGGACCTGTGGAAGTCTTTATAGCTTCTTGCTGATGTGGGCTGGCCATGTGGGTGAAGTCTGGTGAATGACAAGAGAAGGGAACTGGAGGATCAATGGAACTTAACTCTCTGTTGTTGTAGAAGAAATATCTTCAAGACTAAAATACACAAATGAGCCAAATTTCCACTACATTAGCGCACTGCAGTTGTTTAAAGACAAGTTTTTATCCATAAATACACAAATGCATTTATATAATCATCTATTAGTATGTAGTTATTGATACATTTGCACATTTATTCTAGCCTCTATGCACATTTGGCAGTGTGTCAGTGATAGATCAAACCAGCATGTGGCACTTGAGTTGTAATCCAAGGCATTTGAGTCATAATCCCTAGCCTCGAGTTGTAATCCCTGCCAGATTAGATGGTCATGCTCACGCATCTCTGTACTTGGTCAAGAGGAGTTCTACACATAGAACCTCTTTCACGATGCAGTTTATTCTTTGATCCTTGAGACAGGTGCCCAGAGCCTTTGCTTGCATGTCTTTGAAAGAAACCCCAGCTCTTATCTTTCCTCATTAAAGAAAATATCAGTGAAATCCTAGACCCAGGAAATGAGGAGTAGAACCTGGAGTTTTGCATCAGGTAAAAAACAAACAAACAACAAACAAAACAGAAACAAAAGCAGAGAAACTGTTTAAAACCAGACAGCTTCTCCACAGATCAAGGCAAGTCAGCCTTCTCTCGCTAGCCCCCACTCTCATCCTGGCCTGCTTTCTGTCTACCTCCCAAGAAAAAGAGTACATGTTAATTAAATACCAAATGATTATTAAAAACACTTGTGAAGGAATAACTACCCTGTGCATAACAGATACATGAATGTTAGAATGCAATGTGCATATTTTGAGTGATTTACTGTGTCCCCGAGCCATAGTCGCTCTGTGTTAGCCTGCCCTTTCTTCTGCACGGCCTCCGAATGCTGGTTTACCAGGGACACATGGGAGAACAGCTGTATTGTGGATTTAAACTTATTTTCTATGACTTATCATTAGCTCCCAGTGAGTATGCTTTTAATGAAGAATCTTTGATTAAAAACAAGGTTTTGCAGAATCCTAAATTAAATGCGCAGCTCAGGAAATTTTCTCTGGAAATACTCTCACCACATGCGAGTCTTGTTAGCATATTGAACTATGTATGTGCTCGCCGGCAATAAGAGGTGGCCGTTACTTAACCAGCCCCCAGCACCCCCCCCCCAGCTTTCTAAGTTGCTGCAGCCTCTGGTTTCAGAACAAGGGAGGATTGAGCTAGATGGCATATTAAGTGTCAAGGCTCTAACAGGGACAGCCAGGCGTGCAGAGGATCGTAGGTTCATGGTGGAGACTGGGTTATATGACTTTGCGAGGAACTCTTTTTTTTTTTTTTCCTCCCTCACTTCACTTGCAGAACCATGGACAGGAGTCCACATAATACAGTTCTGTAACTGCCTGAAACCTAGACTGCATATACTTGAAATCTCAACTGTAGGTGTATATCATTGGTACTCCTTTGTGGGACACTGTACTATAATTTTATACATGCATACAATATGCAATAATCAACATTTCTATCTCCCCAAATGTTATCATTTCTATTGTTGGGAATCTTCAAACCCTTTTCTCTTTTTAATGTTTTTCAAACCCTTTTCTAGTTATCTTGAAATATATGCAATCACAAATGATAGATTATGATGATACATTTTAAAATTTACTTGTACAATTATTCACTACCAGGATGAAAGTATTTAGCATAAACTAGTTTTTTTTTTTTAAACAAAACTATATTTCATTTAACAGAAAAGGAAACCAAAGATTTAATAGGTCCAGGCAGCTTGGTATCAAATGCTAGGAAGTGGCAGCATCTACCTTGGAGACAGCCTCGGAAGACAGAGCTGTTTGCCAAGTACTCCTTCTCCACCCTCTTTCTGTTTTTTTCATTCTCTTCACACAAAGCTTACCTAGAGTCAGCACGGTCTGGGCGTGTATTACAAACATACTGGTCCCTAGACACACATCCAACCCTTGAATCCTCATTATGCTTGTATACCGCATATCACACATTCTAGAAGTGAGGAAACCAGGGTGCATCTAGAGCCTGCACCCAGAGGCCACCCTGTGCCGTAAACGCACCTCCTCCTAACCCGGCGTGTCTGAACTTCTGAGGGGCTCCGAACGCTCAGTGCTTCTCATTTCCCTTCCTCTGTTCCTATCTATCCCTTCTCCCCAAACCACCCCCTCATCATGTCCGGCTAGCCCGCATCTTCTACAGTGCAGTCCTCGAGCCACTGCCCCTCTCCTCACTGGTGTCTGGGTGGGAGAGTCTCTTCTGTATTCTGAAGCCCCCAGTCTGGAAGCCACGATCAGCATTTCATTACAGACTGCCTGCTGGTGCTCAGAGTCATTTTTGTCTGTTTTCTTTCCTACCTTGACCACAAACTTCTGACTGCTTGCCTACACCCCCGATTGCAACTGCTGGGGCTCAGCACTTATACAACAGAGCTCCGTGGAAAGCCACAGTAGTACAAGTGGCTGCTCTCGGTTAGGGAGCGCTCTCATCCTGTTCAGTGACCTGAACAGATTTGTTTTTTAAGAGTTCTATTAGTTTTCCTAACCCAGCTGATTAATTTGAACACTCAAGCTCATTTATAAATTTAATATTAATACTATATATACATGATTTCATTTTTTAAAAGGATCTTAAAGATACATATATAATGAAAAATAAAACCAATGTCTTTCTCTTCAGTCTAATGTTCGATCCTTTTCTCTAAGTATTGTAATATTTTCTTGAATATCTTTCCTTAAAATGATAATAGATATACTAGCATATATACATGTTATTCAACACAGGCACAAATAAAATACACATACTGCTCTACAATTTCTTTCTGTAATAGCAACAGCTCTTCCAACTGTACATGTAGCTCTGCCGTTCTTGTATACGTATGTGTCGTAAATTATGAACTCACACCCTGTTGAAGTTTTATGTACCTGAACTTCCAGGTGCATATATCTTAGATAGTTCATGGATATAACATACCTGTTAGAAAAATTGCTAGGAGTGAATTTTTGAGTCAAAATACTTAAATTATTGATAAATATAGCCATCAGGCAGTGATGATGAATGTTTTAGAGCTTTGGAGGATAGCAAACAGCCCTCTGCAGCCCTGTTGCCCTAGGTCTGTCACCACTGCCCCAGGGCGTCTCCCCTGAGGCGCTCACACTAATGCTATCAGGGTCTTTAATGACCACAGTTCCAGAGGAGGCCCAGGAAGTAGAGCTAATGTTGTGGGCAGAACCTTCTTGGGATTTGGAAAAGATTTAGTTAGGAGAGAGAAACACGGTGACAGCAGTGTTGCGCTTTCATCTGTGTGTGGAAGATGCGCAGTGTGTGCTGACTGAGGACTACGCAGTAGCTGTTGCCGTTGCTGCCGCCTCCTAGCCTTCTTCTTGGTACCTAAGGAAGGAAAGACTGGCCCACTGCGAGGGAGGAAACCCACATTCTAGTTCCCTTTTGCTGCTCGTGCTGCACCCCTTCAGTCAGTGCCTTCTCACCTCTGTATCTAATTTTTTTATTTATGTCATAGGTCTTTGTTTTTTTATTTTTTATTATTTTATTTTTTATTTATTTATTTTTTTGTCATAGGCCTTTGTGCTTATCACTACAAATTTGAATTTGCACCGGGATAACACTAGTACCATAAGGTAGTGGCTGGTGAGGATGCTCCTTCACAGGAGGGCACCTGCCACAACTCCACTTCTCTGTAATAGCTCTCCTGTTTCCATAGGGACCCAGAAATGTGGATCATATACATAATTTTAAGATTCCTTTTCTAGATTTTTAAATGCTGGAAACAAAAAAATTTCTATTTGATATTTAATATACGTAAGATACACAAGTTCATACTACTCAAAAGAGAAAGCAAAATAAACTTCACTTGTCAAAGAGACCTTTTGTACCAACTTGTTATTATGAAAATTGATAGGTAAGGGAAAATAATCAAATATTTATCTAGTCCTTCTTGCAGGAACTATATTTCAGAGTAAAAAATAGCTCTGGTTTCTGAGCTTCTCTTGCATGTGAACTCTCGCTGATACTTCTGAGTAGAATGGTATGAAGAATAATTTTACAACCTTCAATTAAATAACGTACAGGCAACAGACACGAATGAATTTTAAAACTACTGAAGTTAAAAGTTGGTTCTTAGAATGCCGGAAGATGATGAAGCACAGATCGCTGCTGACAGTGTAGGTGGCAATGGAGCTTCATGACAGAAGGAATGATCAACTTTAGCGTGCAAACAGAGAACCAAGCTTTAGGTACAATTTAATACGATCCCCTCTATGCACACAGTAGTGCTTATTATGCGTAAAAGCGCAAACCAACAATGCAAACCTGTCTCTAAGCAAGCTGTATGTATGTAATAAGTTAAAGTACATCGCGGAGATGCCACTGGAGAAGCTCAGAAGCTGGCACAGCTTGAAGGCAACTGATCTAACTTCCTCCACAATCAATGGCATGGGGAAAAAAAGGGCGAAACGGTTCTAGACTTAAGAGAGCAGGGTCATGTTTCAGACAGCATGATTCAGGGGAAATACAATGAACGCTACCTCTGTAATTTTAGATTTTCTAGTAGGTACATTCAAAGAGCAAAAAGAACTACGTGTTTAATAATGTACTTCATAGACCCAACCTATAGAAAATATCATTGCAAACTAAAATTAATGTAATAATCTTTTTTTTTTTTTTTTTGGCAGAACTGGGGATTGAACTCAGGCCCCTAGCGCTTGCCAGGGAAGCACTCATTCCACTGAGCCATCTCCCCGACCCCTAATGTAATAATCTTAACCTGCAGTCAAAACCTTCACTTTCTGGTACTGGCTTTGCAATCTAGCTGTATTTTAGCTGACAACTCGTCTTAATGCAGGTGAGCTCCAGTTCCATGCTCCTTAGCCACAGGTGGCCAGAGGCTACTGCATCGACCGGTGCGGTTCCAGGCTGTACCAGGCATCAGGCATATCTGTTAAATGCAATGCCTGAGCCAGGCTTAAATTGGAGTTTGGAAAAAAATCAATGGTTGAGAAACAATTTTAGGACAGTTGAGGGACTTGTAATACTTGTAATAGTGACTGGTTATTAGATGATATCCAGGAATTATTATTCGTTTTGTTAGGTGTGACTTTGTGAGAACGTGTTTTTATTTTTTAGAAGGAGTATTGAAACAGGTAAGAGTAAGTATCATTGTATCGGTCATTTTAAATCCACCTGCCAGACCACACTCCTGGACACACACAGCAAAATATTCATAACTGTTAAATCTAAGAGATGGGTAGATGTAACTGATTTTTTTTTCTTTTTATGCCTTTAGTACAGGGTCTACAAGGTCTCACTACACAAATCAGTCACATAATGATTCTCCTGTTTTCAGCCCCCCAAGCACTGGGACTACAGGTGTGTGCCACCATGCTCAGTCTCAATCCCCTCTCAGTGCACCCCAGGGGCAGGGCTGGCATGGCAACGCTGGGAATCGAACCCCGATCCCTGCATCTGTTGAGCTATCTGGCCTGCCCTTAACTGATTTTTAAAAGATCCTTCCAGATTGCAAATTTGAGGTTGTCACTCCATATTCTGCCTGTGAACTTCATTGTTCTGGGAGGAGAGCTGCACATAAAGCTAATGGTGGACTCCCACCCTGACAGGGCTTTCCTCCCATCCTCCAGAGACCAGAGAAAGGGAAGCTCTGTGGCCTTCAGGATGGAGCTGCAGAAAACGCAGGTCTAGGTTCCCAGCTTGGTGTGGAGACAGAGGCTGGCGCTCACTTACGTCACTTACGGGACTCCAGGCTTGAGGCGTCAGTGCTGCCCTTCATTAGCACTAATGGAATTTCAAGGTCAATGGCTGGTCCTAAACAGCAGCCTTAAATTAAATGTATCCCAGGCTTCTTGCCCAGAGGATTTTTTTCTCTCTTTTCTTAAAAGCCAAGTTAGTTGGGAGATAGGGAAGTGTCAAAAATACAGTTAACCTTTCAAGATGAAAACATTATCAATTCTATTGATTCCGATCATAACTTGCTTCCACTTAACAAAAAAGACTGCCAGTTTAGAAAATAATTTCCCTCCCCTTTCTTCCCTCCTGTCTTTTTTTTTTTTTTTTTTTTTTAAACTTTTGTTCTTTTCCCAGTAAATTTCTCTCCCAGTTCTCCAGGGGAAGTCGCATAGGGGGAGGTTGATGACAAGACCAAAATGCCGCACGCTTCACCCATGGTGCTTTGTATTATTGATAGCGGCTGCTCTGCCTGTCATTTCACCCCCCACCTCCCCAACAGCTGGGAATATCCCTGCCACCCTTGTCATACCGCATGACGAATATGTTTGGCTTCAGAGGTACAAAGAAGATGGAAATAAATGAAGGGATCGCTAAATAGGAGTTTTTCTCTCCCTCAGGTAGGATGATTAATAACTAGGAACAGATAGCCACAAGCACTGTAGCATCATAATCATCAAGTTTAGGGTCTAAGAGATGCAAAAGGAATCTGAAATCAACACCGCACCTAAAGTCAAGGGCGTAATGCACGTAGTTCCAGGGCTAAAGCCGACAGCAATTGCGACCAAGGTTCCAGTCCTATGGCACTGTGGAGTGGACAGTGGGTCTAACTGCTCCTATCGCTCCTGCTGTGCTGGCCTGGGCTTTATCCCTGGACCACGGCTCCTCTCTGCCCTCGCCCTGGAATCTTTGTGTAGCACCGCAGGGAATGGAAAGAACTGGTCCTGTGACATGAATCCTAGTCAAAGAGCCATAGTTGTTATTTTCTGATACTTCCTACTAAAGAAGTTCAACCCAAATACCAAGTAATGTACATTTTCTTGGGACAGTTAATGACACTTTTTTTTTACATGACTGAGGGGATGGAACAAAGATGCCACAACCCTTCTCCATCACTGTGCTTCTGAGGCTTACTGTCAACCTCCTCTCTAAAGCCTCGGCTCTGTTTCCTGTTTCCCATCAGAAAGAAAAATCCAGTATTGCTTTTATGTCCATATTATCTCTAGGAGCATACCCTCCAATCTGGAAGGTTTTGGCATGTTCCAATCGAATTCCTCTTTGGAGGAGCCAAGGAATCCTTTAAGGGGCGATTGTGTAATTCTATTTTTCCCCAGGCTGAAAGGGTTAGCTTTATCAAGCTAATGCAATCTTCTCTCCCAGGGCAGCTGAACACCGACTTTAAACAATCTGTGAATAAATAGCTCAGCCTTTCCCCAAGTTTTTTTTTTTTTCTTCATCTTGTCTGAAGAAAGAGGGAATATGGATTATCATTTTGATTACAAATATATTTCTATCTAGAGAGAGATCTACAAAGGGCTAAAATCACCTTCATAAATTTAAACAGTTTCCAGTTAGCTCTGGAGAGTTAAATCCTCTCTCTCTCTCTCTCTCTCTCTCTCTCTCTCTCTCTCTCTCTCTCTCTTTCTCTCTCTCTCAAAACATCCTGGTGCTTCAAAGATGTTATATTAGACAGATGTCAAGTTGATATAATAAACAGCAATGCCAAATCTAATGAATTAAGGGAAAAGAGAACCACATGTGGAGATGTGCAGATGAAATCAGGTAATGACAGGGAAGAAAAATGAAGCTGCATTGAAAAACAGTTTAAAGTCCAAAATTCAAGGTGTGTAAAGACTCATAGCAGGAGAAATTTTCACTGTGCCCTGCATTCATCTTACATTTCTGTGTTTTTCAGCTTGATGTTCTGACCTGGGTGAGAGTAAACCTCAAATGAGATTTAAAGGGTCCCTGGGGCTGGTCATAGTTTCACTGGGGACAGTGGTATATTCAGTGTCACAGAGGGTGCCAACCCTGTTGTCAATGTCCACACAAAGTGAGAGTGAAAATATTTTCTATGGGGTTTGTGAACCTGATTTATGTTTCTGGTGACTTCCACGCTTTTGTCAGTAATTGTGCTCAGGGGGGAGAACTCAACAATCTGCGGTGAGGATCTACGGACAGCGTGGGCCTGGACTCCCGAAACATCAGTGCCACAGTACAGTGTCTGAGCCCAGGGCCAAGGATGCCTCTTTTTCAGCAAAAGAGATGTCACAGCCTTACATTCAAGGATACATTCAAGGCCACATAGAGATTGCAAAGTTCTACTTTTGTGTTGCGCAGGGAACTCTGCCTTTAATCTCCTTTTTCACTTTTTCTTTAAAACCCTCTGCAGATATATCAACATACTTCATAAAGCAGAAGTCAAAAACCCTTGCTAGCATCACTTAGCAGTACCTGTCCAAATATAAAATATTCATACCCTTTGCCCCAGATATTCTACTTCTGAGTATTTTATTCTATTAAAAATAGCCACAGTAATGATGTGCAAGATGAATATGTAAGGATACTTATTGACGTTGTTTTATATTAGGAATACTAGAGACAATTTTAAAATCTTCATTAATGTTTAGATGGTTAACATTAAACTAAATTCTCATGTCTAGACAACAGCTTATCATGCAGCTTATTAAAAAGAATTATCTCTGTCATGGAAACCCAGTTATTACCATACTGTTAATGCAAACAGGAAGCTTTAAAGTGGTGTAGACTGATTCTGTTTGATTATGCTCAGAAATTTTCTGGAAAGATAGGAACTTTTCAGTAATGGTTACCTCTATACACAGATATATTGAAGGGTATAGGGACTTTTAGATGACAAATTAGATAGCATGTGATTAAGACAAAGAATATTATGTTTTATATTTAAAAACGAAAAAAATTCAAACTCCCCCCCCCCCCGATCAAATACTGCCAAGTTCCTTTTCTCCCAACTAGTATGAGTAGGAATAATCAAATTATATTTTGGGTCCACAGATTTGTCACTGAAAGTCATTTCATCACTGATTAAAAAAACAAACAAGAAGCCGGAGAGATAGCTCAGTGGAATAAGTGCTTGCCTGGCTAGCTCAAAGTCCTGAGTTCGATCCCTGGTACCACCAGAATAAATAAACTAATAAAAAATAAAAACAAACAAGAACTTTCTTGTATGTAGAATTTTGGTATTTTTAAATTCAATTTGATATTACTTAGTATGTCTTCCTCTATCAAAGACCTTATTTTGATGAGGGTTAAAGCCAATATTCAGTACATACTAAGATATTTAGAAAGATTAAAAATCAAATGGGAGATTTGGCTTCTACTGCACGGTAGTGATTGTTGATAATTTGTTTTAGGCAGGGATCTCTAGTATCTCAGACTCCCTGACCCTCAAACTCTGCAACCCTGACCTTGATTTTGAAAGATGAAGGTTTTGTGGCTATCCGGGTTCCGTCCGCACAGAGTTCTAAAGGAGAATAACAAAAGGCTACAGAGTAAGGCGGTCACTCCTGCCTTTGCGAAGATCTGGGTACTTGATTGATCCACGTGGTCTCTGACCCTGACCTGACCCTTCAGCCCCTTCACCTGGGGGGGCCTCAGGCCTGTGGGGTTCCCAGGTGTGCCTCTTCCCTTTCCCCATCAGAGGTATCGAACACAGCTTCACACACTGGGATCAGTTCTGCAGAGCACCAGAGAAGCAACCAAGGGAAGGAGGATAATTTCAGGATGAATTATTCACCAGTGAGACAATTGTAGCTGCACAGAGGGAATACGGATGCCCTCCAGGGGGACAGATCTCCCAGTTCCTTATTCAGCCTAATGCATCTTTCCAGCCCTTGAGAGTCCAGTGTACTCCGATTCTGGGAGCTCTCGCATCACTCCAAAGCAGCGCCTCTGCTTTGTCTTCTAGGTCAAGCTCACTTCCTTGGGTCAGGAGGAACCTCTGCTTTAAGTCCTCTTCTGTCCAAGTTAGTCTTTTCCAGTTTCTCTGTCTTCTACTTTCCTTATTAAGTAGCTTACTTAAACTGAGAGTCCCTCCCCCCTAGTCTTTAGAAAACGGGAATGAGAAACACCGTCCAGAGAGCTTCCCATGTTGCGCTTGTGATCTACAAGCTGTGAGGGCGAGCGTGAATATCCACAACACATCCCTCCTGCACATCTCTCAGAATAACTGCTTATAATCTGACTAGCAAGACATATTGGTCCTTTACTGAGAGAGTAGCTCAGCCTAATGGGAAAATACTGAGGCTCTGGAAATAGATTGCTGGAGTTGAAATCCCAAGGCCCTGATTTAAAACTCTGTTTTTTTTTTTCTTTTTTCAAAATGTGAATATTTAGACATCAACTGTCACCTGATGTATGGGAAAAAAATGACAGAGAACCTCTATCCAGGAGGATACTTCCCTACGTGTGACCACGGACAGAAAGCAGCTCTCTTTCTTGCCCCCCCCCCCCCCACCAAGACTCTCACATCCCCAACGCACCACTTCCCTCCAGGCTCTTTCTGGGCTCACATGAGAGTTCATCCATTCACCTCACGTGCGAGAGGAAGAGGGCAATTTTATGTAGAAAAGATATATGGGACAAGCCAACCTCAAGTTCACATCCGTTAAAGCATTTCTCTGTTGGCAACATTTTTACAAGCCTCTCACAGCTATATGCTTAATTAAAATAAAAGGGTGACATACATCATTGCACCAAGTCCTTGCTGATGTAGAGGAAGGAAGAGGGGAAAAAAATGAGTGCATTCATTCTCCTTTATTAAAAGAGTTATTTCAGTTATGGCATCTCCAATAAAGACTAGCCATTAGCAAAATTAAAAAATGAGGTGAAGTTGATTTTGGGAACTGCACACAATTCATGCCCTCCTCCCACCTCTGGCCGGTTCATTCCATCCCAGCTCCAGGCTGGGGTCCCCCTCTGGACCCACTCAGCCATCACTGTTCATCTTCAAGTTTCCAAAGCTGATTATAACAACGTTGGAATGACAAGCAGAGGAAGACCAGTTTGCTACAATTTTACTTCTGCAAATTAAGGAAAATGGTTGATCTTAGTGTATATTATGTAAGGACATAACATATGCCAGGCAGTGTTCATACGAAGAGCTTGTTTAGATGTTTAAATCACTCCTAGGACACGTGGGGGAAGGGAAGCAACATTTGCAGTCTTACCTCATTCTAACTCATTAGGGAAGTTTTCTCAAACCAACTGTGGACGGGCGCACCATGTTAGGTAGGAAAAAACTGAGGCTCGCTCTGGAATATTCAGTGACGGGCCCCATGCTGCAGGGTCAGCAAATCAAGGAGCAAGGTCTTTCTCTTTGCAGGCAAGGCCAATCCTACATAGAACACAAGTACTAGGGAGTGGAAAAGAATGAGAGTGGAAATCTGCAGAGGTGGGAGGGTGGACAGTGAACTAGAGGAAAGGAAACTGACCAGGACCGGGAGGTCCAAAGTGGAAGTGAGGGAAGTGAGGGTTAGAGAGAGCTGCTGAGGCTGTGTCTGAGGTGAAGGGCGCTGGCCAGGGATAGGGCCCTGGAGGTGAAGATGCAACTCCAGAGCCACTGGCTGAGGGCACTGTCGCTGCCCTATGCTTAAGAACTACAGCCACTCAGACAACTATCTGGAGACTCCTGTGGTACCTTAACTTGTGTAGCAAAGATCTCACTGCCTGTTATGGTTTGGGCATAAACTGTTTCCCTAAACTCTCATTCTTCTGTGTGGGAAAGGTGACTGGACCCTGAGGGGGTAGGTAGTGGAGTTACTATGCTGAGGTAGACAGCTGAACGTGCTGTGAGGAGCTGGGGCTTGGGTCAAGGTGGGTCGCTGCAAGACTGGGTTCTCATCTTGGGCCCCTCCTTTCTCTCTCTGCCTCATGGTGGCCATGACTGGAGCACCCTTCCCCTCACTATTCCCCCACTGTTCCCTTCCACCAGGCCGTTTCTACTGGAAGCCGGCAGACCATGAACCCTCTCCTCCTCTAAACTGTGGGCAAGTGTCCTAGTGATGGGACAATTGATAAGACACTACCTGTTAATGGAAACCAACTAGATGGGAAAGCAAGGATACTTGCACCACGAGGTGCTGAATAGCAGACAGTATATTTAATTAGAAGGGAAGGTAGACTTACAAGTGAAAAAGGGTTCATGATGATTCCAGCCTTTATGACTGGGGCAATGAGTATATCCATACAACAAAAAGAAATGCCTAAACTGAAAATGCACTGGGGAAATGGTTCACTTTAAGAAACAATTTAATGGAGCAACAAGAAAAAATGGGTGATAAACTTGACCCTAGAGCTTTCTACAAGCCAGAATCCTGGGGCCAATCCTGACATTCCTTCGCTTTAATCTTACACCTGACCAATCCTCAGGTTCTAGGGTTGTTTACTTTCAAAATCTGTTCAATACACTGCTACTCCTTCAGAAATATCTTCAGCTGAACCACCGTCACCTCTTCAGGGCTGCTCAAATCCCTTTTCCCCCACCAATTTCACCCTGAAGTCAGAGGGCATTTTATAAACACAATCATAGGGGCTGGGGACAATAGTTCAGTGGCATAAGTGCCTGCCTGGCAAGTCCAAGGTCCTTAGTTTGATCGTGTTATGGTTTGTGTCTAGCTGTCCCCCCAAAGCCTCATGCAGTCATGGGGTGGACTTTTTGAGTCTGTGATTAACTCCTGATTCACTGAAATTATGGGTGTGAGTGCTGCTGGGATTGTGGGTGTAAGTACTGCACCCACCTTTGGGCGGACAGCCTGAAGGCAATTTAAGGGAGCTAGACTTGCTTTTCGTTTCCATTGTTGCTGCTGCTTCTCTCTTGCTCTTTGTGACCACCATGAAATGTTGCTGTCTGCCATGTGCTGCTCTGCTTTGAAGACAGCTGAATACGGACTGAAACCTCCAATATCCGTGAGCTAAATTCACCTTTCCTTCCTTCATTTTGGGTGTATTTATCCCAGTAATGAGGGAAGACTTGAACTGAGATCTCTGTAATTTCAACAAACAAATACCCCAAAACACAAAACAGAAACAGAATCATGGTAGTGCTTCTAAATACGATTTCAAGTCTTCTTAGTATCTTAGATGAGGCTAAGAAAGGGCCAACTATGGCCCAAGGGACAACTTCAGCCTGCTGCTGCTGAGATAGTTTACTGGAACAGAGCCACACTCATCCCTTTATGTGCTGTCTCTGGCTACATTTGTGCTGCAGCAGCAGAATTGAGTGGTTGTGACAGAGACTATCTGGCCTGTACAGCATGAAATATTTCTTTGGTCCTTTATAGAAAGAGCTCACCAACCACCAGACTAGGTAAAAGCCCTGCACTGCATGGGGGCTTTGCATGAGCCAACCTCTGCCTGCTTCTCCTGCCTCTCTTCAAGCCCCTGACTTTCATGCTTGTCCCTGCAGTCTTGCTGGCCAACTTCTGCCTGCTCACCAGGTTCCCCACTGGGGCCAAGTGTCATGTATTGTTATGGCCCAGAGAGCACCCCAATTCCATATGGCCCTGGGGTATAGAATTTGGGGGTCCAGCGAATTCCTATCCCTTACTCTTCCCTGGCTTCCCCTTCCCATGTCCTTCATCTCTCTAACTCTCCACCTCTCTCTTCTTACCTCAACTTCTCCTTTTAGAAAAGGAGTCCAAACCAACCATTCACACAGTTCAACTTAAGCCAGTCTATTGATACAGGATCACTAGAGCTTTGAGTCTTATTTCTTTATGTTTTGTTTTATGGAAAAAAGGTAAAACAAAATATAACAAAATAATAGGAGAATAATAACAGTTAATACATTACATGTTGTTATCTTTAAAGTATTTGCTCAGATGTACTGGATATGGGCACAAAAATCTAGTTGATATTAGCACAAATCTCTTTTTAATGAACTAAAAGATACTAATAGTATAATTGACTTAATTTTTTCCCTTTTCTCTATTGTCCTTTCCTCATTCACCCATTCTATTTTCTTTTTCCTTTTGAACAATTTCTTCCCATTTAGCCATGTCTATTGTACATTGTAGACCTTATTTACTCTTTCAGTTTCTCACAGCAGGGGAACAATACAGTGTTTACCCAGGTGAGTCTTTGTTATTTCACTTCTGAGTATGGTCTCAAGCTGCATCCATTTACCTATAAAAGTCCCAAGTTAGTCCTTCTTTATGGCTGAGTAATACTCTACATTTGTATAAAAATACCATGTCTTTTTTATCCATTCCTCAGCTGATGGGCATTTGGGTTGTTGCCAAGATTCTTCTGATTTAGAAAACCTGCTTCCCTTTTGAAGGCCTCCCAGAGATCAATAAGCAGGTAAAAGGACTGCACAGTTTTCAGGTTTCATCAAGAACATCATGAACACATCGTAATTAGGCTGTTAGGGCTAGGGAGGCAGTTCAGCAGCACAAGCTCCTGCCTGGCACGTGTAAGGTCCTGAATGTGAGCACTGGTACAAAAAAAAAAAAAAAGAATAAATAAAATAAAAATAAATCCCTGGAAGGGACAGCTTCCTGGGGTAACCTGCTTGGGTCCCTCGTCTGTCTCTCTCTTGGACAGCAGCTTTCATAGGCAGTTACCTCCTCTGCCAAGGTGAAGATCAATTTTAGATTCAGAGTAAACTAATATTTAATGAAGCATCTCCTAAGGGGCCAGGAACTGTGCCAATTTGTGTGTGTGTGTGTGTGTGTGTGAGTGTGAGTGTTGTCTTTTTAAATCCTACAAACCAGTCTGGTTGCAGGTAATAGGAGTCACCATAGACAGCCTAACTAGCAAGTCCAACAATTTCATAAGCACCTGTCATTTTGTAGCGAAGGGGGTTAGATGCTTATAGGTGTGTTGGATGGGCTGTAAGGGTAGGTCCCTGGATATGTCTCTGGAGAAATTTGTAGGAAAAATACTACAGACCTGACACATCTAGGAGCCTGCTGCTATGCACAAGGTCAGGCAATAGGAAGCAGCTGCCTCAGAATCTGGCTCCAGAATCAGACCACCTTAGCTGCCACGGCCATGAGGAAATCCAGAACTCTGCCCTCTGCTGCTGACTCCAGAGCCACGCCATCCGTGGTCTGCATCAGCAGGAGGGGGCCCTCACAGGCCTCTTCTCTTCCCACCTAGCTCAGCGCTGGGTTCTCATGTGGTACAAGAGCATCAGAAGGGAATCTGGTGACTGTCAACTTTAGCTTTCCCGTCTTCACAGGGCACGAAAGCAGAAGTTGTTCAGTGAGGCAGTCGGCAGTCACAGCTTTGTAAAAATCCATAGGAGCTATTTCTTTGATTTTTATAGACGCAGAAGGTTTGTTTCTGAGGGTGAGGCACTTAATGCCAAAGTCAAGTCCAGGTTTGCTAACTCCAAGCTCCATTGCTCTTTCAAATAAAAAGGTTGTCATTGTTATATCCAAAGACAGAAAAAGTCCTCTTCCCTTTGCTGCCAAATTGACACATCTCAGAGCTCAGCCAGCTGCTGGGAAACTGCTTAAATCCATCTCACAACAGGAAACCCATGAACCTGGGTTGGTAGAATCCTGGAATCTCCATGATTTTTTCCAGCATCTTCCCTTTCTCTAAGTAACCTACTAAGGACATGATTTCACCCACAATGGTATTTAGGGACAACAATGATTTTTCTCGGGGCAACAGAGTCTCCGAGTTCAGGATAGCCATAAAATCATAAGCTGTGGTCCTCAGAGAGCAGGAAGCCTGAGCCTACTCAACCAGTGCAGGAGAAAACATGGCTATGAGGTCCGGAGATGCAGCTTGCTTCTCTAGGAGGGAAAATATAACTCTAGTTACAGGGCCTGCCATGTTTAAGATAGGCAGATAGTAGTTATTAATTATTCAGTCATTGCCACTGCCTGGCATCCAGCTTCTGTCATTTTTCAACTGCATCCCTGCAAAGACAACTCATGGAGATCTCTCTTTGTGTTCCTTCTACGCCATTCATCTGTCCTACTGCCACATCGCTAATTTTAGTCTGGACCCAATAGTGTTGATGCCCTGCTTAGAACTCTTTAGCCCATCATTCGTTAAAAAGGTAAGGCCCATTGGACATTAACAGTACTAACAAACCTGACTTAAAAACTAAGTAAAAGTATGAACAGATTTTTCTCTCTCCTCAGATTAGCTATAAACGGCCAACGAGTACAAGAAAAGATACTCAATATCAATAACCATGAGAGAAACACAAATCCAAACCACAGTAAGGTGTCACTTCACACTGCATAAGATAGTTACTATATATAATGATAAAATAAGTGTGGCAAGGATGTGGTGGGATTGGAACACTTGTGCACTATCAGAAGGAAGGTATGATGGTACAGTTGCCATGGAAAACAATATGGCAGTTCTGCAAAAGGCTAAAAACAGAATCATCATTTTATTAACAATTCTAGTTCAGAGGATGCCCTCAAGAGAATTTAAAGCAAGGTCTTGAATAGATATTTATATACCCACAGCAGTGTTATTTAACACACCCAGAACATAGAAGTGACCCAAGTATTAGGGTGGATAAATGGATAAACAAAATGCATGATATATACACAATGGAACGTTATCCAGTGTTTTTTTAAAGGAAGGAAATTCTGACATATGTTACAACATATGTAGAATCTTGAGGACACTATGATAAATGAACTGTAGCAGTCAGAAAAGACAAATTCTGCATAATGCCACTTACATGAGATCCCTAGCATAGTCAAATTCACAGAGACAAACACAGAATGACATTCACCAGGTCCTAGGTGTGGGCGGGAATAAAGAGTTGCTTTTTACTGGGAAAAGGTTTTAGAGACCAGTTGCACACCCGTGTCAGTATACTACACAGTGCTGAACTGTGCCTTTGAAGATGATTATGATGGGAAAATTTTAGGTTTTTATGTGCAAGTTACCATAACAAAAACTACAGCCCAAGATACCAGTGTAGCACTCAACGCTTCGGACTCTTGACCCCCCTCCCCTTCTTCTTGTGATCAGTATCAGCCATTCCCTGAAAGTCACTGTGCCTCACAAGTCTCAGAGTCTTTGCTTCAACTGTCCCATCGGGCTACTCCACCATCGCACAGCCCTAAATCCTTCCTCTGGAGCTTCGTCCTTCACACTCACTCAAAACTTGCAATCGCATTGCCTGTTTTGTTGACCATGAGGATTTTGCCTGCCTCAACTGCAGAAATGTGAGCTTCAGAGATATTCACTATTATTAAAAAGTGAAGAACTGAGCATCTTTCGTTAACTGGATAACCGTGGCATGTTACATACCCAATCCCAATGTTATTTCCTCGAGTGACCTCACAGAAGGGGTCCTTCCTTCTAGATCCTTCCTTAAGCTGGTTTTGGGTCCACTGTTGGGAGTGGCAAGCACGTTGGCTGCCCACTGCATTACAGTCAGCCTAGGAGTGGCTGCTTCTCGCACCTGGTGGAGACTCTCCTAGCAGGGGTTGTGCAGAATTAACTGCTAATCCCAGCATCTGGGACGGTGTCCAGAAAATAGCATGTGCTCAATAAAGTTTTCTTTAATGTCACATTTTCCAAACTTCTGCCATTTCCCCCACCTTTAAGATTTTGGTCATATTTACTGAATAATTTCCATTTAATTTGATTCAAAGAATCAATTTGAATCAAATTGATTAGAAGAAAACAACATTAGTAAAACCAAGTTAAGTGTGTTAATTTTATTTTTCTCTAGTAAGTATCAAATTAAGTGAATACTCAGTTTTTAAAGTTCTTCTGTCTACTCCTAAAAGTACGACTAACGTTCTTTGGAAAATACTGGTTTTCAAAAGGGCCATTTGGCATCAAGCTCAAAATCAGGCAACATAGTCCACAGTGTAGACAGGTTGGGCATCTGGAATGGTTAGGGCCAGAAGTACGTAATTTTTGGATTTGTTATCTGATTGTAAAAATATATATAATGGGATCACAAGGATGGGACCCAAACCTGAACACAAAATTGATTTATTTTTCAAATATATGTTCTACAGCCTGGAGATAGTTCCCCACCCCTTCTCTGTACTAGGGAATGAACCAAGGGAGAGCCGCACAGTGTCACTGGCCTTTCCATTTCTACCTTCTTTCCATTTTTGAGACATGGTCTCACTCTACAGTCCACGTCGACCTTGAATCCACTATGGAGCTCCGGCTGGCACAGTAGGCTGACAGGTACGCAGCACACCTGGCTCTAAGACATCTCACATAGCACTTTTCATAGCCTTCTGCAAGAAACAGCTTCATGGTGCAGAACAGTGGTTGCAAAATCATGTCCCTGCTCAAAAGGTCTGGGAGTTTGGAGCACCTTGGGCCAGTGGAGTAGAGATAATCAATGTGTATCATGACTGCTCATCTCTCCTTTGGTTGCTTGGAAAGTTGGCTTGGCGGTGGGGAAGGCTTCTTGCCCCTTTGGCATGCTCAGGGCATCCTACAGGGAGGCATATGTCAAGCACATCATGGTCTCTCTAGCATTTGATGTCCATCATTCTTCTTTGGAGGATTTAAAAATGCTTTTTTATTTTATTTTTGTATTTTTTTTAGGGAAGGGTCTACAGGGTGTTTAGGGTCTCACTACTAGATCAGACTTATAGTGACCCACCTGTTTACAGCCTCCCAAGAGCTGGGATTACAGGAGCGTGACAACACACCCAGTCTTAATTGCTGTCTTAGGGCGCCCTGGGGGAGGGGCCAATACAGCAAGCTAAAACTGCTTTTATAAAAAGTATTCAAGTAGCTATGAAACGCTCTCATTAATATTATAGGTCATATTACTTTACCTCAGGTTGCACATTTTGAGGCAAAGCATGTTTTACACCTGTTCTCCCATTTTTCTCTTCATAGTACCTCTGGAAAGAAGCCGGAAAAAGCTGAGTGGACAGAGAAACTAGCATGGGCTCGGCTAATCCAAGAATCTCTGCTCAGGGTCTGAGCTAGTCAACAGTTCACACCTTAACTCTCAGTCTCCCTTCTACTAAGTTATACATGGGTTGATCAGACCTAATAGGAAGGAATAAATTAGTCATTAAAATATAAAATCACAATGTAATCTAACAGCTAAAACTGAGAGAATACCTATTCCCTGAGGCACTAATGTAAGCTCCCACTTATTCTTCAATAATCCTGAAAGTGAAGTATGCTAACTTCACCCATTTCACAGCTGAGGAAACCAAGGTTAATAGAAATTGGGTAACTGGCTCAAGGTCATACTACCATGTACTTTCTAACTCTGTCCAATATTCTGAAATAATTTTGAAAACTATTTATATTGTTGCTGCCATTATAATGGCAAGGGCAAATATTACTGAGAGCTTACTACTCACCCAACACTTCATTGAATATCTTTTTTTTTTTTTTTTGGCAGAACCAAGGATTGAACTCAAGCCCTTGCGCTTACCAGGGAAACGCTTATTCCACTGAGCCATTTCCCCGGCCCCGTCATTGAATATCTTATGTCATTAAATTCTTTAATCACCAAGTCAATCCAACACATAGGTGCTATCAGGACCCACATTTTACAGATGGGGACACAGAGGCACAGAGCAGTCTGTCAAAGCTGTGTTGCTAACTATGCTGTGATAGAGGCAGGTCTGAGCCCCAAGTGTGTTCTGGAATCAGGGCCAGCCTGTGTGAGAGGAAAGCTGGAAGGGTAAGTTCCGTACCTCTGGAAATGAGGCTCTGCAGAATTAAAGCTTTCCTCAGTTAATCTGTAAGAACAGCTGTCTCTACTGACTGGCAGGTTATTTATGTGAGGTCTACCAGCACAGTCTATTTGTGCTGGACTTAGATAAATAAAACACAGAACCTATACAGGGAGCAGAACTGGAGGGTTAGATTATCCTAAAAGTTCAGGCTGGTTCTTGGGATATAGCTGAAAGAAATTGCTATTAAACACACACAGACACACAGACACACAGACACACACACATACCCTGGGATGTGGCCTGGGCTGACCTCATGGCAGAGGAACCAGGTGCCTTTTCAAAGTCAGTCCTGGCCTGGTTTATTCTCCACAATACCCTTCCTCCAGGACAGGCTCATCCTTCAGCCCGTCATCTATGCTGAAGGTAGGGAGGCCCAGTGGAGCCCTAGGGTGGCAGGCACCTGAGCACAAGTCTGGTCAGTGTCACACAGGGGTGTGTGCGTGCAGAACAGCCTAGGATAGATCCCTCGGCACTGTCCTGCAGGAAGCAGCACCTTTGGGGGGGGGCACTTAACTGCCTCCAGGAGATGCTTGTCCTTTGTGCAGTTTGGAGAACCCACTGTGTGCATTTTGGCCTAAACAATACAAGGATGGAGAGTGGAGAGCGCTATTGGCTACTGGAAGGGCCATCAGCTGGAACTTAAACCCTAACTCATTTGTCCACACAGGCCAAGGAAATAGGCATATATTCAAGCAAAGTAAAATATGCTCAGAACGGAAATGGCTTGTTGTGTGTCTCTGAGGTCATCTAGTATCCACTTTGGACTCTACCTGTTCTAGTCCTGTGACCTTGAATAAGCTACTCAAGGTCCTCATGGCTTTAGTCACTCATCTAAACAACAGACTTCATGGTTAAGGCAATGATCCTGAGAATCTTCAGCAGGTTTTTGAAACCAGCAGTTAATTGGTAGGATTTTTCACCCTGACTAAATATGCTGATACCTGTGAACTAGGCAACTGCACTGAAGATAGCAAAGTGTATTACTAGGGTCATGCTTGGCATGCCTGTCATTCTGGTCTTCTAAATATGTACTGCTTGTCATGTCATACCAATTACTGTCATACTGTCTCTCAAGTAAATGTTTGTTTAAAAAGAAGAGGGGTAATAAACAAAAACAAGAGACAAAAGAAATGTCATAGGACTGTCCTGAACAATGCTGTATATGGTTAGATTTCTAAATTTCTGTGTAAAAATATGTAATTGTTCATTCTTATTTTTAAAAATATTTTTCCATTTTTAAATTTTTGTTTTCTTTTTTCCTTCTCATTCTGTAGGGATTTAAAGCTTAATGTATGAATACTTGATGGAAAATACCTGTTCCATGTTATGTTTAAGATGTTTGACATTCAGACAGATAGTGAGGTTAAGCTCAACTGCCTATGTTATAGGGTAATAATATCATTAAGCTTCTCTTCTGGAGGGTTAACAACTTAAGTTTGCAGACCAAAAATAGAGAAAAAGAAGGGCTGAAAAGACAGCTAACATTTTGTCCCTAGCCTTTCAAGGTCAGTAAGGACTCAGAACATAGGAGAACCTGTCCTGTAACATCCTGTAACTCAGTGGTGTCCCAAATTTTCTGACCAAGGAGATTATGGGGCCACAGAGGAAAGTGATCGATGATGTAGAGTGTGCCTAAGGAGAGTCATATGGAGAAAAAGCATTCTCTCAGGCTTTTTCAGAGAGCAAATTGGCCAAGCAATGGCCATGACTCATCCAAATGGCTGACACTGACAAAAGATCTACAAACTGCTGTACAGGGTTTCAGGGTAAGTCCTGAGGGGATTTGACTGACCTTGTCAGATACAAAAGTTACATTTTTTGTTATATAGGTCTTGCTTTATTTTGGTCTTAACCATCCAGCAGAAAAGTATAAAATCGAGGTATATAAAGCCATATTAATATGCTGAACTGTAAAATGCTCAAGTCAACAACTTCTGATGCTGCCGGTCTTTTGGATAACCCACTAGTATTATAGAGTACTTGACTATAATGGATTACTCTGCTGAATTCATGCACCTACAATATATGAATGGCAATAGGATACACATCTCTGACAAAAGTAAACAAAAAAGGGGATATAAATGGACCATTTTGTAGTGGAAAAATATATATCTGTATATACAAAATAGCATAAATATACAGCTACTTTCTCTTAGTTCAGTGAGAAGCAGGTTCTGAACTAATAGTGTTTAGACAAGATATCATGTCTGCATCTTGTACTAGGAACAACTACTACAAAGACAATAATATGCAATGTATTAATTATTTTAACTGTACTACTAACTTGTTTTGAAACTATCTCTTTGCTACTTCTTTCTCAATAAAATTATTAAAATAAAAAAAATAAACAACAGGCTTCATCGTCTCCCTCCATATTAAAGGTGCTGAGAAGCGAGAGGGAAATAAACCACACAGAGTGGAGTCCAGCACCTGGCATATGACAGAGGCTCAGCAAGTTCAGGCTCAAAGCCTGCAGCCCTTCAGCATGATAGATAGGGAAGTCTCAGTACACACTCCATCCCCGATGTAGGACCCTGGGGATGCATCCACAGCCGACACTTGCGGCTAAGCTCACAGGAGAAACAAAGCTCCGGTACTGGGAATCCTCAAGCCAGGAGTCCCCTGGGGTTTCCCTCTAACCCAGGCCACTGACTGACCTTGCGTGATCCTACCTCATGGTGCTAATGCCTGGAGTGATAAAGCATCCTGGACAATAACCTGCTGGTGCTCAGGCCCTTGGGAGATGGGGCATCTTTCAGAGGATGAATGCTGCATACCTAGACCCTGCAAAGTCCTGGAATCTCACAGCTCTGACCAGACCATTGCCTCCCTGCACAAATACACACTCTTATTCCAACTGCTGAGAGCCAGGCCAGGTCCAAGGCCATCTGCATTTCTGTCAGAGAAAATCTGGGAACCCACTCCAACTACCTTACTGTACAGCCCATAGTCTGGCAGGCAGGGAAGAAAGGCATTGATCAAACTCCTCAGGGAATAGCAGAATTGCTACTAAAAAGGTGTTCCTAGAGAGAAAGACCATTTTCCTATTTCTCTTTTGTCAATGTTTCTCTTTTGTCAATGGCAATGTTTTTAGAAAAAGAGTCCACACGATGAATAACAATTAGTTCACTGATTGATCATCCAATATTAATACATACATTGTTGTTGGCTACAGAAATGGTATTAGCATTGCAAAGTAAAGCAAGTGTCTGCAGTATCACTATGCCTAAAGTGAAATGAGAGAAAGGCATTTGTTCCCCCTGCAGCTCCATAAAAATTCCAAGTCATGAGTTTAGACTCTGATAAAAATTGTCCCAGAGAAGGAGGAAGATAGCATGTACTGAAAACACACGTCAGAGGATGTGTCCCAGGCTGGGAGGAGGCTGCCGCTGGACTGTCAGGCCCTTCCACACCGCAAGCCCATCCTTTTGGCTCCAGGAGTTCTACCTCTGTGCCGCACCCCATGGATGGGGGTGACCCATGGCAACAATGTCTGTGGTAAGGTTATCTGTCAGTGCACACTTCTGTCCCAGGAGAACAGTCCTGGGACCTTCTATCCTGGAGGGTCCCTTTGCAACAGCTGATTAAGAGCTCCTGGAGGTGTTTTTACCACATACCCAAGAGCTGAGCTAGACCTTACCAGTGCTCTGTGACACTTATACTCTGAGCTACAGCTCAACAGAGGAGGCAACACTGCTTATTGTCCAGGCCCGTAGGCTTCACAGTGCTCCAGATGGAATGGCGGTGAGGACCATGCTTTCTCCCTGAGAAGCCCAGAATCTCACCAAGAGGGCAGTCTGCTGCCACCTGCCAGGTGCTCTCTCACGGTTGGGCAGGACTGAGGGCTTGTTTGGATCACTTTTCCTACATCAGCCCCAAATCCCAACTACCAGTCCTGAAACTCTCCTTTTTGCAGGATGGTACCAGTTATTTTCAATGTTTCCTTTTGGATTGGATAAGATGGAAAGGGAAAAGAGAAGAGACACTTATTGATGGCTTTCTTCTAGGTAACTTCTTTCTCTTTCTGGCCTCTACCTTATGTGGAGGCAGAAAGCGCAAGGAGAAGTTTTTCCTGCTTAATTGGTTGGCAAAATTTCTCACAGGCAGCAAAGCCCTGGCGGACCCACTGCGGTCAATCAATCAGTGTATCAGTGATAAGCACTCGCCCCAGCGCTGGCTGGTTGCTCAGTGAGTGGTCAATACACTTGGAGCGGAGCAGGGGAAAGAGATACCAGCAGCTCTACATCGCAGCTGTGTGGCTGCAGGTAAGTTGCTGCCCTCTCCCACTGTTTGCATAACTACAAAATGAGGCTGGCTGCCTCCAAGGGCTCTGCTGAGGATTAAGTGAGGACTCACACAGCTAAGCTCCACCATGCATGCTGAAGACTTCAGCGGCACAGGCTACCCTTGGAGTGCCGCCCCAGGAATTGAGCTCTGCGCAACATGCACAGCTTCATGTGCCAGGCCCATGGGGGCGGGTGCGCTCATGCAGTGGCAGCTATTATGGTTCCATGCAGCCCTGATCTTGGCAAGCCCACACTGTCATCTGAACCTTCTAAGTGAGTATTTCTAGCAAGTATATCAGGCCAAGTGTGAGAGGTGTCAGTTTACACAGCTGAGCAACACTTACTATGGATGGATCAAGAGAGCTTTGAGGGGTAGGAGAGGAACAATGTAAACAAAGACATCAGGCAAAGATGGGTAGAGAGTGCTGCAGTACAGTAATCAGGCTGAGGTTGGGGAATTTACCAACCAGACCATTTTGGAGCGGATTTGCCAGCCTAAGGGTCTTGGCCAATATCTCTACTAGTTCTTAAAATGCAGAGGAGATACTGTGATTGCCTTTTTGTGGATAAAGAAGTCGAGACTGCCAAGAACCGGGTCCCTTCCCTGCAGTGCATTGCTAGTGAGGGCTGGGCAGTGTTTCCCACCACAAACAGCTGGAAGTGAGAGAAGAGTTGGAGAAAAAACCACAAGTGTAATCTTGGACCAGACCTGGATGCCATCAAAGGCCAAGCAGAGAGTCAGCACTTTATTGAATGAACAGCAAAGGGAAGGAGGACTTCCTAAGAGTGCTTTCAGAGGATGGCCTGGCTAGGCTAAGCTGAATGGTGCAAGGAAAGGCAGGTGAGGGGAGCTCCTCTTTCATGATTTTGCAACTAACTCTCAAGCATGGTGCTGAGCCAGCGTCATCTGCACTGACTTCCCTTTCTGGCTGGGAGCCTCCTGCTGCGCCAATAGGCAGAAGAGGCTTTGGAGCAGTGACAAATATACAAACTTCAGGGTTCCTTAGGGGGTGATGGGCTTGATTGCCTCCTGGAAGCCCACCAGGACTTCAGCTTTGTTGTCCTTTTCTTTAGCCAGATTGGGTGAGTCCTCCTGGCAGATGGCCCAGCATAATCCACCTCAAAAGCTCCAAAAGAGGAATAATTAGCTCACTGGCAATTTTTGCTTGAGAGAATGACTGCAAAGCTGAGCTACCTGGAGCCCCCCAAGCCTGTCTAACTTTCTCCATGGCTGGAATTCTATATGAATAGTTAGTCCTTAAAGGATCTCTTCCATGGTTTACATTTCCCTGCAGAGAGCAAAAACACAGGTAATTCCTGTGAAACAGGTAATTCGTTTTTTCCTTTCTCCCTTCCTTTCTTTCCTTTCTCCTCCCTCCCTCCCACCTTCCCTCCCTCTCCCCTCCTACCCTCCCTCTCTCCCTCCTTCCCATCCATTCATCCATCCTTCCTTTCCAACCTTCTTCCCTCCCTCCCTTGGTAAACTTTTGACCCTGCTGTGAAAAGCAGAGAGGTCAGTGTGTCAGTACTGCCCCCAGAATACGTGAGGCTGGGGGAACAGGGTGCTCCCAGATGACAGGAAGGCACCAGGTTCAGGGGTGCACAGGAGCAGGGGGAGGACACACTCCTGCCTAGAATTCATATTCTAGGTCACTCCGGAAAGAATAGTGAAGTCACCTCTGGGATGGAGGTAGAGTGCTTCAGCAGAGGAGAGCAGAGAGCCTAAGCAAAGGTCTGGGCCAGAGGGAGTCTGAGAAACTGAAACAGTAACAATAAATATCATAGTGGTACCTCAGTCCACGAACTTAATTCTTCTAATGATTCTGATTTCAAGGTGAATTGGACCAGAACTATATTATGTTTCTTGATAAAGTCAACATTGAACCTAACCACTGAAGTTGATTTGGTTCTCTTCCAACTTAGTTGGTGGCCACAGTCATGGAAAGGATTAAGTTGTGAACTGAGGCACCACAGTGTCTCATATATCTTTTGGTACTTGGGATTGAACTCAGCACCTAGTGCTTGCCAGGTAGGTGCTTATGCCACTGAGTTATCTTTTCAGTATCATATATCTTTAAAAACAAAAGAGCAAAAAAAAAAAAACCCCAAAAAACAAAAGAGCAGAACAAAATAATATCCCCGTGAAAGAAACATAGCCCCCATTTTTCAAATGAAAAGTTGTGATTCAGGGAGGGTGACTGACTTGTCCAAGGTCACACACACACAAACTAGATGAAGTTGGGACTCAGACCCCTGTGGTTCTTGAAACTGGAACCACCACATTGTGCACTGATGGCCCCTTTTGGGATACCGACTCCAGGAAGTCCTCCCTGACTTCGTCAGCCTACAGAAAGATCTGTTTCTACTCAGGAAGACTGGATTCCATCTGATCTCTACAGACAGCACATCTCTTATAATCAGTGGTGCCAACTGCATTCTTGTCTCAGTCCATTTGTTTATTCCTTTGCCTTCATTCTCCCACAGTGTGTAGTAAGTATTTATGTGTTGATAGGCTATTTTATGTTTCAGGGCCCTAGTGGTGAAAAGAGTTTTTCAAGTGAAAAAGAAGTGTTGGGTCTATACACGCCCCTATCTCCCGGCCAAAAGGGAAGTTGAATGCATTTCAGGCTTCATGGCGTTTTCATAAAAAGGGATGTGCAGGGTTATACCAAGCAGCACGGAGGGACAGCACAAATCCTGACTTTCTGATCTGGGCACCTGGGGTTCTGGAGAAATCCAGAGAAATCCCATCACAGCATGATCAGACAACCATGGTAGAATCTCTGTGAGAAACATCCTTTGTATCTGTGTCTGATTGTTGTTTAAAGAATTTCTTTCTCAGATGCCAAACGAAGAGGCAAATCTGTTTATATTTGTCTGGCAACTAAAAAATGCATCAGGCTGAAAGCAAATTTCAAACAAGGAAACGAACCCGGTCTACCAAATAAAGGCTCTGGAATCTCACAGTTCTAATTAGTTTCCTGTACACAATTAGTGAGGCTCGTTTTGGGAGGATCAGGAGGATGGGAAATTGGCAAAATAGCAGAATGAAGAGGATCTAACAAAAACTGCCTCATGGCTTTAAAGTACATGGGGCCCTTAGCTGTGAATGGGAAACCAGTGACTACAAGGTGAAGACCAAGCACCGGGACAGCCAACTTACATCTTTCCCTGGACCACAGCTTTGGTGCTCCAAGCAAGTGTTCACTGGAAGACCTCCCAAGCTACAATAGCCATCCAGAAAGAATTTCCTCAGAAAGGACAACACTAACTACATGGACATCTAGCATTATGCTGGGATAATAAGCACAGCTTTTCATACCCCACAATTCCCATAAGGATGGGTGACATGCTGACATGATCTCCAACGGATGCAGGGGGATGTGCAGCTTTTGAACCACTAGGTAATATTTTTTGAGTACCTACCAGGTGCTTGCCCCATGCTAAGTATTGGGGCTAGCAATGGGACCCGAAACTCTTGGTGCTTCCAAGTTGGGGAAATTAGAGATTAGACTATTCAATTAACTTTAATTACAACTGGGCTCACTGTGATAAAAGTGTGGTTAACACACATGACAGTATACATGAGGGTAAAGGTGTAGTGAAGGCTTCTAGGGAAGAGACATCCAAGGTGGTGTTTGATGAATGAATAGAACTCAGCTAGAGAGAGAAGCCTATGAGGCTATGGGTGGGAGAAGCCAGCATCCCGGAAGGATATAGAGGTAGCCATTGTGTCCAAAGAACAGAAGCCAAGGGGGGTAGGGAATGACAGCACAGAACAAGTCACACAGGGCCCCGTAGGTGGATTTAAATTTCAACCCTAGGGCTGGCCAGATAGCTCAGCGGATTAAAGCAAAATCAGGTGCAGGGATGGGGGTGGGGTGGGGATTGTTTTGATCCCCTGGCATGCCTGGCTGGCCCTGCCCCAGGACACACTGAGACAGCGATTGAGACTGGGTGTGGTGGTTCATGCTTGTAATCCCAGCCTTGGGAGGCTGACATACAGGAAGGAACACTACAAGTCCGATCTGTGTAGTGAGACCTTGTAGACCCTGTACTAAATATATACAAAATTTCTCCCTTAAGAGAAATGTAGTAGCATTAATCAAGTAGGACAGTGAGGCAGCATTTGGGAAAGAGGGTCTGCTTGGGAGAATGGATTGTACAGGGAGAAGATGCATGCACAAAGACCACTGGGGAGCCCAGCACACAGTGGTGGCAGTCGAGCCTTGGAGGGCAGCAGTCAGGAGAGATGGGGCGGCTTGGGTACACATTTAGTAGGAATGATGCACTGGACGAGAAGGGATCTGGAGAGCTGGTCCAGACAGAATATGTCCTGGACATGCTTGGACAGGGTCTGGTATTCTCTGAGCCTGGGAACCTGCAGCTGACTGGGATTGGGGAGGAGGACCCCAGACTGGCTACTAAGAAGTTGCATGACCTGGGGTGAGCCACACAACTCTGTATTCACCCCAGTTCTCTTTTCTGAATTATGGAAATATTAACAGCTATCTGTTTCATAAGGGTTACAAAAAAGAGTGGTGTCTAGCCCAGTGGCTGGAGAACAAAAGACTAATGATAGCAGTTATAATCACTACCACCACCACTACCATCACCACCACCATCATTACATCTGAATTTTGCACAAAAAAACCCAGGTTTACACAAAACCTTTTGACCTGAAATTTCTCAGATGGAATTTCTGACTTCCAGAATGCTAGTGTACAATGCAATTAGAAATTTAAAAAAAATTTTACTTATTTGGTATAGAGTCTCAGTACACAGCTTGGACTGTGATCCTCCTGTCTCAGCCTCCCCAGTGCTAGGATTATAGGCATGTGTCACCACACCTGGCTTAGGGGCTGGCACGGCGCACCCAGGTATGAGTACTGAATTCAGGATCTTGTTCTTGCCAGGCAGGTACTTAGACCACTGAGCTATCTCCCCAGCTACAATGCAGTTAGAAATTTAAGGAGCTCTATATACATGGTAAATATTTCAAATCTGTATATTTATTACATGCTGTCCCCCTCAGAATATGGCAATAAATCCTTGTTCTAAAATACCAATAAATCATGACAATTTTCTGACAGGTAGGAGTAAACCACTTGAAGAAAAGAAAACTTTTGACACAAAAAAATCTGCTGTAGTCTGTTCAAGTCTGTCCATGGCAAGAGACCAGAAGGCAGGAAACGTATTCGGGCTAAATACCAATTAAACATCCATAATCTAAAAACACAGAATTTTAAATACTCCATCATCTGAAACCTTTTGAGAGTCAACATGACAGAAATGGCAAGTTCTGTGCCTGGCCTCCTGTGAGGGGCTACAATCACAATACAGATGCACTAAAGATACTGTACAAGATGACCTTCGGGCTGTGCAAGTAAGGTATATGAAGTCTAGGTGAACCCTGAGTTCAGATATCAGGGTCTAAGATATCTCTACATGTGTATGCAAATACTCCAAAAGCTAAAACATTCCAAATACTTCTGGTTTCCAGCATTTGAGACAAGAGACACTCAGTCTGTACCAGGCAAATATGCATCCCTCCTCTCCTAAAAGAATCCTGTTAGCATTTAACTACTAGTGTGGATGGATCTCTAGGTCTCTAGCTTTTAGAAAGAATGTTTGATTTTTAATGCCAGGCCAAAAATAAGTGTGTAAAAGGGCACTTAAATAGGAAATAAGTGAGAAATGACATAAATGACACTTGACCCAGTGAATGAACTTTGCGAGTTAAAATACACGGCTGGATTATTGGGCTGCTGCAAGTGATATTGTGTTCTAGAGCAGACCTTAAGACATGGATATTGTACTTTATCAGAACTTTCTGAGGGTATCTATGCACTGCCCTCTGATTTTTTTTTTTTTTTTTTGTGTGTGTGTATGTAACCAGGGATTGAACTCAGGTCCTTGCACTTGCCAGGGAAGCACTTATTCTACTGAGCCATCTCCCCGGCCCCTTGTCCTTTGATTTTTTTTTTTAAATTTTACTTTATTTATTTATTGTGTGTGTGTGTGTGTGTGTGTGTGTGTGGCCAGCTCAGCCCACCAGGGGGCGGGGCTGGCTGGCATGTGGTGCTGGGGGATTGAACCACAGTCCCTGTGCTTTGCCAAGCTTGTTCCAAGTAGGTGCTTTAGACCACTGAGCCATCTTTCCAGCCCCTGTCCTTTGATTTTTAACTTTTCTTTTTCTGCTCTATCCATTTGGCTATATAGTAATTGTAGCAGAAGCAAATCTAGCCCAGTTTGGAAGACAGAGGCTCTTGGGTCAAAGTAGAAGACATGGAATGCATGCAAATGCCCAGCCGTTGAAGGACTTGGGAAAATGTCACCTCCATGGTGTTAAACTCTGCAGGTAGCATCAGAATGGGCAGAAGAGAGGACACATCCAAGGAACAGGAAACACAGAATCAAGGAGGACCCATGGGAGACAGAGCTGCAGCAGGCAGATCACAGGGGCAGCTGGCGGCAGGTCTCAGGTGAGGGCTGTGCAGACGGGGGTGGAGGGCTCAGGTATTGCTGCTGTGCTTGGGCACATTTTGCCATAGGATGCCAGTGTCACCAGGCCCACTGCCTTAGAAGATTAAAATTAGGTAACAGGAAAGAGAATAACATGCCCTCGCTTATAAAATTTCAGCTAGTCTCTTGTCTGGCAAGCACACGATGGCCTAGGAATACACTAAAATGTATAGATTCTCACTCTTAAGAAATTCAAAGTTTTTGCTAACTCAGAAAGGTTTAAGAGTATTTTAAGAAGGAAGCCTTGCTAAACAACTGGTAGGAAAACAGAGCCTGGAAAGGGCAACCAACCACTTAGAGCTCTTTGTATCAAATAAACTTTCTTTTCTTAGGATCTGTTGAATATAACTTCACCTTCAGACACACGTGCGCACACACACACACACACACACACATAGATATCTATCTATATCATATATCATATAAATCTAAAATATAATGAAATTGATCTTTCTTCATAAATATTCTAGAATCGAGACCTCTACAGATAAGATTTATGCCATCTACTTTTACACAGGCTGTTTGGTATACAACATCTAAAAGCATATTTTATACTAATAGGATTAGGATTATTATCCTCGATGTAATCACAATAACGCCAGCTACCACTAACTGAACACTTTCCATGTGCCTGGCCTGGCACTGTGGTTTTTTTCATACTTTATTTACATTAATGCTGTTACTTCTATCTGTATCTTTTTCTTCTAAAATGAGCAAACTCAGATTAGGGTTTAAGTTACACAGCTGTGGTCGCCCAGCAGGCAGTGGCAGGGATGGGATTTTGAAATGCACTGGGCTGCACTATAGGGCCCAGGCTCTCTACAGATGGTAAGCCAATGGGGAGGATAAAGTAAAAGATAAATAAAACTGTCAAGCGATAAATGATAAGTGAAAGGTGGGGATAAATACTAACAGAGAGTAATAGCCCTTGGTAAGTGCCATCGGAGGGTTTGGTAATAACAGGTTTTCTCTGCTCAAGTCTTCATCTTAAAAAAGTATGATAGCAGCCCCGGGCTTAAGAACAAAATGGCTTAAATGATGGACTGTTCCTGGCTGGTCCCTCGATAGGTTTGTCACATTGAATGCCAGATGTCACGAGTTCTTTGTGCAGAGTGGTGTTTCCAGAGAAAGCGGGTGATTTCCCACTGCTACAAATCAACAGCTAAGGAGGACCACATCTTTAGAGGTATTTCCAACTATTTATATTCAGAAGACATGACAGAGTCCAGGAAGAAAAAAAGGAGGAAAAAACCCCAGAATCTCCTAGACACATAAAGTTATATAGCATTTTTATCATCTCTATTAAAAAAAAAAAAAAGAAATTGGAAGCATCTAGAGTCTTCAGATTCTTTTGTAGCCCGACCTTTTTTGCAAACACCAACCATCACATTAAAGGTATCAACAAGATGAGGGTGATTTAGTCCCAACCTGGAGATGTGAAATCAACTACCAGGCAGGTTGCATTAAATCAATCCTGAAATGAATCTTCCAGATATCAAATCCAGGCTTTTCAGGACAGTTTTATTTGCTAATAAGCCTAATAAATTGAAAGCTGCCAGTGTTGTCAGGAGATGCGTACCTGGAAAAAGCATAAACGATGTGAAAATGCCAATCTGCAGCGGCCAGACACAGACGGCCCAGGATGAAGATGCGAGGAGGAGGAGGGCGTGCAGTGTTGAGGCAGCCTGGTGGCTAGCTCACCCTGGCCCCCAGATGGAACCACGAAGGCTCTCTGAGGACTGCTGTCATTCCTGAGCAAGTTATAGGGACAAGTGAAACACGAGTCTCTTATGAAAGCAAAGCAGCCCACAGGGCTTAGACAATTAAAACCTCATCAATTTTACTGTTTGCAAATCCTTGAAAGGTGATATTCTTGTTCTAGACTGTAGATGGCCAGCCTCTCTGAAGTTATTTTAGTTTCAAGACTTTTAAAATTCTAGGAATTTGTGGAAAATTGAATTTTCCTCTACTCTTCCTGAGTGGCCACCAAGCTTGGGAATGATGCTTTTCTTGTTTCCCACCTGTCCTCCGTTTGCTAATGAAGTCTGATCAGGCCATAGCTGACAGAAGGCCCAGGCACTGTGCTGCAAGAAGAACAGCAGATAGGCAGGCAGAGGTGGCTCCGACTCTGGCTCTGTGTACTACCTGGTGGAGGTTGTTGCGTCTTTCCCAGACTCCCTTTTCTTAGCTGCCTAATATGGGTAAGAAGTGCTAGTTTGTAAGGTTATTCTTAGCAGTATATGGAACTGTCTATGTAAAGTGCTTAGCATGGTGCCTGGCACATTATGGTTAACAAACTATAGCTGGTATTATTTCTACACTCTACCTAAGTATGGAAGAATGATAATATGTTCTCAGAAATGTGGAGTTCAAGGCTTGTTTCTGACTGGAGAAACTGAAATCTAATCTCTGACTTGCTTTCTGCCTCATGTAAGTGGGGAACTTACATTTATTTTTTTCATGTTAACATTGGCACTAGTCCTGAAGGTGCCAAGGCTTGTGGGAAAGGATCAGAATTTGGAGTCTTACAAAGTGTAAGTCAAGCACCAGGTCTGTTTCACAGAAATAAAGAGCCAGGCTGAACAGACATTTCCTCATCTACACATGATGAGGACAATACCAACGACCTTGTGGAACTTGGTCAGCCAAGTTTATAAACATGAAGAGTCTGCAAAAGATACAGCTTTGGGACTGTATGGAAAATCTCCTAGCAGCTAGCACTGGGCCTGGTATGTCACAGCAGCCATCAGAGAGGCTGACACTTTTCCCTCCTGCCCACCAAATCTGTGTTATTTGCAGGGAAGTGGTTTGAGGGTGGAAAAGGGGGTGGGGACAGGAGAGAAGATATGAGGCTAGGCTGGTGTCCAGGGAGATCACAGGATCCAGGCCGGACCAATCTGAACAGTGTAGCCCCAGAAGCCATGACTGGTTCATCTATGGGACAATGATGAAGCGAGGGAACCGAGGAAATAAATTCCAAAATGTTTACAGGAACTATAAAAAAAGATACTCATTTTCCTGCCAAACTCTGTGCTGGAGGATAAGTGTGGGACTGGCCATGAGGATACACACCTATAATCCCAGCACTCTGGGAGGCTAAGGCAGGAGGATTGAGTTTGAGCCCAATATAGGCAACTGAGTGATATAAAGAGACCTTGTTTCAAAAAAAAAAAAAAAAAAAAAAGGACTGGCGATGTAGCTCAGTATGAAAGCCTTGGGTTCAATTTCCAGTACAAACAAATCAAAATAATAAAATTATTGTGGCAATTCTAGGAGCCACTATGCAGAAAAAGTCTCAATTATTATATTATTATTTTTTATGTATTCGGTTCAGGGTCTCACTATGCACCTCAGATTTGTGGTGATCCTCCTGTTCTCAGCCTGCCCAGCACTGGGATTATAGGCATGAGCCACCACACTGGGTCTTGGTGACCAGCTCAGTACACTCAGGGGTGGGGCTGGCCCAGCCTGTGATGCCAGGGATGGAACTGCAGTCCCTGTGCTTGCCTAAGCAGGCGCTTAGTCTGCTGAGCTATCTCACTGGCCCCAAAAGTCTCAATTATTTACTGAGTCACTAAGTCCAGCCCTGCCTGAAGTCAGTAAATGTTTGGTTTCATCAATTCTTTAGTTTATTTTTTAAGTAAATAATTTTTAAGTCTTAATGAGATATTACTTCAAATGAGAATCTGGAGTGTGCTTTAACAGTCTATGTTGTCTACCTTTAGGTTTCATCCATGAGTAGGTGTACTGTAGGGTGTCACAGCCAGCACCAAATGTTGTATATGGCTATTTCTTTTTAGGGAAGAGGGGGTAGAATCCTTGGCCTGCATTCACCTAGATTTCTGCTTTCAGATCTCTTTTCTTGTTCTGGCTTACTAGTTTCTGTCCTAATCTTTATTGTAATTGTACTCTGGGTGTTTTCTTTTCCTAAATCTAATACCCTTTTTGATCATTTTATTTTCCTCTTGACCTTTCCCGAGTATCCTGTATAGCTGGTCATCAGATGGGGCATCAAGAACACTTGACTGTTTTTCAACCTCAGTTGCTCTGGAGTTGTTTTGCAAGGCTTACACAGTTCTTAGGTCACCAGAATCGAGAGTCAGGGTCATAGGTAAACAAATGCCATCTTGTTAGGTGACTCTTGACTCTTTGAGGTCTGTTTTCAGATGGGTTGGAGGTCCAATACCAGCTTCTTTTGAAAAGGGTGTGATAATTTTTTTTTTTTTTTTTTTTGCAGTACCAGGGATTGAACTCAGGCCCTTGAGCTTGCCAGGGAAGCGAATATTCTACTGAGCAATCTCCCTGGCCCCAATGATCTCTCTCTTTTTTAAAGAAATATTTTATTTGTGTATTTGTTTGGCACTGGGTCTTGCTATGCAGCTTGACTCATAGTAACTCTCCTGTTTCAGCCTTCCCAGCACTGGGATTATAGGCAAGTGCTATCGTGCCCGGTTTTAGTGGCTGGTATGATATGCCTGGGGTTCCAGGGCTGGCATGGCATGTGGCACCAGGGATTGAACCTGGGTCCTTGAGCTTGCCAGGCAGGTGCTTGGGCTGTGGAGCTATTTCCCCAGCTCCTGGTATGATGATCTATTAGTAAAGCTTGTAGTGGGCTTAGGAGGAAGAAGTGGAGGCACTGTTGATCCTAAAGGATAGATAGAGTTCATATTTTTCTCCTTAGAGTTTCAGGTCTTACTTGTTCAGCCAGGAGGGTCAGTGGCCCAGGAAAGTCAGTCAAGTCAAATAATACAACATCTGTTATGTTGTAATTCACATCTTTCCTGTGCTCCAAGCATCCATGCCCCTCACCTCAAAATAGTTCCAAGGAGTGCAAGCATCGACTTTACGAAGGTAAAATGGTGATCCTTCCTCCTAAAGCAGAACAGTGAGGATACAGAACTATTCCTGGATGTTTTTGACAAGAAAAAAAAATTGCTGAGCTCAAGACAAAGGAGAAAAAAGTGTTTTGCAGCAAAATTAGTTGTTCAAAGCTGATATGTGCTATAATTTTCTAGGCACCTTGAGGAAGAAAAGTGGTCTCAACCAATCTAGTTAATCCGAATAGTCTACAGCCATGAACTGAATACACAGTCTGTGTGTAAAACACATGTAAACTGAGTCAGTGTGTGCTTATAGACGGGTACACTGGGCATAGCAGGTCTGAGCAGCAGCCTCAGTTCTGGGACTATGTAGTTGGGTGAGTATGGATTAATCTCTCTGAATCTTTCATCACTTTTAACAGCATTATAATAATGCCTACTTATTCAGACTATTGCTGTGTGGGTCAAGTGAGAAATGTGAAAGTGCTTTGTGAGGCTAGCAAGAATTATATAGATGCAAGGTATTATATGGCTGTACACGGCACGTGCATATATACACAGTTTCTGAATAATGTATAAGCTCTGAGTGCCTCAGACTCATTTTGATCAATAATCTCACACAGAATGCTAGGGACAAACACCCTGGATTAGCACTTTGACAATACCTACAATGGCCTTGAAGAACAGTGCTGAAAAAGGAGAAAACAGACAGTAAACTGCTGACAGTAGCTGTAAGCCACGAACTATCTGAACGAAACTCTTTAGCGAATCCCTTAGCAGTAATTCAATAAACAAAGCCATTCACTTGGTTTCCCCCCAAAGTCCTTGGTGGCCCCGCAGCACACGTTCTGAAGGTTCACTTTGTTATGCACAGTCCCCATCCTAGGACTAATCTTTTTATAATGAACTTAATCCAGTTAGAACTCCCTAGAATGGCCACATGTCAGAGTAATTGGATAACAGCCTGAGATTTTGTAATTATTCCTATTCCTCAAGCAGAACTGGTTTGAATCTACCCACCCCTCCCATCACTGACATCCCTTCCCAGTGATAAAGCTAATGCCAAGGGGGAGGAGGCAGATGAGCTCTGTCTTGAGGGGCAGGGGTGTTGGCAGGAGAGCGTCAAGCCGCAGAGAACGGGAGGAGAGGCGGGACTCAGCTGCTCCTGGTAGACAATCTGTCTCTCTTAATAGGCTGCTCTTTGCAATAAAGAACTGCAGACTTCTGAACGCGTAGGTGTCTCCACACCATGGGGAAGAACAATTAACCCAGTTGAGAAAATGGTTTTCAACAATTTTGCAGCTGCTGGGGCCCTGCTTCCTCCCCATTTTCCAATTTACCTTTCCCCCACTACCTGAAGCCTGCCACGCTTGCCTCTGTTCTTCCCATTACCCTGCAGTAGACAAATCACAACGTCCCCAACACACTTTGGAAAGAGAATAGGCAGGTGCAATTATTACAGAATTAAGATGCCAAAAGTGTGCTCTATAAAACAGAAAATTCAAATGTACAACAAAGTTGAAATAGCGCCTTCCGCCTTCCAGTTTGTACTTTGCTTGTTGCTGGTAAATCTGGGCTTGCCATGCAGCAAGCTGCCATCCAGCTCTTTTGTGAAGGGCCTTAATAGGTTGTTAATATCAAATGGGCCTCTGAACTGCATCCCCAGCACTGAGCTGAGAGGTAGTGTCATTTAATAATCCTATCTCTATATAGAGGGGTGTCCGTTGGCACCTTTGATACTACAGGTTGCTGAGGAAATAGACAGGAGTGTCAGAACCCAAGTGGAATTGACTTGTAAGACTTTTTTTGGGGGGGGCGGAACCGGGGATTGAACTCAGGCCCTTGCATTTGCCAGGTAAGCACTTACTCTACTAAGCCATCTCCCCGGCCCCAAGGCCTCTTGATTGGTGCTCCCTACTTGGCCCTGGGTGAGGCTGACACTTTCTGTCTTAGCCTTGACTCTGTGTTTCTCACCCCTCGATGACAAGATCCTGCCTGCAGCTCTCCCACATGCTTAGCTTTTAATATGTTCTCAATCTGCTTTAAGTTATCCCACATATATCAATGCTAAGGTAGAAAATGTAACCCCTAACTGCTTTCAGGCTAGTGTTGGGCGCTTCTGCCCGTCACAGGGGCCAAAACACATACATATGTGGCTCTGTAGAGGCAGCCAGAGTGCTAGGGAAACTGAAAACCAAGTTACAAAAGGACACCCATTCCATTAGGCCTGGGCCCAATCGCTCTTGATTTGTCCTAATCTCTGGGCTTGTGCTGATTTTTATGTTTGGATTAGAAACAAGATTCTTCTCCGAGGCTATGGATATAGAAGATTCTCTGCTATAAAATGTTTCTAAATTCCTTCTTCCGATAATAGCTGAGCCCTACATATTGATGTACTAAGCTCTGCACACTGTACTCTCATTCAGTTCTTACAACAATGCTAGCAGACAGTCACATATAATGCAGGAAGCAAAACTGAGGATCGGAGATGGAAAACGACTTCCCACATTCCCTGTCCGAGTCTTGTATTTGTGCTGATAATTACTACACATTGATCTTTTAACTTTCGCCCATTGCTGCCAGTCTGGGAATCTCTGTCCAAGGGCTGGACATCCATAAGGCAACGGACCCAGTTCTCTCACTCACTCTCACTTCTTTGTATTAGAAAATCAGTCCTGCTCCAGCACCAACAGGGACAGAGGATCTGAAGTTACCCACAGACAGAATCATCTGCAGACACAGTCACCAGCCTGCACTACTGGGCTTGGATACTGAGCCTTGACTGACATCCCTGCAGACAGGCGGGGCCCTGCCCTGTCCTACGTTACCTTCTGCAGCCCAAGGGGTGGCCAGTTCCAGGGAGGGTTTTCCATGGTCCCAGGGGTGCTCCCCGATGCCGATCACATAGCACAACAGTGACATCCAGGGGAGAGGCTGGGTGATGGCAGGGAACGCTTGGCGGCAGCATCAGGTTTCAGGGCTGATTTACAAGCAGACAGACTCTCAGTCACTCAGAGATGAGCTTGTGGGGGCTGAATGGTTAGCAATCCTCCTTGAGCTTGCCGGGGTCTTTCTGCATGGGTCACACGCCCGCCACAAAGCCCCACCCTCTCCTCTGTCCTTTGGCTCAGTAACTCCAGGGCCCTGGGCAGGGCCCTCTGAGCCCACGGCTGCCGTTCTTACAACACCTCCAGCCATGGAACCTTTGATCAGCACCATCTGATGATAGAGACCAAGTTCTAGTACTAAAAATTAACAGCCCTTCTCTCAAAGAGAAAGAGTTTCACAAGCAAATGGCAAATGTTTGGGGGTGGGATCTTGCCTTATCACTGTCATGTGTGTCACCTTCATGGGATAAGTTACATGCACTGTGCTATTCAGCTCACTTTGATCAGCACCGCCAAGAGTGAGGGCTGCCTGCGAAAGCAAAGAACACACACTGCACACATAATTAGACCGCAAACCCACACGCACCCCGCCCCTGAAATAGGCACGGATTTAAGCATCTAAACAGAAACCAGGAGCAATACAAATTCAAAGGTTGAAGAAATGTAGTGAAAGAAAACAGCTTCTCGGCTCCGCCAGTGCCTTTGTTTGGGGGCACCATTGATCGGGGCCGCTCACCTGGTTCCTGACTACAGCTTATGGCTCTTCTCTGCAGGTGAGTTCAGGGA
Source organism: Octodon degus (assembly GCF_000260255.1). Lineage (NCBI taxonomy): Eukaryota > Metazoa > Chordata > Mammalia > Rodentia > Octodontidae > Octodon > Octodon degus. The sequence continues at coordinate 5,422,815 of NW_004524661.1, read as the reverse complement.
TGGTCCTGGGGCCTCTCATGAGCTGTGGGCAGAGCGCTGCCGGCAGGCCAGCTTGTGGACTTGGCTCCCACAGGCCCTGCTCCCTGCTCCGTCTGGCCAGGAGGTGGCAGCACAGAGATGCAGCAGCAGACTGGCCCAAGGAGGCAGCAGGAAAGGGAAACCTGTGGTGCTGGGCTGGAAGATTTCTGCCTCACAGCCCAGCCCTGGGCAGGAGCAGGCCACCTGTCTCTTCACTGAGAGAAGCTCTGGAATGCCTAACATTTCTGCGGAGGGCCTGTTCCATACATACTTGAGCTGGTTTGCTGGAAGCCTTCTCAACCAGGGTCTGAGGCTATTGGGGCCTGGGATCCCCCGAGCAGGAGGGAAGGTGCCTCACAGGTTTTACCTATGATTTTGGGGCAGAAGCAGGTGTGAGAATGCACTGGAAATGCTGCCTGCAGAAAGGGTGGTGAATACCACATGCGTCTCTTTCCCTTCCCAACTGGATGTGCCACCTGGGCACCATGCCTGCCCTGGCCGGGACTTGCTACAGTATCTGGTACACTGTGGGGCAGATTGATTTGATTGATAGCCATGATGACAGGAGGCAATAAGGGCAGCTGAGGTGCGCTCAGTTCGGAGTAGGAAGATTTAGGTGGGGTGTCATTTAGGTGCACGGCGCCGAGCTGGAGCCTGTGGGAGCTATGGGTAACATAGCCTGTGGGAGCAGGTAACAGCCCTTCGGAGCACCTGAGCTAAATGACCTTGGGGCCAGATGTGCAGATTTACATGGTGGAGTAGGATTTGCTGGAGATTTTTAAGCAAAGCAGAATCTTATGGAAAGGTGTGGTGGATTGTTTTGCTGTGAAGTACAGCAGGTCTTAGAATTTTAATCTTTGTTCCCTTTTATCAGATTTTTCTGTCTGAGTAGGGCTTGCTCTAGGAAAAAACTAACATGGTCTTAAAACATGAAATGTACAAATAGGGGTGACTCTAGGCAGACATGGAAGGTTAGGGCTCTGCCTTTTGGCTCTCTGTGCTGTCCTTCTCCCCCTCAGGGTCATTCCAAGGCATCTGTGACTGCTCCAGGGCTCTGCCTGAGAGGGTTTTGAAGCCTGGGGTGGGAACTGGCTATGAAGGCTCAGGCCTGGGTCCTATCATGGGCGGGAGAGGTGAGCAAAGGGAAGTAGGCTTAGGGGCTGACAGAGATGTGGACTCAGATTGGGAAATGTGCTGCAGGGAAGGGCGGGATAGGGAGGAGACTGAGGGAGTGGGCAACGGGTGCCGGCCCTGTCTGGCCACTTCACAAGCACGTCTTGGGTCATCCTCCTGAACTGTCAAGACAGGAATGTGGATTCAACTAGTGGGTGCTACACCTGGCTGTCCTTTCCATTCCTCTGCAAAACTTGTCAAAAATGCAGATGTCCAGGCCCCACTGTGTATCTCCATGGTCAGAATTGCCCTGTGATTCACAGCAGCTGCGTAGCTTACAAGCATTTTTAATGACTCTGATCATCAGGAGGATTGAGAGGCCCTGAACAAGTAACCTTTAAGGCTCCCTTCACCTGATTGGTGTTCTGTAATCCTGAGTTAACTCTAGTCAGATCTGACTGCATTAGGTTAAGCTAATGTTCTTTCCCAATAATGTGTTCCTAGGATTCAAGCCACAGCAATTTCTGAGAGTCACAGGAACTACTATGTATCTCCATGAATCTGTCAAGCAGAAAGGTGTCGTATGAAATTCAAAGAAGTAAAGGTTTCAATGAAGTTTCATACCTGTGCTCTATCACTTATGCGTCGCTCCTTCAACCCTAGTCCCTGCTGGGATGCATAACACAGATGTCCTCACTCTTATTACAGGCAGGCCACCATCCAGAGAAAGACTGCTTTCAGAATCTTTGAAAAAAACATGTGTCAGGTATACACACACTGGTCTAAAAATAGCTGAGCAGATTAAGTAAAAACCAAACCAAAACACAAGACAAATATGCCAGGGTGGGGGTGAATTTTTGTTAAATTTCAGAAGCCAAAGTGTAGGGCAAAGTTGTAGACAGTTAAGATTATCCTAGAAAATCCCACCTGTGAAATACCATATCAGATAGCCTTCAATATACAGTGTTGTGCAGCCTGGGTTTTTAGTTTCCTTAAAATTTCTACATTGAAACAATCACTGCTGTAATGACATTTAGAGGTGAGGGCTTAGGAGGGTGGTTAAATGTTGAGTGTGGAGCTAACTGAGTGGGATTAGTACCCTTTGAAAGAGACCTCAGAGAGCTCCTGGCCCCTGTCACCATGTGAAGGCACACCTAGAAGGCAGCATATTCTTTTGAGCAAAGAATCAGGTTCTCACCAGAAACCAAATGCCCCAGAGCCCTGATCTCGGATTTTCCAGTATCCAGAGCTGTGAGAAATACATTTCTGCTGTGGTATGTCTCTCAGTCTCTGGCATTTGGTTAAGGCAGCCCCGCTGCCCAAAGACAAGCTCTATATAGTAATATGTGCATGTTCAGATATAAAGCAGGGGTTGATGAAGACTTTTACTTAAAATCCTAGATGTTGGTATTTGTTTGTTACATAGTCATTGTTGCCACTCTTCAATTGTGCCACTATGACATGCTAAAGAATAGGCACAATTCAATAGTATTGAACAAAATAGTATTCCAACAAAACTGTTTTAAAAAACCAGAATGGCCCAGGGACTAATCCCCCAAGCCATAGTCTGCTAATCTGTTATAAAACATTCAAGAGGGAAGGACCCGCCTTATACAACATACTTGTCTAAAGTACTACCAAGCAAGGATTGGGTACCGGAGTGAGGAGTTAGATTCACGTCTTCCACCTCAGGCTCAGCCTGGGTATACATGGGCAGGCAAAAGCACCCAAAATATAAATAAGTGATGTAAGCCATTTAGAGAGCATGCCCAAGCAGCAATCAAAAATCCACTCATTTATTGCAAAGTGCCAAGACTGCAATTAAACTGGAATACTGAGGTTTTAGTTTAGAAAAAAAAAAAAAAAAAAAACCAAAACCACCTCATCTGTTGCTATCTTTTGTCTTAAATACAAATGATATGTATGCCATAATAAATGATTACGCCACCACTGATAAATGATTTATCTGCTCCCAGGCTGGCAGCACACAGAATGGAATTCCATAAGTTGAAAATTTTCATAATCTAATGTATAATTATTACAAGCACGCTGGTTGTATATTTTTAATTTCAGAGTGTTCTCATGCGTCCCGTTGATGGGGAGTATACACCTCTGAATCTTGGGTGGTGAGAGGGGAAAAACTGTAAAAGGCACATTCGGTCCCTTTGTCTCAGGAGATAAAAGTAACAAAAATAACTGACCTCAGTCAAGGTAAGGGTTAGCTGAGGAGAGCAGTGACATGGAAAAGGACAGCACAAGACATTCTTATCACCAGAGTTTCTGCAAGAGATTAGAAACACTGGCTTTTGTTTGTTTCTATCATGGTTACAGCACAAGAGTTCTTGTGAAAACCCTGCAGATTCTTGGTCTCATATTTAAGACAGGAGCTTATGTCAGCGCTGGTGAAAGAAGCAAGGGATTTCCAGCTGTTAACAATGCTTGTTAGTAAGAAAAATATTGCTTCAGACCACAGGAAGGAGCTGCACCATGTGATGGGAAGGCTGAGAAAACGGATCCTGCCTGCACTGTATGGGAGGGAGCCTCTTCTGAGGACTCCTGTTGACTTCCTGGCTGACACAGGCCGAGCCTGGCCGCACCCTGCTTCTCCTTCCTCCTACAAAGCTGTCTCAAGGAGTGAGAACCCGGCCCAAGGAAGGTGCAGAGGAAAAAGGAAGGGCAGAGAGTCTTTGCTGCACAGGGCTGCTATGGGGTGGGAAATCTACCACGCAGCCCTGGACACGTGCGTGGGAAGACCACGGGGACGCCTCATCCACAGCACCTGCGTTCAGGGCCCAAGCCAGACCCACCTTTCCCTGCTACTCCAAACTGTCTTGAATCTTGTGGTATTTCTTGGGGAAGCAGGAGGCAGCTCTAGAGTTGGGAAATAGATTTAATGAGAACTATTCCCCCAAAGTTCCCAAGTGCTGTGGGTTATAAATGAAGCCATGAATCATGGGGCCGCCTGTAATATTTTATAAGTGGTGTTGGAAAACCGCCTCTAATAAACTTAGGGGAAGATGGATCACCTTTCCAAAAAAGCAGAAAAGGATGTTGGAGGCATAAATATACCCAAAGACCAGATTTTGATCCATCTCTAGTGAAGCAGCCAGGCCCATCCCCCTTCCTCCGGTATTCCCAGGCTCCAGCTGAAAGGGCTTTATTACTAGAGCTCGGCACACGCTTCCAATACAGGCTGACTGTTGGCACCAACGCCACATCTGGTATTACTTCCCCCAAGGTGCCGCATTCAGTGTCCTGCTGCATCCACCCCAGAAGTTCCCGCCAACCTTTCCCCTCCAATCTCTGCGGCTGTCTTTTGGGGGAGGAGGTGGGGGAGGGGAAAGAGGAAAAGCTCACAATGCTAGGAAAGAAGAGCAGGACACAAAAATAAAAGAGGAAAGGGTTAAGAAAAGACAATAGAGGGAATAGTAAGAAAAGGAATACTGAATGGAAGCAGAGAAGAAGAGCTGAACCCATGGCAGGCTGTCTCTATTGGACGATTTATCTTACTTTGATATATTCTCCAGAGATTTAGGTATTGCTAAAGTAAAAATTATTCGTGATCCCGTGAAGTCATGGTAGGGAAGGCAAAATTCAGGACCTCTGTGATCGGTGTATGGACCACGAAATTGGGGATTTTTAGCAGTCAAGATAAATGGAGCTCAACTCGGTTAAGGACAAGGGTGGTGAGGCGAGGATTCATGGATACAAAATTACTAAGTTGAAACATCAGAGGTAAGGTGATTCTGGCTAAATTAAAATGATGAAATTCTTGCTGAAGACAGGCCAGTGTGATCAATACCACCTGGGGGAATGGTGCAGGGTGAAAAATACCAGCATGGCCAGATATTGAGAGCAGCGGATTCTGGTCAGAGCACCTCAGCAGGATTCTTGTGAAGACTGGACAGTGTAGCAATAGATGTGGAAGTTCAAGAGTCAGTGCCTAGTTGGAAAGAAGATTCGGAGGAGTCTGATCAAAGTTAGTGCAAAAAGTGGACTCCTGACCAGTATCAACCAACTCCTCGTTTCTCCTCCCACGGCTACGACTGCAAGCAGCTTGCCACAACTTTCCTTCCTTCACCCAGGTGTTTCTAAGGAACACAACATGCTTGGGTCAAGGAGAGCGCTGTAAAGAAACAGTAAGTTAGCAAGATGTCTGCCCCTTAGCACTTGACAGCATTTTACAAATTACCACCCAGTGACTCCTCTATGAGCCTGTAATATAGGGTTGTGGGGATTTGGCACATGAATATATGTGAAATTATTATCTTTTCCTTCTTGGCCTCTGTCTACACAAAGCAGGTCAGTCAAAAACAGGAACTCAGCTGCTTCCTATCTGCAAAGTGAAGCTAAGAAGTATTTCATAGGGTTGTGGCATTTACGTGAGATAATTAGTGTGGAGCACTGTGCAGGTGTCCAGGCGCCCAGAGGTGCCTCCTAACCTCCTAGCCCCAAGGCACAGCCGGGTGCCGGGCTCTTACACAGCCGATGCTCCACTCAGCCCTGCTGCATGAATATAGGCGCTGAATGTATATTCACACCCACACTCCCTTTGGGGATCCATAATTTACTTTCAGCCCAGGGAATTGGGGCAACAGAATCAAACATTTACTGTGCACAAAGAGCCCTCATACATAAATATTTATTTGCCCTTCAAAATGTTTTCCCTGTTGCCGGCAGCTGAGAACTGAAGAAATGCTATATTTAAGCATTTGAGTGGATGGCTTCTAGAATGCAGCCATAATGGGTCCCCAAATAGGTTTTTCCTGGGGAGCTGGGAGCTGAGAAAATTTTACTTCAAAGGTGTCATTTCAGCTCTGGGGAAACACGTGTCAGTCCAGAGCCCAACAATTCACTGAGAATTGTCTTGCTCTTCCTGATCAAGCGCAGGAAGGAAGGAGGAGCCGAGGGTGGCAGAATGCTCTGCTCTTGGCTTCTCTGAAGGGCTTAACCTCAGGCAGGCTATTTAATTTCCTGAGTCCAAATGCTCATCAACAAGGAGGGTCTAACAACCCAACTTGTCAGGCTTTGGGAGACCACAGATGATGATACAGGGAGGCAAATGTGGCTGACATACACAGAGTCTTTAAAGATGTTAGGGATGTATAATAACTAACATTATTATCACCAATCATTTATTTAAAATTTAGTTTTGTAAGGACTCTGCAAAGCTACTGCTTGTATGAGCTCTGCAAAAACACTGCTTGTATGAGTAAAAGAAGGAGAATTCACTTCTAGCCCCTGTAAGAGTCTTGGCTCACCACTGTAAGGTGCTTAGCTTTCTGGAAAGTACTATAGGTTCCTGAAAAGAATGACTCTTGCCAATGAATCAACAGAATACCTGAAGGTGGGCTAGCTCTGTGTTACAGACAAGAAAATTAGGGCTTGAAGGTACAGGATCTGTCCCAGGTCATTCGAAGTCAAGATTCTGAGTCTCCAAACCTAAGAGCTTAGCTCTCACTGCATCTGAAGCCCATCAGTGTGGAAGGCAGGCCGTGTGAGGGAGGTGTGTCTGTGAGTAAAGATGTTTTGTAATCTGGAGAGTAAAGGGTTTTTTTTTTTTTTTTTTTGGCAGAACTGGGGATTGAACTCAGGTCCTTGCAATTGCCAGGGAAGCACTTATTCTACTGAGCCATCTCCCTGGCCCCAAGGGTTTGTTTAAAGAGTGCAGTTGCTGCGGCTGATTGTTGCTATGGAAGAACACAGGACAGGTTGGCTAGAGCCTCTCTTTTTACAAGCAAAACAAAAGTTCTGTTTAATGATGATTTTTTTTTTTTTTTTTAACAGTGACAACTGCCTATGTGTCAGATCTGAGTTAAGGCCCAAAGCTCTCCAGGTTCTCTTCTCATCCCCCATCCTTTCTTCCAAAGGCTTCCGAAGGTTTCGGGGGAGATCTAGAGGGAGGCCTAGCCTCTGCTTTGCTTAGTCCACACAGTGGTGCTCCTGGAGGCCCTCCCTGAGGTGGGGGCCAGCTCCCAGGTATTGCCTATTTAATTTTGATGTGCAGATTTTAACAAGAGCAATTTATAAGTTTGACATTGTCAATGGTGGTCTGAATAGCTTCTTACATTAATACAAAGCCTGCCAGAATGCATTAGCAAATCAATTGGGTAGTGCTGTGTTTTTGAAAAGAAAATTATTTTCCTATTTTTGCAGGTTAGACAGCAATGCTCCCTGGAGGCTCCCCCATGGGGGAGACCTGTGTGGCTGCTTTCTCTAAGTGGTGAATACTAATAGAACTAATCTGCTTCCTACACTCCTTCCTCACACCTTCCTTCCCTCTCTTCCCAACTAGGCTCATGCCTGGTTACTAATTCAAGTTGTAGGTGTTGATTGAGCCCTTTCCCTGGGCCAGATTGTACCAAGCCTTGGAAGTTGAGCTGCAGGAAGGTAAGAACCCAAGCTGAATGGCCCTGATTGTGCTGTAGTAGCTGTCCCCCAGGATTAGCTACAAGGCCAGGTGAATGGATACCTGTAAGGGGCAGGATCGGGAAATGAGTCATCACCAAGTCAACTTCCAGATCTCTGTTGGGGCTCACAATGACGGTGGGCTTGGGTCACTGCTTTAGCAGCAGGATTTTTTTTTTTTTATTAATTTCATTGAGAAAGAAGTAGCAATGAGACAGTTTCAAAACAAGTCAGTAGGACAGTTACAATAATTAATACATTGCATATTGTTGTTTTCGTAGTCGTTATTCATAGTATAAGATGCAGACATGACAACACTGAGATACCATTTCACCCCAGAAAAAATGGCTATCATAAAGAAATCAACCAACAACAAATGTTGGAGAGGCTGTGGGGAGAAAGGAACCCTTCTCCACTATTGGTGGCAATGTAGGCTGGTGCAATCACTATAAAAATCAGTGTGGAGACTCCTTAAGAAACTAGGACTGAAAATCCCATTCAAACCAGCTATCCCCCTGCTGGGAATTTTCCCAAAAGAACTGAAAACATTATATCATAATGATATCTGTGCACCTATGTTTATAGCAGCACAATTTGTGATAGCCAAATCTTGGAAGCAACCGAAATGCCTGTCACCTGAGGAATGGATGAAAAAAATGTGATATTTTTATACAATGGAGTATTACTCCGCTATAAAGAATGATAAACTTGAAGCCTTCATATATAATTGGAAGCCACTTGAAGATATACTCAGCGGCAGGAATTTGAAAAGCTGTGTTGAAATACAGGGCTGTGTGTGTCTCGGGGCTGCTACTCCTGCATCTGGTCTTTGATGCTCCAGCTTTGATAGGAGACATCTGCTAACCTAACAGGGTAATTCTGTCCTGGCTAGCAAAATAAAAGGGCAGCAGTCTGCTGCACAGCACTGTGCAGACTCTGGATACAGCTACACCAGGGGCAAAGGTGTAGCTTTGAGTTTTTTTTTTTTATGAGCAGAATATATTTATCGAGGGAAAGAAAGCTCCTGGCTGAGAGAGGGACAGGAGGGGGGCCGAGTGGATTGTCCCCCCTCACTTTGAGTTTTAAAGGGGAAAAATGATAAACAAGTGACACCTATGGAATAGAAAACAGACTTTTATATGAAAAATAATCAAATTCCTGGGGCTGGGGAGATAGCTCAGTGGTATAAGCCCCTGCCTGGCAAGCACAAGGACCTAGGTTCATTCCCCAGTACCACATGCCATGCTGGCCCCTGCACCGAAACCAGGCGTGGTGGTGCATGCCTGTAATCCCAGTGCTGGGGAGGCCAAGACAGGAGGATCACTATGAATCTGAGCTACACAGCAAGACCCTGCACCAAATACATAAATAAAAGATTAAAAATTTTAAAAAATTAAAAGAAAATCAAAATCCTTCACACTTCATTTGAAATGAAAGATTATCATCCATTTCATATATACGAGTACTAACACTGGAGCAAAACATCTTAAAAAACACCCCATTATTCCAAAGGCTGTACACCCTAGTATACAGAAAAGAGTACAGGAAAGTCAAGGTAAAGATGGCCTCTGTGTGAGACCAGGTGACCACGTGGCCGGCAAAGGCAAGACGGAGGCGAAGTACACGGTGGTGCAGCTTCCATAGAGGTCCTCTGGTTTGATACGCTGAACGCTGTTGAGGCCTTCAGGGTTTAGGAAATATCTCCAACAGGAAATTTCATTAGACCACTCGCTGCTGTCTCTTTCCTCTGTGCCCAGCTGCTTTTCTCAAACTTTCTTGAGGGACAGTAAAAATTGGTTGCCTTCCGGCCTGTCACTTAGACAATGCTAGTGCGCTGAATGGACTCTTTTGGCAGAGCGTCCTGATTTGCCGTGTAGGACTGGCCTATACGCTACTTACTCATTAGACCTTTGAAGAAATTAAGATAAATTACAATAAAATTAGGATAAAATTAGGTTTCAATTCACTTGGCACAAAAAGCTTTTTTTAAAAAGCACTTATTGCAGATGAGAAAATCTTCTAAGACCTCATTATGCATGAACATTAGTTATCTACCCAGAAGGATGAAGGATTAATAGTTTACGGTTTGAGGGAACTCTGCATGGCATTTGTGTCCAGCTGCCCATTTTGCGGGAGACTCTATCGTAAGTCAGGCACTGTCCTTGGGGTTTTACATGACTGCCTTTACTAATGCTCACAGAACTCCTTGAGACAGGCACAACATTTCTACAGATGAAGTAACTTAGCCCCCAAGGGGGGAAAATTGTTCTGTGTAAGCCAGCCATCAGGCAGAAACCTGGGATTCAAGCTCAGAACTACCTGTGTTCTCAACTGTTTGCCACACCAGCACTTGCCTTATCTGTAAACCACAACAACTCTTGGACAAAGTTTGGGAGAAGTTTTTCTTTGGGTGGGAGGAGGTGTTGGGCAAGAGGGAAGCTAGGAGGTGGTCCTTACAGGCAATCTGGTAATGTGTGTACTGGGGGTAGAAGGTGTAGTATAGTGTTCACTTTCCCATGTTAAGCACGTATCCTTCCTTATGATAGACGTTAACATCTACGTTCCTCCACGTCCAACACTTACGGATGGTGACTCTTTGCAATAACATTAACTCAGTCATATGTCTATTATGTGGCCCTGCTTGAGACATGGTAGGCACTGCTGATCAGTCACAGCTCTTTGCTTAATGAAGCCAACAGTGCTCTGACCATCCTTCCTGGCAGAAAACTCCAGGCAGGCATAGCCAATTGATTTGGGTTGAGATTTGAAAGGAAAGTGGTTGCTTTCCAGCATTCCTCCTTAGGGGCTTGTGGCAAAGGAGACATAGCGTGTATCTGGGAATTGAAATAAGAGTTTTAACCCTGGATCTGACATTAATTTTTTTGTGTGACCTTGTGCAAGTCATCCCACCCTAAGCCTCAGTTTGTCCATCTGTAAATGGGGGGGGGTGAGATTGGCATTTCTCCCAAGAATAATAACCTAGGTTCTGACAGTGTTCAAAGCCAGGTGGAGCTTACAAAGGCTGTGTTTATGTTAATGTTATGGCCCTAGTAAGAATTGCTGAATTATGATGGTGGTCATCTACTATGGCTGAAGCCCTTAAAACAACAGCTCATCTTCCCAGAGACCACCTCCCCGCTTCTTCTCCAACTCAGCCCAGTCTCTTTTCACCTTTCTCTCCACCTCAGGGAAGGCCCCAGTCAGCTCCTCAGGTCTATCTAAACTTCCCCCTCAAGCCCCACCCCTGGCAAAGGCCATAAAAGCCTCAGCCTCCCTTTGTTCCAATCCAGAGAATTCCTTATCTTCCCAAATTCTCTCTGTGTCCTCTAAGATAATGAAGTCCCTTTTCCTTTATAATAAAGCCCCTTTCCCTTTTCCTTCTGCGTGTTTTTCTGCTGCGACACCGTTAAAACCTATCAGTTAATATGATCCTCTGGCCAACACTGTGTAAGACAATACCCCCACACGTATCAAACCATTCTGGAGAAGCATGTCATCTGCAACTTTGGAGAATAAAGCTGTGTACGGAAGGAAAAAACCAAATAAACAGTATCATTGTTCCTTCAAATTAAGGAAGACAACCTGGCAGAGGCCCACCTCCTGGCTTTCTGTATTGCTTGGTCACTCTAGGCCAGAAACTCAAGTATGTGGCCAAGACTCTATCCTCAGTGATGTGAGAAGAGGGGCCAGGGGTCTTGAGAACGGAATTCCTGGTCTTCCACGGCCTTTGTCTTCTCTGAGCTCGGGAATCTGCTGGGCGTGGTCACTGAGCTCAGGTAGGCAGGACTGTGGGATTCCATGACATCCAGAGAGCACTGGCTCATGTTAGTTGGGTGCACTCTCTGGGCCTGGCACTGCCAAGTGCATGTGCCCTTGCAGCAATCCCATGAAGTAGGCACGATCATCCTTTCTTTAGAGCAAAGGGAAGGAAGGCACAGGTAGGGTGAGTAACATGTCCAAGCTGGCACACTAATAAGAGTCAGGATTCAATCCCAGGCCATCAGAGTGCAGGGCCCTTAATTTTAGCCCCACACTACACACTTGCCCTAGCATGGCTCTTGGACATTTTCCCAGGCTTCTCTGCATGACTATCTTCGCTGCTGGATTATAAGCTTTAGGAGGCCAAGTCTCACCTCTGGTACCTGACAAACCACGTGGCACGGAGCAGTGGCTCTCCGTGAGTCACTGATGATATGTGCAGAATTGGGGCATACACCGGTGAACACACAGACTCCAGCAGGGAAGAGGGCGGGAACGGGGCTTCTTCCCTAGAATTACAAACTTCCTAAAAAAATAGGGTAGACATATCATCGTGTACTCCAGCATGACAATGTTTAAGTCAACACTGGAGCACACGCATGGCAGCCGTGCGACAATCCTATATCTCCTAGTGACACTGAGGCTGTCTTGTTTGTGTATGCACACTCTGTGATGCTCTCACAAAGACAAAATTTGCTAGCGACTCATCTTTCAGACTGTAACCTTGTTATTAAGGGGTGTGTGACTGTATTATTAAATAGCCACTAGAAGGCATTGTGCTGAGTGCTGTATAGGATTGGCTTCTTTCGTTGTCATAACAACCAAATGAGGTACAATTTCAGGCCTCCTTTACATATGGAGGAAAATGAGGCTCTGGGAATCCAAGCAAATTGCTCAGAAATCATATGGGTTTAAATGACAGAGCTAAGATTCAAACTCAGACCAGTCTCACTTCAAGGGGTACCATCATTCGATGACAGGAGGTGCGACCTTACGAATGTGAGTCCGTGATTATGAAGCCAGCACTGGCCAAGGGGACCTTTGCTTGGAGAAAATGAAGAGGCACAATATAGAGAAAAGGAGATTGTAGAAGATGTGAGATAGTATAAGATGGGGCAGAAGTTGTAGATTTAAAGTTTGGCGCCTTCATTAAGTGAAGGATGACATCATAGGCAAGTTGTGGCCTGTCAAGGACCTCTTTCTGCAACCTTCCCAGTGAAGAGGCCAAGCAAGTGATTGCTGAATACCACTCAACTTGAATGGTCTGTGTGACTCAGTGGAAGAAACAATCTTCCAGAAGTTCTCAGAAGAGGGTGGAGAGGGGTTGCAGAGTCTTGCTCGAGTGGGGAGAAGTCTTGCCCTCACTGGTCAGATGGACAAGAAGTAACAATGGAAAAGCAAATGTACAACCCATAGGGCTTTCCCCCTCAATCTTCTACTTCGTACCAGAGTCTTGTGAATCTTCAAAGCCCTTAAATCACCAAGGGGTTCATTAGCTCTGTGACAGGCACTGGTGACTGTGTCCTCAGTGTAAGACAGAGCTAACAGCAGAAAGCCACCTAACGACTGGGTGGAAATGATCTAGGAGTTTAGAAGGTGTTGTATACACAGAACTAGAGACTATTACATTTAGGCCCCACAGCATGCAGAGGAACATACTAGGGCTCTAAGAATCAATCAATCTATCTATCTATCTATCTATCTATCTATCTATCTTTCTTTCTTTCTTTCTTTCTTTCTTTCTTTCCCTTCTCCTTTTCCTCTTCCTCTTCCTCCTCCTCCTCCTCTTCCTCCTCCTCCTCCTCCTCCTCCTCCTCCTCCTCCTCCTCCTCCTCCTCCTCCTCCTTCTTCTTCTTTTTTTTTCAATACTGGGGATTGAACTCTGGACCTTGTGTTTGCCAGGCAAGCGCTTATGACTCAGAGCTATCTCCCGAGCCCCAGAATTTTTTTCCTTGCTAAATAGTACTTCAATATTGCAATCTAAGTTAAAAATCTAAATTTCCAGTTGTTATTATGGGAAAAATATCCGAAAGTAATGGAATTATACTTCTACAATAAATACTAGACACAGCTGCATCAGTTAACAATGCTGGTACAAACGAACGAAAACCCAAGTCCAAAACTTGAAAAGCCCACAGGTTGGTTGAAAGGCAAGTTTGGCTAGATCAAGCTTCAATAAGGTCAGTAGGCATCTGATTTCCTTTAGCTCCTCCACTCTTCCTTCTAAGATATCAGCTCCATCACAAAGGCTGTCTCCTCTGATTGGAGCAAAATGGCAGTTATACTCCTAGAATTGACAGCTGCACTCGATATTATCGAGAGGGACCTAGGCTTTATGTGTGTCAGAATTTCCAGTTCATCGCGCCATGTTGAACTAATAGCTCTGGGACTTCCATGCTGTACACTGAGTTAAATCTGGATCAGTTGAAATAATTATATTAGCAAGGTTTAGGAAGTTCTCCTGTTTAGATTCACACATTCAGGGGAATGAAATGTGAGCCAGGGATGGTCCATCCCACCATTTGGCTGCTACCCAATGAGAGAGGGATGGAATGGGTGTTGCAGAGGCAGCCTCACTGTCCACTAGGTTGTGCTGCCCCTTTTGGGCTACTTGCTTGTCAATTCACCATGACCCCTTTGATTCCTCATTAGCCCACACCGGGCTTATTGTAATTCTTCTTCTTGGGTATAGATGATGAATCTAATTTATGCCAAGGGCCAATTAAGTGAAAGAACACACTTAGAAGCATGCAAAAGTCAGCTGATAGGTCAAGATCATTTTATAGATAGGGAGCCAAGGCCTCAGAAACTAGGATATATTCCACAGTTGCGGGTCACCCAGCAAGAGTTAGCTCCCAATGGCATGACGGAGCCCATGGCAGAGTCCAAGCCTACAGTGTCCATGAATGGGCAGTTCTGACTTGGATTTGAAGGACTTATGTGGATGGGGTAAATCCATCTCAAGACTTAACTTCCAGTCTGTGTCCTGATGGGATTTGATGGGGAAAGGACATCAGCTTAGATCTGCTAAGCAGAGGCACCCTTGAACATACACAGAGGTGGGGGTGATCCCTGCTCTCAAAGAGAAATCTAGTACTGCTTCTGCAAGAACAGAGCCAGGTAAATACGAATGAGGCAAAAAGCTTCCAAACAGGCTTATACTGGCGTCCTAGGATCGCCCTGGGAAGCAGCACCAGATCCTGTTGCAAGTGTGATCTGCACTGCCTGAAAACTCATGCGCACAGCTAGATGGTGGTCTGCTTGCCAGTGTTCTCTGTAAAATTACAAGTGAATGCTTCATGGTGCGAAGACAGGGGGCTTCTGAGGATATTAGACCAGGAAATGTAGGTTTAAGGGAACTGGTGGGGTAGAAGCAATACTGGGTCTGACGTGACCAACAAGAGTGGAGAGAAAGACTGTAAGACAAGAAGGAGAGGAGAAGCTGGTGTTTCATTTGTTTGTCAAGGGAGTGAACGTGGCCTGAGATAGAGATCAGGCTTAAGTGAGACCCTGTGCTCTGAGAACTGGCCTGGGGCCACGCAAATGGCTGTGGACTACACAAGCCCAGGACCTTGGCAACGTTAATCTCCTTGCATGGGCAAGGAGGCATGGGTGAATCATCTCCAATAGTCCCTTGGTTCAGAAAAACCCTCAGCAAAGTACTTGTGTTTTTTCCCTTCTCTTTATCCTTTCACCATTGAAACAAGTCGAGGGCCAAGCATCTTGGACTGCATTCTTGAGGGGAGACCCCCAGGTCAACAGGATGCCATTCCTTGAAGATTATGCCCACAGAGGGAGAAATGCTAACACATTTATTCACTTCAAACAAACAAACAAACAAACAAACAAACAGGTATTTAATTTCAAGCACTGACCAGAGATGGTTTGGAGGAATGATAAATAAACATTACAAAAGAAAAACAAAATTTGCAAACCAAATTATGCACCGATCCTGCCTTTTTTTTTTTTTTCACCCAAAATTGAGGAGGAAGATGGCAGGAGGAAAGAACCAATGTTTTTCTTTCTTCTTTTTTTTTTTTTTTTTTTCTCTCCTGTATTTTAGGGAAGGGTCTACAGGATGTTCAGGGTCTCTACTAGATTGGACTTATAGCGATCCGCCTGTTTACAGCCTCCCAAGTGCTGGGATTACAGGCATGCACCACCACGCCCAGTCTCACTTGCCATCTCAGTGTGCCCTGGGGTGGGGCTGGCAGGGCAGGCCCCCTGGATTGAACTCTCAATCCTTTCCTGTGCCTGCCTGCCTGAGGCAAAGTCTATTTCATAGTGGGTACCTGATAAGCACTGACTGAAAACCAGACCCCTGCAGAGCCTAGGTTAGGATTGCTGGGTCAGTGCGCAAAGGCATGCCCTTCATCCGTAAATGTCATGCTCACTGTTTCCTTTCTCAGATTTGCTTTGTACTTAGTTTGAAGTTAAAAGCCAGGAGAAAACATTTCAGTTTAAGAACACAGTGCCTTTTGAAGAACCAGCAACAAAAGGCAAAATTTTAAGGAAGGGAACCTTAAACTGGATTTTAAAAGACCAGTCAAGCAGTAAATATCAGCAGTTTTGACTTATGAGCCCACAGGGAGTTGGCTGTAGTTACAACAGCAAGTGCAAAGAAGGGAGCCCAGATGGAGGGAACTTCAGGGGCTGTAGAAGAGCAGCCAGCCAATCAATCAATCAATCAATCAATCAATCAATTATCTTGATTTTCCTCCAAGTGGGCAAATACTTCCTGCTGATAAGCAGTTAGCATTTGTGCAAATCTTAATAAAGCACCTGGGAAAACACTTTGGTAACCAAGATCAAGATTTTAAAAATCACCCAGTTATGGGAACACATTGGGACTAATTTACCTGGTCTTAGTGACGGAATACTTGGAAAACGATAATTTGATCAGGGAGATTCAGTGTGGATTTATGTGAGGAAGAATGTAATGACCAACCGGTTGGAAATAAGTTACTTCAGTAAGTTACCACCATGGAAGATAAGAAGAAGGCCGAAAGTGACATGTACTTATAGGGAGCCTGAGGCACAGCTTTGTATATTGTTGGCCACAAGAGGTATGAGGGACGGTCAGGAACTTGATGAATACATGGCAGATAATGCCCAGCACAAACACTTCTCATTTTTCAAGCTAAGTCTAGTACACTTAGTGATCTTTCCTGTTTATAAATAAGGCAGAAACAGATAAAGTGTAAAAAGCCCAGTTTAACACAGCCAATCTTTGTGGCTTCTGGTCACCTAGTGGTATTTGTTTGCTTCAAATCTTTGGGCCCAACTGTTATAATGGAAATAAAGATAACATAAACTGGGAAAGGCATCAAAGCAATAGCAGTTGATCTGTGCTATTTGTGGCTGAGGCAGCTGGAGGTCAGCAGGTCTGTGCTTCATTCCTGCGCATGCTGCCAAATGCCTTTTCAGACAGCTACAGGACCCATAAGCCACTTCGAATGGAGAAGGTTTAAAAAGCCAGATTTCTAAGGTGCTTCTCAATGCAGTCTGGAGGGTGGAGGCTGGATGAGGGCTAGGGCTGGCGTGAGGCACCTGGACACACCATTGAAGGGGTACACACTCTCAGGTGTCCACTCCACTCCTCTGCATCCCTAAGGGCAAGGGCTCCTTAAGGGCAGCTCACCCTTGGCACCTGGATCCCCTCAACTGGGTCTATTTCCTCTGTGGGTCATGCTTAAGTGGGATACACCGTTTTCTTCATTTATACTGTGGGAAAAGAAAAAACTCCTAAGATTAGAATTGTTTATTGGGAAGACAAACTAGTAAGCACAAAGTTAAGGCAGGAGCCAATTCTCATAGCATTTAGGAGATAAACAGATAAATGGGCAGATTGTATAGGAATAAGGATTTGTTCTGTTGGACAAGGAAAGATACTGTGTCACTTTAAGGGAAGTCAACACAGAAAGATGAAGCATCAGACCATATGAGCTAAACAGTTACAGGCATCGGTGGGACTTTGATCTTTTATTATCCTCTAATATGAACTTGAGATAGCTATAAAATACTAAACTGCTGGGTCCACAGAGCTCCCAAATATGTTCTTGGGAACTGCATCACATTTTGACCAATATTCAGTTAATTCAGGAAAATATGATGGGTTCTACCTATTCAAGCACAGGGCTCTAATGGTGTATCTCCTATGGACCATCCAAAATGAACCTCACACCAGGAGCACTTGAACATGCCAGTGCTGCAAAGTGGTATTATCCAGCTCCTCCAAGTACAGACAGAATTCTTCCCTATCATGTACCTGCAAAGGCACCTGCAAGTTTGCTGTCCCTCTGATGATAAACCTTCCGCTTGATTCTCAGCTGGGGCTTCTGGACCCTACGCAAACACTGCACTAATCTCAGGTGGGATGTACTGCGATGTTGCTGCCTCCCCATTTCTGCACTCAACCTTGCCCTCTCCTTCCAGCTCATTCTGCTTGTTTAGGTGGGGAAACAAGACCTGCTTTCTAAGTCACCCAAAGGCCGCTATCTAAGGAAGAAAAATAAGAATAACGTATGGCAGGCCTTAGCCCCTGCCAGCAGTGACTGGAGGGTCTCTCTTATCTCAAGCAGGCTAAAGCTTAGGTGCTCATCAAGTGCAGTGGTGCCTGAAGAGATGCTATATTGATTATGAGATACAATTGTGAATTTTATTACCTTCTGGGGAAAAAAAATAGAAAACATAAAAGCAGGAGTTTTGTGCCAGATGCAAGAACTAAGCGCTATAGTTATCTGATTAACATCAAGACATGTGCTTTGAATGTGAAACGCTTGTAAGTCTACCCAGGTGAGCTCTCGATCTTATCTGCACCATTTATGCCAGACTTTTATACGCCTGCCCTTCTCCAATGGAGCCCAGAGGAAGTGCAATCTTTTTCTTAGAAGAGTCTGAGGAGTTTGCTGGATTTCTTTCTTTAGAAGCCAGGGTTAGTTTTCTAAGAGAAAGGCAAAACTTTAGGACCTTGCATGGAATTAGAGGAACAACCTATTAGGGTACCAGAATGATGAGAGGCAGGAGAGCAGAGGATACTACTGTGGCGCCTCTTGCTGGCACTCTGCCATACGACTGTTCCCCTTGGCTTCCCTTCCCCCAGAGGCACGCTTGCTGTTACCGCTCATGGTGGCATCTTCCTCTCACTTCTGTGTGCTCATGTCAGTACAGAGAGACCCTCCAGTCACTGCCTGGAGAGTACCATGGGGCAGAAGGGAGACGCAAGGCAGCCAGCTCATGATGTTCCTTCCAGCCTCCCTAACTTGACCCATAGTCACTCACCATTTATAAAAAGAATGATGCCCAAAGAAAACAAGCAGGGAGAAAGACAAGCTGTGCTCATGTGTCTCCAGAAGGAACATAAACTGATGATGCCTTTCAGTTGGATGGTTTGGCCATACAGCTCATAACAGTTTGATGTGTACATAACCTTAGAGAAATAATCTGACAGAGGCTCAAAAGACATACGCATGAGGATGTTCCCCAGAGCACTCAGGAAATCAACGAAATTTCCCAACTGTAGGAGCTGATTATCATGGTGCTCCACTACAAAGGAAGACCAAGAGCCATTTATAAGGAGGATGCTATTCATCAACCTAGGACAACGTTCTCTGTCTATTTTTTAAAGTGAAAAGGTAGGTTTTCAAAGAGCATGCAGAGTCTAAACCGATGCTATAAATATCAAAGTATGTGGGTGTGAGAAGTAAGGGGGAAACTGCACCAAAATATTACTAGTGATTATTTCAAGGTGAAGGATTATAAATAAATTAGTGTTACTTTTGGGTATCTCTCTCATAATTTTTCTACAGCAGATATATACCACGTGTAATCATTTTTTAAAAAAATGCCCTGAAATCCTCTGACATCCTCATTTCAGACCTTTGAAGGGTTGTTCATTACTTCCATTGGACCTGTTCCACCCTTAATTCTACAAGGATGACATTCAATATGGTCAGCCTCCATCTGCAGGACGAGTAAGGTGTTGGTGGCAAAGCTGGCAGAAAAGATGATGTCTGCACTCTGTAAAGGAGGCTTCAGACGTGCTCTGACCCCCTGCCTGCAGCTCCGTGCCTGGACTGGATTTTCTTCCTAAGCTCTGCTCACCTGCTCTGGCAGGCATTCAAATTCCTTCCCCAACATTCTCCCTGGCTTTTGAAAAGAGTGTGGGTTTTTAAGATTCTTTACTGCCTTCCTTCCTGCATGTAAAGATAAAGAATTA
Source organism: Octodon degus (assembly GCF_000260255.1). Taxonomy (NCBI): domain Eukaryota; kingdom Metazoa; phylum Chordata; class Mammalia; order Rodentia; family Octodontidae; genus Octodon; species Octodon degus. Next base: position 5,403,299 of record NW_004524661.1, on the reverse strand, counting down.
TTTATCTCTCCTCTCCTGTTAAATATGTCATCCCTTCTCTCCAAGCCTACCTCCTCCCGTGCTCTCCCAGGTCAGCAGAGCTGTGGATGCTGCTCAGCACCATGGTTACCAGAGTGCTTACGCAGCCCTCTTTCCCCCATGCCCTTGCAGAACTGCTTTTCTCTTCTTGTATCTTCCAGCACAACATGTAAATCATCGCATTGGCCTCTCCCTGCTAGCCTGCAATGTCAAGCCCTGTCTCTGCCCAAATAAAGCAGGGATGGACGCGCTAGTCTCCATACTTGAATGGCATCGGAGAGAGGAATCTGCTCCCTGTCCACCTTGGTAGACATTACCCTTCACTGCCATTACTCCTGACAGCCTGGCTGATAACCTTGGAAGCTATCTCTCTAGCCAGCTATGTTGTGTATATTACAGTGGGAATTCTCTTACAGACATAATTGCTTACCTTTCTGAAGCACTTGTCTTCAAGAAGCATAACATCTTTCTGGGAAGATATGGCACAAATCTTAAATTTCTCACGCAGTAGCAGTTGGCCTCCCGCATCACCTGTCAACTGAGCCTATTCTTCCAAACTATTCTTGTTCACTAAATTCACTTCCTACTTCACCTATCTTGGCCATATATCTTTGCGGGTCTTTGTCCTGCTGAACACCACCACCTCCATGAAACTCAAAAAATTCAGGGGCTTTGTCTTAGATCCGCCATAGTTTAGACTCTTTTCAGTTCTGTCACTTGGGCCAGGCACTGTATGTTTCTGATCTTCACCTGCAAACTGATGACAATGTGTACTGGCTGCTGATGTTTTTACGCACAGCATAAACCCAGCTGGAGTCTGCGAGTGGAGCTTCACTGTCCCAGTCTGGAGCTCTTTCCCTGCTCCTGTTCCCCAGCTGGTATGGAGAAGCAGGGGCGCAGATCAACTTTGAGAGAAGGGATGGCATGCTCATCACAAAGGGATGGAGAAATAATTATTTTCTGAAGAAAAAAACCCAAAGCAACACTTCAGACATCAACCTTTAAATAATAATTAACAATGATAATTTATTATTTTTATGCAGAAGCATTCCTGCCTTAAGTAGCAGAGAGGAACACAGCCGCCTAAGGAACATGAATGGAAGGTCCACTGGACGTTTGTGTTGGGGTTTGTCTTATCCCCAAGCAGCAGCTTCTACTTTTCCTTTCAAGAGACACAGTAGAGGCAGCTAAACGAGCCAGAACCAGAAGGCAGACAAGCAGAGAGTCAATTTTAGGTTGTAATGAATAAATTATACAGAGGGTTTCGGCTTCAATTTTCTCCTTAGTTGACATGTTGTACCTCGAGCTCCTTATAGCCCAGCAGTTGGCCTTTGTCTGGACAAAAAGAGACAAAGCAAATCCGTGCACGTCCTGGCCACCAGCGTGCTATGCTTGGCTTCCCTGTGACCCCAAATTGCACAGTGGCTCTGTTTTTGCTTTTCTCCTGCTCCAGCAAAGAGCAGCGGGAAGAGAATCCCTCCTTCCTGCAGGTCATCTTGCAAACAACCATAAAGCTATCAGCAAAAAAGCTGACAGGCTGCTCTGTTCAATCTGGCTGATAAACTTAAACACATCTCGATGGTTTTCTGACAGGTTAGGAGTTGACAGCTTGATAAATGGGAATGAGACACCCTGAATTTGTCTGTGACAGGTGCAGTTTCCATGAACTCGCTTTTTCCCCTGTAGCAGCTCTGGCTCCTGGAGAGGAACGGAAACGCTTAGCTTGGGCTCACTTTCGAGGCCGGGCAGCAGCATTTCCCAGAGTGCTGGATGATCAGTTAAGGTCCATATTCTTTCTTAACAACCTGTTCTTTCAAAAACAAAAGCTACAAACCAACCCATCCACACACCAATAAAAATTCTTCTGAACTAAGTAGAAGAAAACCATGAAACAGAATCTTTGCTAGAGTTCAGCAATGAGATGCTTTCTATCCCTAAACAGTGAGGCTTAACGCTGTCAATGGCAAGTTAGCATCAGTTCGAGTGAGTGTCTTAAAATCACTCCAGATGCTCACTTACTCTGTTCTATGCAGTTTCTCAGTCCAACTTTTAAGCCGCAAGTACCATTCCTTGTGACAATGATTTAGAGCCTGATTTGTTACCAGTTTCCTGGTTATGCAATCTTGGGCTGGGGCTGTAATATCTCTGGTCCTTGGGTTCCTCATCTATGACATGGGGAGTTACTTACTGACCAAATTATTTATTGAAGGCTTATTTTAGGCCAGATACTTTCTAGGTACCATGGGTCTAGTGGGGATGAGCCAGAAAAACAAGTCCCATGCATAAAGATCTTATATGTCATAATAATTGTGGGATCCAGTTCCTTTATCCAATTACCTGTAATTAATTACTGGCTTTCTTTTTCAGGCCTGATAGTACTGTGGATGATCTTGGCCTCACAGGGGAAAAAGGCAAGTTTCCTTATTTGTTGGAGTATACATTTGACTAGAACCTGTACAGAAGGGATGAAGTAAGGCGAGGAAGGTGCATGCAGCACTGGCCTATTGCAGGCTGGGCCGGGCCCCCAGTGGTGGCCACCGCACTCCCCTCCTCATCTACATATTACTGTGTGCACCACCCAGGCTCACTGCCTCAGGCCAGTCAGCCAGCTACACTCATGGATATAGGCTTTCCGTGCTCTGTGCCTGCATTAGACACATGAGAAGCAGGCGAATCTCATCCGAGGACAGCCTGGCCCAGGAGACACAGACCCACCGTACCTACCACCTTGCACAAATTCCTCCATTTTTATGCTGCTCTGCATTGTGATACCTGATATAACCTCAAAAAGCTTGGGCTTTCTTTTTCCTGATAATCTACCAAAGCAGAAACACAGATTTTAGAACTATACCTTATAAACAAATTTAAACTTCGGCATTCAAATGTCCTGATTCCCAGGCTATTTGTTTTCACTCACTGGGAAACAGATTTTACTGTTTAATAAAAAGCATTCAATAAATACCAGTGAAGATGAATGCACGCAAAAAGTCTCAGGTGTTTTCAGCAAGAAAGCAGAAGAGCAAGGTGTCTGGGGGCCCATTGTGCCATGCAATTGTCTGCCTTGGAGCAGTTTTCTTGGTAGGGAGAGCCCTTCTTCCCACCTTCTAACACTCTCTCCTGAGCATCTTTCCTGAGCAAAGGTTCTGGGGTTCTGGGTCTTTCATTCTGGGTCTTAGGTTTTGGGGCTCTGTTTTATAATGAGGAAGTCACTCCCTGCCTTTCCAACTCTCATTGTAGTTAGAAAGAGAAAAACTAGAGCTAATTGTGAATAAACTGCAAACTATTGTCAAAAAATGTCACCTATGAAATAATCATGGTGACTGGATGACAAGTGGTTAGATGGGGCTACCAGGAAGGTCCCTTGGAGGCCTGAAGAAAGAGCAGGATGCCCAGGGAGAAGGCAAAGGAAGCAGAGCTGATTTCCAGTGGGCTAGGAGGAGAGGGTGGTCCAGGAGGATTCAGACAGGATAAGAATAATGAAGCCATGTGTGCCATGGAAGGACAAGATGGGAGGTAGCGGCCTGATCACCTGGTGAAGGCCTGGTAGGTTTTTAGCTTCCTCAACCTGCTGAATTATGACAGATACTTTTCCTAGGCTTGCGTTGGGGCCATGTGGATCTCAGTTTTTCCTCTTGTGCACTGAGTGCCTTCTGAAAAGTTCTATCACGTTTCTGAGCATCAGTTTTCTTATCATCACATCTAAGGATGTTGTGGGATTGTGTGAAGTGGCCCTTGGCGTGTTCTAGTGTGGTATGAAATGCTTAGGCCTGCGGGTCCTTTTCTTTCTTGTTCTATTGCTGCCTTCTGTAGATTCTTACCTAATTCTGCCTTTTTGAGGTCAGAGGTTGTTTGTGGCCCTGCGTTGGGTGTGAGGAGCATGCAACATCTCATCCACACGTCAGGGCAGCTGTTGTCACTCTGCGCTCTCCTCCCATTCCAGGGTCAAACACATTCTTTCCCAAGTCCTTCCTTCCCCTCCAGCATGCCATAAATATCCTGCACAGGGCTGTGTAGGCTCCCTTCTCTTCTTTAGGTATAATTTCCTGGTAAAAGCAGAGATTAAGAAGGGTCTGGCTGAGCTGAAACGCTGACAGGGATGGGCCATGCTTTCCTTAGATGACCTGAGAAATTCCTTCCAATTTAATGATGCAAAGCTTTAGCCTAATGTTAATTCAGAGCACAATATTGTCCTTGCGGCATCAAAGGCAATGACCAGACACATGGGTCCCTGTCGTCCTGGTTCCAACACCCCTGTCCTGAATATAATTACAAGCTTTTCACTGTTGGCTCTGACTGATGTTCAGAAGCAAAATTAACTAGAGATTCCTTTTTGCCTCTTTTCCAGTGAAAACTTAAAAACAGCTTTATGGAGATGTAATTCAAGTACTTTGCAAGTCATCCATTTAAAGCATACCGTCAGTAGTTTTACTGTATTCCCAGATATGTACAACTGTCACGATGGTTGATTTTAGGTGTTTTTATCATCTTAAAAAGAATTCTCATTAAGATAGCCTTTAGCCATGAACTCCTATCTTACTATTCCTTTGCTCATCTATAAGCAATTACTAATTTACTTCATGACCCTGCAGGTTTTTCTCTTCTGATCTTTCACTGGGATAGAATCATCAAATACATAGGATTTTTCTTTTGTGGCTGGCTTCCTTTACATAGCATAATATTCTCCATGTCCCTCTATGTAATGTGCATTGGTTCCCTTCATTCTTTTTTTATGGCTGAATTCCACTCTGTGAATATGTCAAATTTTGTTTAGCCATTCATGGGCTGATGAACATTCACGTCGTTTGCACCTTTTAGCTATGGTAAGTAATGCTGCCATAAATAAATGTGCACAGTTTCTCTTTGAGTAAGTCTTCCACCTATAGAATGACAAGGACCATTATCCTAACCGTGAACATAGACTGCATTTGTCACTCAGTGTCAGGACTCAGGCTACATCTGCCTCCCTGAATCCTCATGCCCCTGGACTGAGATGGGGGTCACTGTTACACTCCTTGATAGCCATGGATCCCAAGGCTTATGAAACATAAATAATACGAGGGAAAGGGAAGCATAGGAAGCATCCAGGTTTGTTTCTCTTCTTTTCAGAATGAAATATAAAAGACAGAACATTAGGCAGGCCTTGAAAATGTTTACTTCTAAGGGGTCACATCCACTGTGACATGTATGCTTCCCCCAAATTTCACATTCTTCCATCTAGAAAATAAATGATATTCACACCTTGGTGTTTTGCATCTAAGACCAGCTTGCTATTCTCCTGGGACTCAACTTCAATATAGAAAAACAATACTGCACCGACTATGCACATGCCTCATCAACAATGTCCTTAATTTGTCGCATAGCTCTGATAGAACCAAGGTCCCTGAGGCCAGCTGTACACATGGAGTTATATAAAAACCAACCACAGATGGTTAAAAGGAGCCTAATCTTTGCTCAAATCTCATATTTTACATTTGTTTAGAGCACGTCCTTGCAAACATCCTTGGCCAGATCTGCATATGTGATGCACTTCAGGGGTGCTTTCAACACCCCTACTGGCAGCACACCCCAGCCCTAAGTCAGCCTCACTGATACCACACCTCACATGCTTCTTTCCAGCCATGTGCCAATTCTGTACTACAAGATATCCAGAAAGTCCTGGTAAAGACAGGACTTTCCTTGGGTGGAGCTGGAATCAGAGGAGGCAAAAGGGGATGGTGAAGTAGCAGAAAGTGGAGGTAGGAGGAGAGGGGGGCCACTAACAACTACAGTCATGGATTGCTTAGCACCAGGTATATGGGAGATGCATTGTTATGAATTTTGAGATGCATTATTATGTGATTTGGTCACTTTTCAAATATCACAAAGTAGGCTTCCACAAACATAGGTCAGATAGCTCAGTACAGCATAGCCTATCTTCTAGGGTCATGAAGAACAAAACACAGCACAAGGTTATATCAAGCCTAAGAGAAAATGATATAATTGAAAGGGGCCATAAATACGAGATGTATGAAGCTGCAGTTGATGGTAATATGGCATAGTGGGTATGCTAAACTTTTTCAAACAAAAAGGAGTACATGGAAGTAACAATAAACAGCATAGTAGAGTAAATATATAAACTAGCAATATTCGTTTATTTTTACTATTTTTATGTACCATGCTTTTATATGATTAGTAGTAGAATAGGTTGGTTTGTACCAACATCACCACACAGAATGTGACGACAGCTGCTGTGTCACCAGGTGGCACGAGTTTTCCAGCCCTATTAAATCATCTGGGCCCACAATCTTCTTTGCAGTTTACTGTGGAGAGAAGTGTAATGTGTCACTATACTTACATCCTCCTATAATGTGTCTCACTTTTTCATTAGTAGAAGGAAGAAAACCCTGCCTCATTCCAGAGGCTGCACCCAGGCAACCTGAGAAATAGATAACTATGAGGAGCAAATTGATACATCAGATACATATTCCACTGAACAGAAGAACAGCAGAATGAATGACGTGCCTACTCATGACTGAACTGCAAAGGGTTGTTGGTATTACACATACAGTTGATCCTCATTATTCACAGATCCCATGTGTGGAAGTTTCACCTACTCTTCACAATTTATTTATCACAATACACACTACACTTCAGTGGCGATTGGCAGACATGAGCACAGCTGCAAGGATGTTGGGGTGGCTCAGGTCAGTCACAGTGGTGCTCATCTCTCTTGTTCCAGCTCACACAGATAACTAGAGTGTTCAGGGGAAAGGGGGAGGGCAGGGCGGCACCGGAAGCTCTGGATCCCCAGATAGGCGAGGCAGTCTGGGTCGCAGCCCTAGGCCCTATTGGCGTGGCCATGGCAGGCAAGCCACTCCACATTCCAGAACTTCGCTCCTGTGAGGAAAAGAAAGTGGAATCTACCAGGGGAAGCTGTTGTTAGGATGCCACACTACTGTCTGTGTGGTAAGTGTGCGTATGTGTATGTGTGTACACCCCACATAAAAGTGATCCAGTATTCGCTAATTCAGTGTCCAAGGGAACTTTCTAACTATCATAAAAGAGAATTGACACATTGATTTCATGGCCTCAGGCTGACTTGGGTGATGGAAAGGAATCTGCCCCCATTTTTGGTAACTAGCAGAGGGCCAGAGAATCTGCTCAGGACGCATCTGCTCAAAACTCAGAAGTCCAGATTCTCTTTCTTGTTTCCTGAGCACCACAAAAACTTAGACTGGCAGACCTTAAATTTTAATGATTATCTACCTCCCTCCCCAACCCCATCATGGGCCTTTTATTTAGATGAAATCTGACATAAAAATCTTAATATGTAAATCAGATAAAAATAGAGTTGTATCCTTGGAGGATGGTGCCAAAGGGAAACCTTGGTTTGGACGGCAAGGGTTATCCTAGTGTCTTTTCCAAGCTCAACCCTCAAAGTGCCCTTGGGGAGGTGCAGAGGAGTTGAACAGAAAAGAATAGGAAGAGCAATGATTTAGCCCTTGCATTCTTATGTTTAGTGCAGTTTCAGAGTCAAATAGGTAAATTCCCTTATAGTTTAACTTTGAAATGGGCTAAATAGGAGAGCCTTCCATCTTCTACGAGATACTATGACTCTTCCAGGGTTACTTCCCTGGGGTACCAAATGGCCAACCTTAACTTGCCTCTAATTTATCTTCTTCATCAACACACAGCACCTCAGCCATCGTAAGGAAGGACTTTTTCTCAGTTGACAAAGAGAACATGTCAAATATCAGCTGATTTCGATCCTAAAATAGGATATACCTAACGCTTGGTATATAAATTCTGGCCAATGGCAATTCCACAATGCAGGGGAGGAAGATGTTGGATTGTTCACTCCTGGAGCTTTCATGACAACTTTAGATAACTCTAATATTACTGTTATATAAATCATAACTTTTGGAGGAGAGCTCAGTGATTGAGCATATGCAGGCATGCTGAGGTTCTGGGTTTGGTTCCTGGAACCAAAAATTGACAAAGAGTAATTTAAAGAAAGCAGTGTATGCTCTCTCCCCATACGTATCTGTATGTCTGTCTATGTGTTTTCAGAATTTGCCCTCATTTGGAAAATTAATATCCAGAGAGATAAATGTTGCATTCAAGGTCACACAATGACTTTGCAGCAGAGGTAGGCTTCCGGCTGAGGTAGGCCTCTTGCCTCTTGGCTCACCACTGTGCCCTCTCTTCATGTTGTCTCTAGAGATCCTATCACTAAGGGCACCTCACAAAACAGGAGCTAACTGCTCAACAAGAGAAACTTCCTTGTTGATTCAAGTTTTTGCACTTGATCTGGGCTTCTACCTCTTCAGGGAAGGCTGGATCTCCCTCCAGAAAAAGAAATGGAAAAAGTTCCGTTTTGATTCTTGAGTTTTAAAGTATTTAAGGGTACATTTGATTGTCTGGATTTCTGCATCTCTGCTGATGGTAGAGTCAAGGCTAGCATGAAATGATTACATTAAATTATGTCTTTCTCTCAAAAAAGTCTGCTTAGAAGAGTCTGTTGGGCTTCGGAGTACTTTGAGAGCAGATTTGTGTTGATATCTGACCCGAGGAATGGCTGCCACCCTCCAGCTCCCTGCCCTGGATCCTTCGCCTGCCAGGCTTAAGCTTAGCTCAGCCAATCTCTTTTCCTCCCAGATACTCTTGTGCCCATCCATCATCTCAGACCAGAGGACATGGCCCTACCACAGCTCTGAAGATGAGGAACGAACTGCAGCACCTTATCTGGCAATCCTGCTCCTTGCCGTGCTTTGTCCTTGGGCTGGCATGGCTGGTCTGTCACTACTCTCTTTCCCAGTGCTGACCACATCACCATACCTCCCTTACACCATCCTCAGACCACCACCGGCAGCCAAGTGGAAAGGCCAACACAAGGAACAAACAGATCCTCTCTGAGCAGCCAGGCAGGTGGACATAGCGAGAGACTTTGTGTGCGTGGTGCTTGCCCATCCCTGGGAGCTACAGCTAGCAAGATGTCCCATAGCTCACTGACAGAGCAGAGATGGAGTACACAATGTACCTTCCTTGCCCAGGAAGTCCTGCTGCCCCTTGGGCTCTCCAGCGCCTTGGGTAGGACTCAGGCTGGGGCTAGGTCCATTCAGCTCTTATTCTGGGAGCCTGCTTCTGCTGAGGTAGATCAGTAGATCCATCATGAAGCCAGGCTTCCAGGTACTGCACCTCCAGAGGTCACATCAGCCCAGCCGGGAAACCCAACTGTCCTTCATTTATCACCACCACACTGGATCATGGACACCTACCCATACGTATATATATTTACACAGATACCCTCCAAGAGAGAAACCCACATAGAAAGATGCATAGATAGCCCCACAGACACACATTTACACAACATGCCAATTACACAGAGATACCCTCCCCCACGGATTTGAATGCACAGAGCCACACAGCCACTGTAGAGACATAGCCATAGAAAGGCAGTCAAACTTACACTCCTGTGTACAGACACACCTCCAGGTCCCCCAGCCCCACCCCCACATGAACAGACAGCATTTGTACAGGATGGAGACTAATTGGAGGAGGGAGGGTTAAAATGAATTCAAAGCATCTCTGTTCTTAAAAATAAAAGCCACTTCTCCCTGCATGGCTCCATCTCCTCCCCTGGAGATCTGTTTCTGTCACTCAGTCATTGTGTGGGGCAGGACAACTGAACTCTGCTGAGTCTCCCCTAAGCCTTCCTACTTCTGCCAGGCTGACCAGGTCAATAGCAGGTGTCCTGCCCAGGCTCTCTGTTTCTTCCTCCCTGTCACAGGTAAGCCGAGGCACCAGCACTGAGAAGAGCTTCCATTCCTTTACGGGCCAACAGAGCTAGCACTGATTTTTATTTTCAATAGCAAAGAATATTCCACAAACCACCAGCTTCAGCCTTTACACTGGCCTGGTAATTTCACAACCACCTCTGAGAATATCATAGATGGTACCTGACCCAGGTGCCAACCATGAGGCTACATGCATCTCACTCTTTATCTCATTTGTCCTCAAGCCCTTTACAAGGTAGATGCCACCATCATGTCTTCTGATGGGAAGGTAGACCGAGGGTCATAAAGAACACATAATTGGCCCCAAAGTCATCTTACTGGGAATCTGCCTCAGAGGCTGTCTCTGGCCTCTCCGATCCCCTATTATGCTCTTTTGCAAATTCCAAGACACTGATTCATCATCCTTAACAGGGCTGCAGAACCAAACTTCTTGGAAAACCAAGTCCCCACAGTTTTCAGGTGGGTGTGGAGGTAATGGGGTGCATATGTTGTGCATACCACCTCCTCATCCCTGTTAGAGAGCTTTTCCAACTTCAGAGAATGTGGCATTCCATGCTAACCAATCATTTGAAATTCTTGCAATAAATGAAAAAATAAACACAAAGCCAAGGATATAATTCAGCAAACTTCACTCCCAAATGAGACTGATCCAGATAGAAAGCAGATTTTCATATTTACTGTATGTGACAGCTGTAGGAATTAAATGAATCATCTCTCTATCTCTATCGCCTTGTTCCTCCTGTATGGATGTATCTATCCCTGGGGTTGTCTGTCTTCCCATTCCAGGAAGACAGATCAGTGTAGTTTCAATTATTAATTCCATGTTTGGATCACAGTAACACCAGTTCCAGTTCAGTGACCTGCAGTTCCTATTGATTTAAGTGATGAATTATCTACACTGCAATGTATTATTAACTTTATTTTGTCTTTTATCCCTTCTTCATTCATGCATCAAAATAATAAAGCACCACTCATGGGCTAAAAGGACCCATTTCCCACCTCACATTTCCCATAAGGGTGAAGCCGACACAAGCCAGGGAGGTAATTACACAGATCTGAGGGTGGGGAGACCAACATTTATTTTACCTGTGAATTCTTTATCTCAGCTCTGACTTGGGGAAGGGAGGTGGGGCAGGGATCTGAGCGGGAACGAAGGGGCCAAGGAGGGGAAGGCAAGCGAGCATGCCATCGTGGGAGAACAGAAGTGAAATTGCCTCAACCTGAAAGTTCCACTGCAGGGGATAACCTGCCTCTTGACTGCACTGACAATGACAGGAGGGTAAGCATGGGAGTGGCGGTGAGAGTGGGGCCTTGTAGAGGAGGTGAGGGAAGAGGACGTTGCCAGGTTTCCTGCAGTCTCTTTTAGACGGTTTTGCTTTCTGCCATAGTAAGACTTACATAGCAGGGGCAGGTTCCAGAGAGATGTGGAGTCTTGGATTTCCATCTGAAATGTGTTGGCCTTTTCCTGGATGAGAGCTGGCATACCAGCAGGATGCCCTACCTTGCTCAGGACAGACCATGTCCCATGCTGGCCAACTCTTCCTCTGCAGACTTTCCTTCTGTGCATTTGAATTAAAGATAAATCAGAAAGGGTGACTGTGTTTGGTTGGTGTCTGCTCACCAGTGCTCAGGCCTGGGATGGCTTTTGAGTGAGTATTGCTCTCAGCACTCTCTGGAGATGACTGGCACCTCCACCTGCAAGCTTTTCTTTTGCACCCTCCCTTTGAGTTTAGGTGCCCCACCCTACATTCTTTCAGTAAATTTCTTTCTTCCTTTAGTTAATTGGGTCTGGGTGTGTTTTGTTGCTTTCAGCCAGAGCCTGTGACTCAGCAGCCAAAGGCTATGGTTTTATTCTGAGTGCAGAGCCTCTGGGAGATAGGAAAGGCAGGGCGAGGGGCACAGAGCCTGTCTACACCTCTTACAGAGATCCAGCAACAGTCCCCTAAATGGACAGATGGGAGGGGGGGGGCAGGGAATAAATCCATGCTATGTTCAGTTGCTCCCATTTTTAGTTAGAATTGAACCCAACCTACAGTCCTGTCTGGACAACCGCCAAAGTCAGAGAGCTGGAGGAGACATGCCCTCCTGAAGAGAAGTGTGTCTTCAGACCACACGGCCTGGGCTCAACCACCCAGCCTATGAGCTAAGCCTTGAGTGGAAGGAGAGACACTCCAAGACCTCCCAGCTGGAAAGTGAAGGCAGAAATCCTAGCTGAGGAACCATCTCCACAGGTGGACCACTGGCAGATTACCTGCCGCTCATTCCCAGATCAAGCAGATCTGTAAATTTCCTCAAAAATGATGACCCCCATTCTGTCACTCAAAGTCCAAATAGGCCACAGGAGGCTTCCTGTAGCTGCTAATGCCCCCCTCCATTGATCTGACTGAGACACAACAGATGGCTCTTCTCTCCTCTCTTCTTCTCTCTTTCTCTTTCTGCTGCCACCTGGGCCAATTTTAAGGACCTTGACCTAAACATGTAACAGGTAGATTCTGAGTGTACCTGTCCACCTAGCACCATCACCCGAGGTTGAGAGCGGCCTAACAATGCAGGGAAATGGATTCTTTTTCTTTCCTGAACTTCACCAAATAAGGAGAGGGAGATCAGAAAACCACTGTGATTAGATTATATGTAAGAGGGTCAAAGATTAAAAATCCACTGCCTCTCATTATTAGTAGAGGGATGACAGATTCAGACCAGAGCACAGAAGAAAATACATTATTTCAAAACAGGATATGAAGCCCAGTCCCAGGTGATTAGTCTCTGCTAAGTAAATTTACTATCTAATCTTTTAACTGTCTCCCGAAATTGCAGGCCCAAGATTCTCTCCCTTGGCTGCAGGCTTAACCTTGGTGATGCTGCCATCTATGCAGAGCTTTATTACCTGTTAGTGGAATGGGGACTCATCTCATGGGGGTGAGGGTCTGGGGGTGGCCAGAGCAGAGGCACTGGTAAGCTAAATGTACTTCATAGTACAAACCATGTGTGCACCGACTGCAGAGCAACTCCACTGTAGGGAGGTCAGGACTGGCGGATGGGGAAATTGTCCCAGCTTTGGTTCCACAGCCAGGCCATCAACTGGGAGGTCATTCTTCAACATCACTTTGGCCTCATAGTGGGGGAAATTGGACTCTTCTCCTTCCCTTCCCTCAGCCCCAAGGGGCCAGAGAATTCCAAGCTCTGGGTTTGTCCTTAGAGCAAGAATGAACTTCAAAGCGTTGACTTCAAACCAATGCTGCTTTCCAGACCAAATGTCATTGGGCTGCACTGGAGCCCAAAGAGGATAAGATGAGCGCTTAGGGGCCAGACAGGCTCACAACACTCCCAGGTAGTGAGCAGGCAAATAAGGAACAGAACAGAGTGAAGAAGAGAATGTGTTTCTCAGTATCTTTCTTGGCTTGGACAGCACTGTCCACATGGAGCACAAGAATTGGAGTGGCTGAGGACATCAAACCCAGGACCCTTTCCTTTCCCTTCTTAGGAACTCTTTTTTTCTCCACTTCCCTATTTTCTCTTTGATTGTTTAGTCTAAAAGGCTGAACTGTGGCACAAAGAAAGTTCTCTTCAAGAATGAGTTTTCCAGAGAAAGCCTTTCAGAACGCGGCAGTGTGTGCGCAGCTCTGCTCGGCCGGCAGAATGGGGCATGTGTTTGCAGGAGGGGGCTGGGTGGAGCAGGACTCCCCGAAGGATTCCCAAGGTGCTCTGTTTGTGTGATTTATCCCTTCTGGAAAATCCAAACATACAAATGGGCCTGCTGCAAAAGCAAGAGCGGACTGGGGGGCTCGGCTTCCACCCAACGCTCAGTGCACACCACTCGCCCACGGTGGAGGCTTTCTCAAGGTTGACCTTGGTAGGTTGTAACCAAAATGGGAGGCAGCACAGCTTTGCTGTGGATCGTTGGCAACCCCACCCCCAGGTCCTCTTTGGCTTCCTTCACATAGATCCCTTGGGTGGGAGGGAGCAGAGCACAAAGGAATCCAAGCTCCTGGGATGTCAGAACAGGACACTGTCCTTCCTTTCCCCCACAAGCAAAAGCACAGCTGTGAGCCTCTCTCCTCTTAGGGAAACAGATGTAATCCTCAGAATCTGACTCAAATCCTTAGTGCTTTTCACCTACCAACCATTTGTTCCAGGAAGGTTTGTTCACAGGTCTAGTGCAGAAGCGCTATGCCAGTTCTGCATGCCTTTGAGATTCCAGACCCTGCATTCTCTCCTCTCTGCCTGAAATGTGCTATGGAGCAGTGCCCGGCTTCTGAGACTCGTGTCAAAGTTGATGGGGATGGTGGATAGTGAAATGAATTAGATCCTCATACACATTCCAAAATAACTGAGGGGAAGGCCATTTCCGAAGCCAGGTACAGTGCTGTAGGCTTGAAATGGGTTTCATTTGACCTCCAAACGGTCCTTGCATGAGGATAGTTGGCTTTACTTTCATCCTGATATGATATCAAGGAATTTAGGCTCAGACAGTGGCCATCCTTTGCAAAGGTCACCAGTGCAGGGAGCATCAGAATGATGTGGGGCAGGCACAAAGCCTGACACCCCAAGCCCAAGTTCCTCCTCCCTCCCATTCTATTTTTCAATCTGGGTAGTTGTAAGAACACCCCGGAATTTTCCGTGGGCTTTGATCCAGCTTTACAAGCCTACATACAGACTTACTTTAAAGAAATAATTATGATAGCAGACAAAGGTATATGTTTGTAAGGAAGTACAGTCAGACTGTAGATTAGAGAAAAATAATTTCTCTTATGTTACAGGTGAAACAAAGTATTGTGTCTTTAAAAGGGGCAACTATGTAATCATTCAGAGCACTAGAGCAGAATTCTTAATGATATGCAGAATGTTTGTTTTTCAGGTTAAGTAAAAAAAAAAATGGTTATAATAACCAAATGTCCATCAAAAGTAGTGGTTACATCCATTTGGGTATATCTATACTGTGAGATACCATGAAGCTAAGGAAAAGAACAGTTTGGTTCTGTACAGTTCTTCTGATTTAGAAGGAGTTCTTCATTTTGCTAAATTACATTTTTCATAAAAAGATATTTTAAATAAGAAAAAAAGGGTTGAAAAGAATTTTCTGCAGTTGTGTTCAGGGCACTGTTTGGAAACTGTCTCAGTGTACGCTTTTGTTTTGATGGGAGGGCTGCTGGTATCCCAGCTGAGCACAAGGGCTGATGTTTGTCAGGATCCACATAATCTCAACTGTACATTGGTTTATTCATCAATATGCACTTGGCCCATTGTGTGATTGTTACGGTTTGTCTCTAGATGTCCCCCAAAGCCTCATATAGTCCTTGGGGTGAGTTTCTAGTTTGTGATCCAGTGCTGGAATTATGGGTGTAAGTGCTGCTGGGATTATGGGTGTGAGGGCTACACCTGCAGATAACCAGAATGTTATATAAGGCCGAGAGAGAGGTCGGCCCCCACTGCAAGCCGCTGCTGCTGCTCCTCCCCTTCTGCTCTTGCTGTTTTGTTGTTTTCTGCCACCGTGAACTGCTGCCCTCTGCCATGTGCCACTCTGCCTTGGAGCCAGCCAAGTATGGACTGAAACCTCTACAAACTATGAACTAAATAAACCTTTTCTTTCTTATTTTTGGGTATCAGGGATTTTGTCCCAGCAGTAAGTGAAAAGTAACTGAGATACTGATATAGACCCAAAGGCATCTGACTGTGTAATAGTTTGGATTTTTGTAAACAGAGAGTTTCAAGAGGGCAGTGATCAGATCTCAATAGAAAGGCAAAGACACAAATTTCTGGGACCATGCTAAGGTCTGGGGATGCTGAGGAAGCAGGGGAATAATTTCTTCTCATAACAGATTGTGCCAATGGCTATGGTAGTTGTTCCCCATAGAATCCCTCTCTTATATCTATTATGATAAGATAAAACAAAACAAAACAAAATGAATCATCAGCCCAAGGAGCTGAGAACAGCCAACAGCAGACGCTGATCTTCCCAACATCTCTGACTCTAATTACTGTAGATCACAGGGAAGAGGTTCCCGAGGACCCCAGGCACGCATGTTGCACCTCGCCTCCCCTTTACTATTATAACCCTAAGTCTTAATTTCCCCTCCATCCATAACTTATTGCCTGAATTCTAAAATATATCATCTGCTCTCATATCCCTCTGATAAATGGTTTGAATCACTGTCATGTATTATTTTTTAGAGGCCTGGCTTATTGTATCAAAGATATCTGGTTTCCCAAGAACCTTCTGGGGCCCTGTATATTTTAGGGCAGTGAAGGCAGGTCCTGGGGCCAATTCCCCACCACTCTTACATGGTCTTAGCAGTCCATGACGTGTTGTTACTGGTCCCTGATGTCATTAACATAGAAGCTAAGAGTAATTGATCAGAAACTTTGACCAGAATTTCATATCGCCACACCCCTGTACATTAATCACAAACAAATCTTTTCTATGACCCATATGCATGATTTTGTAACACTTTTCCTTTTACCACTTATGTACATTCTAACCATATTTTTTGAAACGTAAGTTGACATTTGTTTAATTGAATGATTAAGGATTTGAGCTTCTACTGTGTATGTCTTTATTTCATTTTTCTAGTAAGTCATTTTTTCTTGCATTCTACAAATACTTAGTCTACAGGTTGGAGATTTCAGGATGATGATAGATAACAACAATGCACTTTATATTCCAAAAAGCTAGAAGAAAGGAATTTGTTTTCATCATAAAAATGATCAAAGTTTGAATGTTATACAAGATTTTCAAGTGCTAGAATATCACACGGCCCCTAATAAGTGTATACAGGTTTTGGACATCAGGTAGAATAATAAATTTAAATTATAGGAGACACGTCTGTCTCCAGAGATGCTTGTAGGAGCACCACGAAGGCTTGAGCTTGTGACTCACGAGCTCGGTCCTTCTAGACTTAATGGAGATGATCAAAACTCAAACAGGGCTGGCTCTGGGGTGCAGCTTTGTTTCTGAGCTCAAGTTTAAGCTCACTGGAGCTTTGAAGGACGATCAGGACGCTCTTAGAAACTCTGCACAAAGTGACGGTAGGTGGCAGACTGAGAGAATGTGGGTGCACAATCTCCTTGCTTTGTGCCCCGCTGCCTTTTCTATCCTCATTTCAGGCAGTCATTCCCCTCAGTGTATCGTGTATCACCTTACAATTCTACACCAACTTTTTGGTCTGTATAATGGTACCCAGGAATATTGAAACTTTATTTTAAATAATCTGCGCTATTAAAAAACTTACACAAAAATTGAGGAGGATTAGGTTTTGCTGCCCATAGTTTTATTTCTTTCGAGGGCAGACATTCATACATTTTAAGCCAAACTATCTAAGCCTCTGAATCATCAAAACTGACAGGCCAGAAGGAGTCATACTGCTGTCCTGGTGTCTAGGCAGTGGCTGGCCCATCTTGAGCCACACTTCTTTTTGCATCTGTAATGGATTTAAATGTCAAAAGGCCAAGTTAAATTTCCTGCAATCTGCTGGCTCTAGAGAACTTAGGGATTCGCTTTCTGTCCAATAAAATGCCCCTATTTGCAAAATTCCATAAGCCTTATCCCCAGGTAAACTTAAAGCCAGGGATTTCCCTGTCTGGTGCCAGTTTATCTTTTGCCACAAATCAATAGTGGGTTAGTGCTACCATCCTCATCACTTAGATCTTGTAAGGTGGGGGGAAAATGTCTTCTTCATCAGGGGCCTCACAGATTTCATTGGACCTTTGTTGTCTCCTTTCACTGTCTCCAGCGTCCTCTGGGGGAAATGACACAGGGTGGCAGAGGGGGCGAAGAGTGCGGCCCACTGCCGCTTGGCTCCTGAGTGAGCATGTGCACCTCCTGCTTGCCTCAGTTTCACACATGCAAAGCAAGGGAACCTAGCTCCTGGGAGTGTATTAAAAATTATGACGTGTGCATGGGGTAGATAATATAAATCAGTTACTATAATTATTTACATATTAGAAGAAGTAAAAGCTATTTTTTGATGTGTGTGATGTGGGCAGAGGAATCATAAAGTTTTCCTTTCCTAAATGAACCAAGATCCTCCAATTTGAATTTCAGATTGGAGCTACGTTAGGCCATTTTCCTTATTAAACAGAGGCCAAGAAAGAAAGCAAAGAATTAGAGAGGTCGGTAGAAAAAATAATGTACCCCACAAGGGCAGATAGTATAAGATGCACTTGCAACAAACCAGAATATTATTTGTCTTTGAAACCAAGTACCAGAAGATGAAAAACCGTAGTTGCAGAACGTTTACAAAAGTCCCAAGGGAGAACGGAATAAGCAAATCTCCAGTTGGAGGGGCTGGTGGGGCGAGTATGCGCAGGAGTAAGAGCGCTGCCCTGGGACCAGCTGTGTTGCTGCCTCAGATTCATTTTTCTCTTGGAGGAGGGACCTGGTTATTCAATCTGAGTCTCCTAAGTGAGAACCAGCTACCCCCTCGGATTTTCCGAATTTAGTTAAGTCCCCTGGCATGCTCCCCGTCAATACTCTCGCTGGCTCCGTCTTTTAATGGTGATGGCCAATGATCGTCAAGGGACTGGGGGGGGGGCGGGAGCGAGCTGACGTACAGGGGCAGCAGAGGTCGCCTTCGGGGCCTTGCGATAGCCTGGTGACACTGCAGGGGCACTGTTGGTGGCTTACTGCAAGAGAGAATGTGGGTGCAGAATCTCTTACTGCAAGAGAGAATGTGGGTGCAAAGGTGTCAGGGTCACTCTGAAAGCCACTTGCGTGCACTACTTTTTGGTGAGAGAGAGAGAGAGAGAGACAGACAGACAGACAGACAGACAGACAGACAGACAGAGAGAGAGAGAGATTTACACTGAGTTTTGCTCCTGAATGGCGCAACAGTGGGAGTATAACAGCAACGTCTCAAACTCAGGTTTGCTGAATTACTGCAGGAGCGCCTCTGGAAAGTGCTAGGCGTTCTTATTAATCAAGTCCATGAGTCCACGGGGCAAAGCTGTACTCTTGGTGATATAATTAGGGTCTTGGCTGCCCAAACCCTTAGCTCACTGCCTCACGCTGGTAGGCAGCGATTTCCTCCTCCGCGGTTTCCTGCACAGTCCCACATGCCCCGCTTGTGGCCACAAGGTGGCAGCCTGTCCATTACAGAGGGAGCTCCTAGTTCTAAAAAAGAGAGACAAAGTTGAAGATAACTTACTCTTCGTTTTCCTTTTCGGTAGTGCTGGTGGAACGGTAAAAATTCTCACAGGTTCCTTATTCTGTTTCTGAGTTTACTATCAGTACACATTTGCATGAAGCAGATTCAAGAAGCCAACTGAACCTCGAAGTATTCCTTCCGAGGAGTGTGGTTGGCACCTGTCCCCTCCCCCCGTGGCTCGGCCATCAGCCAGGCTCCACTTGAGTTTAGCAATCCCGTTGTGCGCCTCTGTGAAGTGTCACGGAAGCTCACACACCCAAGGTGACCGCTTTGTTTTACATGGAAAATCCTGCGTCCCGGAAAAATCCTAGGCAAATAGGAATGGTTAGCCACCCTGGGATATCCCTGCCATCCTCTGACTGTAACACAACAAATGTACTTCTCCTGCTTGCCAGTGACACGAGTCACAATTTCCCAACACCTCAGTATAATTCTACATTCAGAAGGGAACACAGACAACCACTGAGATTCTCCAGGGTGGAGAATAGGGTAGACCTGTCCGCGTTACCTGCTGCTGTGGCTGGGAAAGATCTAGAATATTAAGTCTCCTCCACAGTTCTTTTAGGAGCTTTCAGTCCCTTTGCAACTATAAGGGTCAGAAAGAGGATGTGTCTGGTGTCCTAGACATTCCCTGCAAAGAACTTCAGGGACACAGCAAACTCCACGCAGGATGCAGGGAGACCAGAAGGTCACACTTCAAGCACAATTGCAGTCCGGGACTACAGGCTGGAACTAATGTGCGCCCCACAACTCGCACATGTTACAGATGAGGGTGTGTACTAGACCCTGGATTGAGAATCTTCTGGGATGTCACTGTGGAATGACAGGTCTACTGGGAGGCTTCCCAGGGGCCAGCAGGGCTCTACTGGGCCAAGGCAGCCTTCCTGGATTTGCCTCCAGGGAAAACAATGAGGCCACCTCCCTAGCACTCTCTTTGGCGCTTTCTCCACCTCTACCTTGCCAGCTGTTTGCCCTCACTGTTCACTTCAGAAAGCAACATTTTCTGGATTTATTTTCATTAACAAATCCTGCTGGAGCAAAGCCCTGCTCTCAGTGCCACTGGACGTTTCCATCTTCCTGGTGCTGAACTGATTTGCCTCCGAGACACAGTACTGCATTCAAGTGTTTTATTAGATAGCTCAGCAGAATATGGAAACACTTTGCAAAACAGGCAGAAGAATGCTGGTTTCACAAAGCCAGGAAGCCATTCATGTTTGAATATGCGAAGTACACAGCCTTAGAAAATGATGATTTGTGTTGATGTTGTCATAATTTCGGGTTAAAACTTTTTCACAAAACACAATTCTCATTAGTAACAAAAATTTGGTTTCCAAAATCCACAAGAAAAATCCTCCGAGAGAAGGGAACTAACCCAAGCAATTCTTCAGGTTAGACGATGAACGACAAACTCTGGAGCTAGCACCTGAATGGGACTTGCTAGGATCACAGGAGAGACTTCCCAGCGGGTTGGTAGGGTTTGCTGCAACCATATCTCTCTTCTCCGGGTCAGCACCCATATCTGAGCAGACCCTAACAAGGGGAAGGGGGCTGGGTGACAAGGTACTGCTAAGCACTACACATCTAATATAATTAGGAACATTCTAGATATGAGCTACTGCACCCTAAAAGAGCCAGGCAAATCTGAGTTGTAAGCCCTACCCATAAACACAGAAAGAGCAGATTCAAACTGCAAGTTGATTAACACTAATCTTAAAATAAGAAATCCAAAATGCTTCCAAATCTGTAATGTTTTGAGCATCAATAGAATACCACAAGTAAGAATTCTACACCTGACCTCATGTGATAGGTGCAGACACCCTAGAAATAGCGTACAAAATTACCTTCAAGTTCTGGATATAAATTGTGCCCAAATTGTATATAAATTTCATATTTAGATTCGCATCTCCTCCCAAGATCTCATGTATGTATAAGTATTCATTCTAAAACCTGAAAAATTCAAAATCAGACCACTTCTGATCCCAAGCATTTATTTATTTATTTATTTATTTGTTACAAGACCTTGCTATGCAGCTCAGACTCATAGCAAGCCTCCTGCCTCAGCTTCCTCAGTGCTGAGACTTTAGGAGTGTGCCACCATGCCCAGTTTTGGTGGCTACCTTGGTGCAGGGCCAGCATAGCATGCAATACCGGGGATTGAACTCAGGTCCTTGCACTTGCCAGGCAAGTACTTAGACATCGAGCTATCTCCCTGGCCCATCCCTAACATTTCAGATAAAGACTATTCAACCCGCACTGCAGCCCAGTTAAGTGAGAAGCACTGGCCTCACAGCTGTAGTAAAATGTGAGGACCAGAGTGACTGTGCTAAGAAACCAAGATAAGGGCAGGCCAGATAGCTCAGTGGATTAAAGCACACAGGGGCAGAGGGTTCAAACCCTGGTGTGCTGTGCCAGCCCCGCCCCCAGGGCATGCTGAGACAGCAATTGAGACTGAATGTGGTGGCACGCACCTGTAATCCTAGCACTTAGGAGGGTGAAAACAGGAGGATCACTATGAGTTGGATCTGTGTAGTGAGACCCTATAGATCCTGTACTAAAAAAAAAAAAAAAGAAAGAAAGAAAGAAAGAAAAAAAAAAGCAAAGAAAAAGAAACAGATATAATCAGGCAGCCTCATCTAAGGCAACCCTGAACAAGGCACTTGCTGCCTGAGGGTCCTATTCCTCTACAAAGTGACAGAGTAAGGTGGGAAGTCTTCTGAAGTCCCCTTGATGGCTACCATCCTGTGAATAAGTCCATAGCTGTCATGTTTCAATCAAGATGTTAAGCTGAGTAATAGGAATGTCCAGGTCCACACCATAATAATTCCATGCCTATCTCTCCACTATGTATCAGGGTTCAGGACAGTGCCCTGGGCTCAGACCAGCAGGCAAATTCTTCAGTCCTTGGTCCTAAAGCTGGGACAGGAATGGGCTTGGCCAATGAGTAGACAGCAGTCCAGCTCAGTTAGGGCTGCTGCTTAGGGGCCTGTCAGGAAGTCCAGCCTGTGCACGAGGCGAGTGCAGTCTTGTGGCACATCACCTTGTAGCCTTTTGTTTCCTGACTGATTTAAGTAAAAGGAGACAGCAAAAGAGGACCGAAGAGACTGGGACAGGGAAAGAGACTCTAACTTCATAATGCTTATAGGAAGCCTTTTTTTTTTTTTTTTTTGTGGCCAGCTCAGCCCACCCTGAGGGAGGGGCTGGCACTGTACGTGGTGCTGGGGATTGAAGTGCAGTCCCTGCGTGCTTGCCTAAGCAGGCGTTTTAGACTGCTGAGCTGTCTCATTGGCCAAAGCCTTTTGTTTTCGTGCTAGACACTTTTTGGTTTGTTTGGTTGTTGTAGATTCTTGAAATTCTTTATCATTTATTGACATCTATCAATTATTAACTGCTAAATGGCAGAACTCTAGACTAAGCATTCACTTGCATTATCTTTTATTTGTCACTCCTGCCTTGTGAGACGGAATTGTCATCTTGATCCTGTAAAAGGGGGTGGGAGGGAAACACACGAGGTAAAGCGATCTATTCAGCATTGCACCACGATCAGCCAGCACAGCTGCCACAGGCTGTGTTAGACACTCTTGGAGCAATTGCTTCACAACAAGAATTCATACTGAACCGATCCTTTCCCAGGGGTGAGGATGCGCCAAGGAGTGAGTGGTGCTGTCACAGAGGCTGTCTGCTCTCACGCTTCCCAAAGTTATAAAGCAGGCTCTACTCGCATGCCCATTTTACAGCTAAGGACACAGAGGTTCTGTGGGTTCAAAAGGAAGAGGTGGTAGGACCAGGGGTTGAACCAGCCTGAGATCTCTGCTTCTACCAGCTTGTGTGGTGTCACCTGCCTCGTGGCCAGGCGATCAGAAGTCCTGTAGGCCAGGCTCAGGAGAGTCCTGGCAGCCTTGGTGTGTGCAGCAAGCCCTCCAGGAGAGGGGCTGAGCTGCTCCTTTTGTCTTCCTTTGCCAGAAGGAAACCCACAGCTGGGGCTGGAGAAGGGCTGGCCCAGAGCACGCAGAGCTGCAGTGACCATCAGAGCCCCAGGGCACGCCCCCGTGGGACTCCCATGAAAATTCTTCTCAGTCTTCCTAGAATTGTTGCCACAATTGCTTGTCCTTTGCAGCCTGCCTTGAGCCTGGAGGCCACCCGTAGGGGTGGAGGCAGTACTCTGCTTAGGCTTTTGGGAGGAGAGGCCCCTTGGCTGGCAGGCACTCTTTTTTTTTTTTTTTTTTTTTTAAATTTAAAAGCAAAGTAAACAGCAATATAAAAGGGCCCATATAAGAACTCAGTGTGCAAGGAGGACCTGCCTCAGGCAAATTTTTCTAATTTTCCTGAAAACATGCATTTTAACCTTTGGCCCAAAGCCAATGCATTTGCCATTGAACTTAACCCCTCTCCCCACCAGCCCCTGAGCCACTATGCCTGGGCTGAGAAGTGGCTCCTTGCAGAAATGAGAATGACCCCCCACATTTTTACACTTTATAGAGGCTGGCAGAGGTTTTTCCTATTTCCTTGTTCTAGCCAACAAGTCCATGGACGTTATATGTGGTGCAAGGCATCTTTTTAAACTGCATGGGGAGAAGGTGGAGGGTGGGGTGTGTGTGTGTGTGTGTGTGTGTGTGTGTGCTGTGTGTAGGGTTGAGGACAGATGCAAAGACCCACAACTACATTCAAAAAGGAAAAAATAATTATGATGACTCAGAATCCTGTGGAATTCTTCTAAGGTTCATTTTAATTTAATGGGAGTGCTAATTAGCTCGATTGGTAAATAGGTTTTTGTTTATTTTTTTTCCTGTAAATATAATTATAGCTTGAACCTTATGGATAGAGCCTCTACATCTTCCAGTGGTCTTCAAACTCTTTGAAAGCAATGGCAGCTTCTGTCAAATAGGGTCGTACTCCGAGCCACAGTAAAAAGAACAGAAGAAAACAGAAGTTTTCTGGCCTGAATGGGAAGCAGGCCTTGGGCCCTCTCACTAGATATCTCACCCTCCTGCTGCCCTCTGCTCAGCTCCTGGAGTGTCCTGCAAAATCCTACGGGCCCGAAGGGACACAGTTCAAAACACTCTATTGTGAATGAATCGCTGTTCTTTGGAACATATTTCCTACTCACTGCCTCCAAGGCTTGCTGAATGGAAAAGATGCACCGTGGTTGTAGATCCCAGTGGCATTTGCAGGTCCATTTTCAGGAAGTGGATGCAGCCTCCCCATTCTGGAAGGTGCCAGCAGGGAGCAGCCACCATCCTACACGTGCAGAACAATGTCCCCAGAGTTAGCACGAGCTTCATGGTACTCTCTTTATGGAAAGGATGATAGGATTGACCCTGAGCCAACCAGGGAGGGCCTAGCTTGTGGGTGCCTAGGAGGTATGCATGTTTGAAAGCTGGGAAATCCATGCTCTTGGGTTGACTCTTTTAGGCCAACATAAAATTACTCCTTGTGTACTCCTTCTAAGACTCAGGTCCAACGGTGAGGATTTAACCTCCCTATCTCCTAAGAGATGGAACACAATAACACGGTGAACTGGTACACCAGCCAAAAGTAGAATAACCAGGTCTTGAGGGGCCACCAACTCAAGGGGCCACCAACCCAGCTTTAGCTCAGGCTCCCGAGGTTGGGCCGAGAGCTCCAGTGTGTGTGTCCTCACCTACACAGGCCTTGTGCACGAGCTTACTCCCAAGGATCCTGCCCTTGCTTCTCAGAAAGGTCCCCTGAAACCCACATACAGACATGAAGAATGGGCCAGCAGGAAGTAAAGGCCAAGGCCCAAAGGCTGCTGGTGGCCAGGCGCCCTGGGCTCCACTGGGTGGGTGGCTTCCCAGGGCCATTACGCAGAAGGAATGTTCTAGTCTTAGAACAATTCTCCATTGTAAATGACTACAGCTTTTCTATATCTGTATTAGAATTTATAAAAAGAGTTTTTGCCTTTCCATGTACTATGTAATCAATTAGAAAAATCCTGACTAAATGATGAAAGTCAGGCAATAAATACAAGAAAAAAAAGTAATGATTGTAATAGAAATTCTTCTATAGAAATATAGAAATCTGTAGTGATTGAGCTACATAAACAAATTATTCTACTTTCTTCCTGTTCCAGGCAAGTGCTTGGATTTCTCTTGATGTTATATAAAAAATAAACACATTAAAAAACCAAAATGATCTATAGAATTTCAGTTTCCAGAAGTTGCCGCTTGATGGCCTCTAGAGTCCCTGCGATGCTCAGGAAGGTTGTGGGAAGATGCAGGTGAGAAATCAAGAGCCAGAGTTCTAGATGTGGCTTGGTCCCCACTTGGACAGCTGTGTGGCTTGAAGACAACACAGTGGAAAAGAAAAAGTTTAGGAGGCCACCTACAGACACCCTCACCCCAGAGGCTTGGGATGGGGAAGGCTGGAGGCTCCTTGACAGAGTCTGGAGCCCCATGGATTGCAAGACTCATAACCCTGCAGAGGAGTAAATGGGACTTTCGGTGCTGGGGGATGAAACCATGCTAGGCTGCTAGGGCTGGCTCCCACCCTCTCTGAGAGCTGCCTGAGAAATGCTGAGATGCAAAGGCATCTTGTAGAGCCCTACAGTAAAAAGGCATTGAGTTTTACATAGTCCTAGATGTTAACCTTCCGTACTTTCCTGCCTGGACCTTCTTCATATCCCACAAAGGCGAAAGAGTCCATTCCAGGCTTCGGTTACCTGAGGATCTCAGTCTCTTCCTGCTCCCTGCCAAATACTCACTTCCTCAACCATACAAACGCCATGTCAACCGCTATGGCTCCTTTCTCTCTGGGATCATATGGTGACGAATCAAGTGGGATCAGGTTGGCTGGCATGTCCTAAGTGGGCTGGCCCTTCACATTAGTGGCAGCTGGGACAGTGGGCTCCGTGGAAAACACATGGGAGAAAAATTGCTTCTGAAGATACACTTTTTGCTCTTCTCATTATTACCTTAAAATCATAGTGTAACAGCTATATAGCATTACTGATATTTTGGCATTATTAGTCCTCACAGGATGCTGTAAAGTGTACAAGGGGTTGTGCATGGTTCTTTTCAAATGTTATGCCATTTTATATAAGGGATTCAACATCCATGGCTTTCGGTATCCATGAGCGGCTTTATGGATACTTGGGGATGCCTATAATACCCAATGCTCTTTAAGTCCTCCTACATAGGCATCTATTTGCATGTGCAGTAGTCCCTTCCCAGTCACAGCTCTCTCCAAAATCTTCCAAAATCTCAGTTACCTAAATAGTCAATCACCATCTGAAAACGTTATAGGGAAAATTCCATAAATAATTAATACATTTTAAATCACTTGCTATAGCTGTATAAATCTCATGTCATCCAATGCCATCCAACGCCATCCAACGTAGACATTAATTCTCTTTTTCAGAGTTTCCACACTGTCGAGTATGTTCCTGCCCATCAGTCACTGAATAGCCTTCTTGGTCCTGTGATCACCTGTTGCAATATTACAGCCTTATGTTCCTGTTTCCCTGATACAGTATCCTAATCCTACACCACAAAACCTCAAGCCCTCCCTTTAGATCAATATGCAGGCACTGTATCACCTCACATTGCTATAAGAAGGGTGAACTCAGATATTTTGAGGGGGCAGGGAGACAAAGATTATATATACACA
This sequence comes from Octodon degus, assembly GCF_000260255.1. Classification (NCBI taxonomy): domain Eukaryota; kingdom Metazoa; phylum Chordata; class Mammalia; order Rodentia; family Octodontidae; genus Octodon; species Octodon degus. The sequence goes on along the minus strand of NW_004524661.1, from coordinate 5,376,742 downwards.
ACTTTCTAAAAAATCTTTTATTTATTTATTTGCTACAGGGTCTCACTATGTGGCTCAGACTCACAGTGATCCTCTTGTTGTAGCCTCTCCAACACTGGGATTACAGGTGTGTGCCACCATACCTGGTTTTTGTGGCAGGCGCAGCATGCGATCGATACTAGGGATTGAACCCAGGTTCTTGTGCTTGCCAGGCATGTTCTTAGATTGCCATGCTATCTCTCCCGCCTATATACAACTTTTTTCATTGCTATATATTATTATGATTATTCTTATAGCAGTTAATCTCTTACTGTGCATAATTTTAGTACCTTGAATGTTTTGTACTGTTGGGAATCAAATGCAGGGCCTCACTACCACTGAGCTACCCCCTCAGCCTATACCTAATTCATAAATTAAATGTTATCAGAGGTCTGTATGTACAGGGAAAAAACCATGTGTAGGGGTCAATACCATCTGCAACTGGTCATCCACACGTGCTCTTGGTATACATCCTCCATGGAGAGTTGAGGGGTGGGAGACCCTGTTGTCTTACTTAGAGCTTACAGCAAACCAATGAAGTTAGCAGCTTTTATTCTTCTCACTTTTACACACAGGATTTCAAGAAAAGGGAAAACTTGTATCTCGTCTGAGATCACATAATTGGTATATGATAGAGGCCAGATGCAAACCATGTAGCCTTGCTTATGGGTCCTTCTTTTACTCAGGCCACTCAGTGTAGCATGTGCCTATACTTCTGGGTCATCACAAAGCCACTGAGCAAGGTAGCAGAGTGAGAAACTAAACCGAATCCCTGCAACCACAGCAGAAAAAATTCCAACAGGAGCTGTGAGAGGCTGGGCTAGGAAGGGTGTGTATGTGCCTGTGTAACACACCAGGGGAAAACTAGCCACTTTGATCCCCTAGAGGTCAGTGGGATTCTGCTATCAAATTAATTACATCATTTTCATACATACTTACAGTTCGTGTCTAGTTCTAATTGTGGTACCTTAGTCATGGTTTGGACACATGAATACTAAGCCTAGTTTGTTTTCCCTAGTACTGAATGATTAAGTGATGAAAGAAAGCTATTTGAACGGTGTTAGTTGGTGGCGGGGGTGGGGGGTAGATTGTGGCAGATCTGTTAGAAAGTGAGAATCACCACTATCAAGAAGGCTCTTTTCCTGAGAAGAGTCATTTGACTCATTTGCAAAACAGACGATTCTCATTAGGCTAAGGAAGTCAGTTCCTAGAGAATGGAAACTTGGGGTCCTTGATAGCAGCTTTCCTTGCCACCTCTCCAGCCCTGCTTTTGGTCTGATTGCTTACTTGCTACACCAGCATCAAGCCAGCACCTTGTCTCCTTTACCAGGCCCAGCTCCAAGGCAGCCAGGCCAAGAGCTCACTGACCACTGTGCTTCCACTCTTACCAAACGTCAGAGCTATGGCTGACTTCCCAGAGAAGGCCAGCAACTGGAGCCGATGTCTGCCTTGCAAGTATTCACTCCGGATCCTTCTGATTGACCTTGAGCTACCACATTACCCACTCCCCAAGATTAACTGGCGACTGATTGTCAGTACAGATGGACATCCAACCCCGGGCCTCTCGGTGCAGTTGTAGACCCAAGAGAGGGGCAGGCACAGATAAAGACTACAGTGGCAGTTGAGACAGAGGAAGGTCTGAGTAGATTCTGCAGCTGGGAGCAGCTTGTCACTTGTGGGGATGTCTTTGCCCTTTTAGGTGAAGGGAGAGCAACCCAAAGGCATTTGATCACAAGTACATCCCTTCCAGAGCTTGCTTTCATCTCCTGAAAGACCCATAATTTATCTCGGTCGAAATCAACAGAGTGTGTGTGAGCTACAAAGTACCCTTTCTCATTTCATGCTAGGGTGACATAAAATAGTTTCATTATATGAATGGGAGAATAGAAGACAACTGGGGCTAAAGTTTCATTGCTAATAAACATTTAGAGATTTTTTTCTAGGAATATATCCCCCACCCATATAAGAGAAATAATCTGTGAATGCCAGTGACCCCAGGCTTTCTGAGATACATTTGTGGCATGGCATGACTACAATGTCAAGCTCCTTTGTGAGACCACAGTTGGTGCACTTTCCCCAAAGTACCAAAATTCAGAAAGCCTGAGGGAAACTTGGACCACCATGACACCCAGCAACTCTTGGCTTCTAGGAATCACCAGCTAAATGTTACAGCAGCCTTTAATGGCCTTAAGGCCTGTGATATGTGGTTACATCACTCTTGGTGTGAGGCACTTCATACAATCCCCAGATGGGCTAAAAGGAAGAGATGGCTCTGATGATGAGGGACCCAGTGATTTTAGGGTCTATGCTGGTATGAAGAAACAGGCAAGTTCAGGCCTGCTTATGAGGTGGCTTTCCTGAGCTGGGAGTGATGTGTACAAGAGTCTGGCTCAGGCTCTGCTCCAGTATGAGACCCTCTCAGACTGTACAGGCTATCAGATGACCCTGCAGCTTTGCTCTTTGGTTAGGACATGCTGTGAAACAAGGGCAGAGCACTCCCAAGGAGTCATGGTGGAAAAGAGGAACTATCTGCCTCATGGACAAAGAAACCTCAGTTTCCTTGTGCCCCTTATTCCTATCCTAGAGGCCGTCAACTTTACACCCAGTAAGCTAGAGGATGCGAAGTGCTGCCAGGCCCTTCCCTAGGAGTAACACACTGGTTCAGACACGCTTCTTGGAAACTGGTGCCTGGATATGTCATACTACAGTTTAGGGAAAGCTGGGCTCAGGGCCTCTGCTGCTGTGGATAACTGGAGAGATGAGCCTTTTTACTAAAAACTACAGTCTCAGGTAAGGTTAATTAGGTCAGTGGGTTCAGTGTCTGTTTTGAGCTCTGTTGATTTTTGTATCTCTCCCTCCCCACCCTTATTGGGACAGAATGCAATTTTTTTAATACCACCTGGAAAGTGGGTTTGGGGCTCTGGGCCTACTGACCATTGAGTGCTTTTAGGAAAGAACAGGATTTAAGGAAGATGAAGAATAGCTTGGAAAATTGGCTGCAAGGGGCTTCTTTCCTCCAAATGTGATAGGGAAGCTGGGGAGGTGAATGGGTCCCAAGGATTTAGGAAAGGCCCTGTATGTCCTTGCTGAGCCCAAGAGACAAGGAACCATCCCTGGGGGATCACAGCTATGTGACCTTCTAAAGACCATGTCCCAAATTCCCTTTTCCAGCAGAGCCACACAAAACAGAGATGCTGTGTTCCAAGAGACCTCAGTAGGCCTTAGCAAGGGGCAAACAGGACCAGCCATTCTTTGTTTCTAGGCACCATGCAGATGCCTAACTCTGCTGAAAAGGATGTCCGGAATGAGAGGAAGGAGCAATCTCTGATAGTGAGTGACAAATTTCCAACCAGCCTGTAAGATGGAGTGAAAGCCAATTCTGTCCCGGGCCCTTTGTATCCTCTTTGGTTGTGTCTTTGGTGTCTATGGACTAGTAGCTCTATCTTCCCGAACTTGTGGCCAATTTTTTTCTTTCTTTTTCTTGCTTCTCATCGCTCCCTTCTCCTCCCCTTTCATATTTAAATGTGGCTGTAAGCTCTTAGTAATAAATTATAGGAACCACAGAGGACATAGGGATGGCTCTGGACTCACCGTGTTTCAAGAAGAAAAGTCATTGATTGATTATCTCTAGACTAAAAAGTCACCAGAAAATGTAGGCAAAGAATGAAGTACTGTACTTTGCCATGGATTAAAGGGTGCATCCAGGAAACTTCCTTTCAGTCTTTTTAATTTTAGAAGTAACTGCAACTGTCTCCAAAATGCCAGCAAAAGGATCTCTCTTATATGCAGTATTGTTTTAGCTAAAACTTGAAACAAGCTTACTTGCCTATTTTTAATGTTCTGCATCAGAGTTGGCTACCACTCCAATCTGCTAAGGAGCTCTGAAGGCTAACTAGAGAACTGGGCTCTTAACATGGTCTCTAAGCCAGCAGCAACAGCAGCAACATCACCTTGCAACTTTTTAGAAATGCACACCCTAGAGCCCCACTCCAGATGGGTAAGATCTGATTCCCAGGAGACAGCCCGGGAATCTGGATTTTAATGTCTTTCAGAAGGTGCTGGTCAAGCTTCCAAATATGTGAGCCACTGGAGGGGCATGCTGTGAGTCCTGGCTCTGGAGTCACGAAAGCCTGCCTTTGAGTCCATATCTGAAGTCTGACACTCTACCCTGTGCTACTACCTTCATTTTTCTTAGCCTCATTTTCTGAGTTGATAAATAATAATAATCATGCCCATCTCATACAGGTCAAATAGAAAATGATAGCTACTCAGAACCTGATGTTGGTACTTTGGGGGTGCTGTGTGATAGATAATCAATTGTATGCTGATCCCTTTCCAAGATGCAGGCCAGCATGAATCAGGCAGATGGAGACTGCAGCATTGCCCTCATGGCTGGTAAAGCTGATCTGAAACAGAAAATTCAGAAGACCCACCACTGAACTTCCTAGGGTTGTCTCCTGCAAATGTTGGACAAAGCTAGGGATCTACAGAGGAGGCATACACATGAACCACTGCTTCAAGCTGTTGTGCTGCAGGAGTGTGGGGAGGGGATGCACCACTATAGACCTCCCAAAGGGAGCCCTGGTGCCACCCCAAAGGCCAGATGCTGCAAGTGCAGATACAGCTCAGATGCCCACATGCGGGCACAGATCCACATGAAAGAGGACCTGCTGGGCGGCACGGGCTTGGTTGCTGCACATGAGCTGGGTGTCCTTGTAGTTCATGGGTTGGAGCAGAGCAAAGCACATGAGCAGGTGTGGAAAACAGTCTGATGGCTGCTCATGAGCTTTCCTGTTGGGGCCAGCATATCTTGACCCATCTTGGGAACTAGGAGGGGTAAAGCATGCTTCATCACTTGCAAAAATCAGTGCTTAATAAATACTGTGATTGTTATTAAGATATTTAATAATTTATTTACAGAAGATATTTCCAGATTGCTACATGGGAAAAATAAATGATAACACCAAATGCTACCAAGCAGGTGGAATAACAATGACTCACAAACAGATCAATATGGGCTAGGTATGTATTAATGAATGTATTAACTCATTTAATTCTGGCAACTCTGGTTTGGCAAGTTAAGACACTAGAGGTTAAGTAAGTCCCCAAAGGGCACACATACAACAAACAGGAGAAAGTCAAATCCAGATGGTCTGCCTACAGAGCCTATGACCCTAGCCCCTATCAATACTGTCTCCCTGCTACTGGCCTGGAGCAACATGGGAACCATGAGATATATATGCTTTGCTTTACCATGAGTTAGCTGAAAACCCCAAAACTTGTAAAAGGTGTTCACAGAATTGTTTCAGAATGGGGTTCTTCTTTTGGATGAACTAATGTTTAGGGTTGCAACTCAGAATCCCACAGAGAAGCAGTCATGGGGTCACAGAAAATGTTCAACAATCTAAAAACTATAAGGACAGTAGACACAGTTTTAGGTAAGAACTAATAACAAAAACTTAATGATATTAGAAGTCAGAGTGAGATGAAAGCTCACCAAGGAAAGGCCAGAAATTACCTTACCTGAAAGATGCACAAAAATAAAGATAGGTATCAACAACCTGCCAGTTACAACAACCCTGGGCACACAGCAAGCCTCTGAAGAACACTGTTGGGAGCACTGCTGGGTAGTCACAGCTTGCAACCTCAGTGCTTGCTTGGAGCTCTTCATTTTAAACCAACTCTTGAATAACTTCACTTAATGTCCCATTTGAGTTGTTCAGAAACCTATTTGAGTGGATTCTGTAGCAAGTGGTGCCTGTTAAGTTTATTACTTTCTCATCTCATTTGTTAGGAAAGTTCTGCCAGGTCAGAGGGACATAAATAATCTCACTCAACTGAGGAAGAAAAAAAAAAAAAAGGCTTTGTTCCAAAAAGGCTTTGGAACCTTTCACATTTCTGACTCCTTTCACATTTATCTAAATGGTTAGCTGGTGTTTGTTTTTCTTTCCATGACTGTCTGATGGAGATCAAGCAAAAAAAAACATCTCAGGTGACCCTCTCACTAAAACACAAATACAAACAAAAACAAAAGTGTACTCACTCCTGAGGCCCAGATCACCTTCAGCTTTGAATCCTGAGAAAATATAAAGTTCTCAAGCTACTCCTACTTATCAATTTGTCATAAGCTTTCCCAACTAAGTCACCTAAAATTCATTTTTCCTAAAGAGAGAAGTGCCAATCTTTCCAGTTTGATTTTAACAATAAAAACATTTTAACAACAAATGCCAAAGAGCCACAAAGGGTGTAGTGCACACGGCACTCTTGTCTCCCTTTCTTGTGCTCCTGAAGTGCTTACAGTAGAATATTTCAACTCGTTATAAGAATGGGAATGAGAAAGTGAACTAGACTAGACACAGGCTGATTTCACATTTCTGTCAGCGTCTCATGACAGGTCACAGATAAACCTCATAAACTGTGAAAAATGAACAATTCTTGGTTTTGATAACCTAGACTGGGATGAGGACCAAGGAGTTAAAATCTCTGGAACCTGGGAATTTATCTCACTTGTTTTTTAATCCCAAACTTATCTTAATTTGTCAACAGTTTCAACAAGCCAAAAAGGAAGTTTTAGACTCTGGGCCCTGCCTCCTCTCCAGGCCTAGGCTTACTGGTGCCAAGTGAAGTGGGGACTGACTAAAAGTCCCTCTGCCTTTTGTTTTCCAGCGTGCTGAACAGTGCATGAGGCAGCAACAGCCAGAGCACGCAGATAAACGTGGGAGTTCAGCTGAGTTTCAGACTTGGGGTTGGCCTGGGGGTGCTCAAGAGAGGAACAGGAAGCAGAGATCAATGGGGTCCTTGGACAGAGAAGTAATGAAGCCAAAAGGAATCTAGATTCTGCGAAGTTAGGGGGAGCTGTGGAAAGAGTGGCCGGCAGGAGGAGAGTTTCAGACTTAGGAAATAGTGGTGATGGTAATCCGGGGAAGTGGGCATGAAAACTTCGAGGAGTGGGTGGCCATAGCGGCTAGGTTGTGCTTTAGAGCAAGAGAACGGAATGATCTGAGTGGGTACTAGAGTGCCAGGAGCAGTCAGGCAACTAGTCAAGAGGACTAGAATCAAGGGGGATCATTTAGACACTTCTCAGTAATTGGAGTAAGAGGTGATAACATCTGGGTGAATCTGTGTTTTGCTTCCTTTATCCAAGTATTTCTCTAGCTGCAGTCTCTTCTCACCATCAGTGAATTTTGCATAGAGGCACAGAACATGTACAGTATTGCTCATTTTATCCTTATCCACAAATAACTTGACTCTTATATTTCCTTCGATATCTATGTTAGCCTCGCCTTGACCTGCAGTATCTGTGAAATCACAAACTTGACATCCTCGTTATATATGTGTTAACCACATGAAAATAAGCATATGACTGGTAAAAAGAAGAAGTCTGAGACTCACTTATAATCACCCCAGGGCAGCGTTTTGGGGAAGACTGCTTCCGCTCATAGGCTGTTAGCAAACTGGGGTCAAAATCCCTTTTGTCTACTAAAATGTACAGATATCTTTTTTCAAAAAAAAAAAAAAATTCAGTGTGTGCGTGTACACATCCACTTTTGTATCTCATTTCATGTTGTCACAGTGCTTTAGATTAAGACCCTCTTGAAGCTTATAGAATACAGACCTTAGCTTCCAGGCAGGCCAGTCACTCAGTATAACTCCAACCCTCCTAGTGGCTTGTAGAGACCCCATTCTGCTTCTAGAATGTTCTATAATCTCTTCCTAATGGCTCTCCAGACACCCTGGTGATGATGTTCCATGGGAGGTGGGCATGAAAACTTAGAGGAGTGGGTAGACACCCTGACTTTCTCTGGAGCTTCTCACCCAACACATCCCTTCAGCAAGCTCTGACCCAGTAGAGGCAAGGTAGGCACAGGCATGCTCAGGGCAGAACCAGAGAGGTGAGCTGCATAGGCCCGCCTGCTCCCCCAGCCTGCTGCTGAGAGAAAAGTTTGGTCCAACAGCAGTCAGTATTGCTCTGTCAAATCAATTCAAGAGACTATAAAGATATAAGAACAGAACAGCACCACCATGGGACTTTTTTTTTTTTTTTAAGGCTCCTTGCCAGATATAACAAGAATAAATATGAAATGGCTTCACATTCCAAGCATGAACTAATGTTGGGGTTGCGGCTGATAAGTAAGAAACAGCTAAACAGGCTTTGACACGGTGACTCTGGAGAGAGCAGCCTTCTCACTGGAAGTGGGGGTGTGGGGATTTATGGGGGCCGTTGTGGACTGAGCTGTCTGGAAGAGGTTCCTCCCTTGTAAAAAAACCCAGGCCCCTTGTGACTGATTCTCACGTTAGGAAAACATTGGTAAATCATCAGCATAATCCAAGAATTATCCTTTCCTCTGCCCTAAGCACAAGGTTCTTTCTTTTCTTATCTGTTTCTAATTTTCTTCATGGGTGCTATTCTGAGTCCATTAATTGAAAGGAGTTTTGGCTAGAAGCCCATGATCTGCCTAGGGGGAAAAAATAAACCCAAAGGCTAATATTCATTGCATCTTAGAGAAGTGAAAGTGAACAGGAATGGCCCCTTCCTGAGTTCCTGCTGGGCTGGGACCAGCTTTGCCCTGAGGCACAGGTAAGGAGGCTTGGCTGCCTCAACCTCTCTCTGGAGCTGGGAAGCTGTGGTAAATCACTGGCTTTCAGAATGGCCCCTGGAGAAAGTAAGGTCATTGTGAAGCTTTTAAGATCAACCATAATAGACTCCCTACAATTTGTTTTTCTTCAGCTGCTTTTACTGACCCCTCTGGGCCTCCCTCCAGCTTGGGTCTGATATTGCTCAGCCTGATGCAGCAGGAAGAGTAGGGTCCTGTAGACAGTTAAACAGATTCCTGTCCAGTGCTGCCTCTATACCACCCCAGCTAGAGGGCTTAGACAGGTGGACTGCATGTGATCCCTGCAGAGCTGAGACTCAGCCGCTCAGCCAGTGGTAGTTAGAGGTGGGGCCTCTACTAACTAGGTGTAGATGAGGTCATGAGGTGGTGTCCCCATGGTGGATGAGTGCCATTAAGAAACCAGTGAGCTTTTGTTTTCCCTCGTGGCCATGTAAGGACACAGCAAGACACTGACCCTCTGTGAGCCAGGAAAAGGCCCTCACTAGAAACAGACTATGCTGGAACCCTCATCTCAGACATCCAGCCTCCGGAACTGTAAGAAGGACATACCTATTGTTTAGGATATCCCAGATGTGGCGGTGACAGTACTCTGAGCTAGGACAGCCTCTGAACTCCAGTTTCTATAAAGTGGAGAAGGCAGAATCTATACGACAGAACCTCTATGAGCATTCAGTAGGATGACACATATAACATGTAGGATAGGTCTTGGGACATGATAAGCTTGATAGTAAACATTATAACCATCATCATCATCATCATCATCATCATCATCATCATCATCATCATCATCGTTATTGCTAGCGTCAGTACCAACACCACCAGTATCTTCCCAGATGATCCTTTTGGGATGGGATGAGGACAGAGAGAGTACATTCAGCTCATTCGACCAACATACAACAGATGTACAAATTGCATTCCTAATAGCACCTGTCTGTACATCCCAGGTTTCATTCTTCAGCTAGGTATAACTGTAACACTTATTCACTCAGTCATCCAGGTGCTTACTATATCTACTATGTTCTAGGCACTCTTCTAGAATTATGTACGCATCAGTCACAAACAGAGCAGACAGTCCTTGTCCCTCTGGAGGGCGTGGCCTCCTGTAGGGCTGTTTAGGTGGGCTTGAAATATAGACTCAGCAAACACAGGGCAAAAAGCTTCAAACAGATCTCATCAGGGTCTCAGAACTTATGGCCTGTTTATTCCTGAAAATTAAAGATATCCACTGGCGTCTCTTTAGTGTCAGGCACTGTGCTATGCTTGGGAGCCTCACAGTGGACAAAGCAGGCCTGTTTCCAGCCTTGCCAGGGCTCATCAGCTGCACGGAGGAGGAAGACTGGCAAGAGGGCAATCGTCCTCCCAAAAGGTGGCACCTGCTCCCGATGGTGTCTTCTGTATCGGAGCGTTTCAGGGTCTTATCCACAACCGTCACTGGCCAGGTCATCTTTTGAAGCTGGGCACGTGGTAAACCTTCAATAAATTTGTCATTCGCTTTTCTCATCATCTGTTTCATTTAGAGGATAATCTTAAAAGTAAGGAAAGCAAACATCAGCTTTCCCACCGAAGAGAAGGGACAACCAGAGAGTTGGATCTGACTTGTATTCAGCTGTCTGCATGGCTGACTCCTAGCAACACCCTTCTCCCCCTAGGACGTGTTAGGAAGCTACCTCTCCCCCCCTTCTTTCTTCACTGTCCCCAAGCCTCCCACATTAGCACATAACTTGTGGTCTGGGACTGAGTGCCTTGTGTTTTTTAAACAGTTAAATCTTTCACTGCAGACCAATTAAAATTTAAAGTCTCTCTTACACACACACACACACACACACACACACACACACACTCCTGCCTCTCTCCATACAAAGAGCTGATGACAGTCTAGTGTTTACTGCTAGGAAAAGAATTTTAAAATCCAGCAAGAGAAAATCCAGTTCCTCATTCCATTTGCGTTTCCTTACTCAAGTTCCCCTGAGTGTGAGCCTGCTCTGCCAGCGGCTGTGCCTCCCACCCGTGTGCTCTAGCTCCCAGGGGGCTGACGCTGATCGTCTGGGCCTTCGTGGCTGTCTTTCCCCAGCAGAGTGTGTGCCATGCTATTCCCGGCTCGCAGCTCTGTCCGCCCCACCCCACCTGCGTTCTGTGCATTTCATAGCTCAGAATATCAGATATTCTCCTGTTCTGTTGCCAAGTTTCATGGACAGTTGCAGGAATTCTTCCTGGATTGTGCAGGATGAAAGGATGGGACACAGCACTGTTCTCTGGCCTCTCATTCTACACATTCTGATCCAAAAAATAATAGGTTCTAAACGACATTAACTAGAGAGTGTCTAGGGACTATGGATAGGTGTGCAAATGCATTTATATGCTACTGGTGTGTTTACGAGTGCTTGCACCCAAAAGTGTATTTGGGGCAGTCTATGTAGCCTGCCTAACATACCTGCTACAGCCTATCTGCTTGATTCTGTGGTACAATTTTAACTTACATGATATCCTCTAAGTAGAATGCTCCTCTTTCCAAGATTTATCGCAGCTGAAGATGTCCTTCCAAATGCGCTTGTCCATAAACAAGCACGTGTATGTGGGTGAGTGCACACACACAAACACACTCTTTCCCTTTAGAGATCCAAGAACATGAAGGAACTTAAAGAGAATGGCGTCTGGCTTTGCTGGTCCTACAGAGGAACACAGCGTCTTGGGGAGAGGCTGTTACAAGAGTTAGAGCTGGTATCTGTGGCAGGAGCCAGAGAAATCCCCAAGCTCCTGGGTGCTGATGCAGGGAGACCAGCCCTGCAGCCCTGTGCAGAGATGCCTCTTACTGAAAGAGGAATGCTCAGCTCAGCTACTGAGCTCTCTTGGAAGTCTGCACAAGCCACTTGGTCTCTCTGGTCTTTCCCTTCCCTTTCTCAAATATTCTAGTCCTTCCTTTTCCTTATAGGAGATCTACTACTCCACCATTCACCATGTCCTTGTTATAAGCCAGGCACCGAGGCAAACACCTTAGCATACTTTCCCATAGAACCCTCACAACCATCTTGCATGTACAGGCTGTTAGCATATTTGCACTGACCTGATGAGGAGACGAGTTCAGAGAGTAACCAATTCGTGGGAGGTCTCAGAGCTGGTAAGTGGCAGAGGTGGGCCCTGCAAAAAGGCAGCTTGACTTTTCTGCACCCAACGTTACATGGCCACATGGGCAAGCCTGGTTACCCTCTTTAAGGAAACCAGGAAAGGTTAAGTAGGAGGACGAAATCACCTTGGAGCACATGGCAAGTATGAAAGGTCCTCGAAAGGCATTAAACTAGGACGTGGCTTTCCTCGCCACGTTTGAGATTTTTCCTCCTGCATCCATGCACTCTCTGCACCTTTGGAGACCAACAACCCGCTAATTCACTTTCCAGAACCCATGTAGCTGCGTCTCTGGGTGATCATAACTTGGTTGAATCAGCAGACAAGCGCTGCAAGTCTTTCGGAAAGATGTCATTAGTTGGAAATGACGCCAAATGTCACACGGGGGAATCCATTTACACACACCTTTCCCTCCTGCCAAAGAGAAAGCATTCTGCGTAGCCACCAGCTCCTCTCCACGTCACTTTTCCTTGCCAGACTCCCCAACCCCACCCAGATACTTATGCCAATGAAGAGCAGATACTCAGGAAAGCAGAGAGGAGGCGTTTGGTCTGCTGTTGACACCAAGCGCACTCACATTTCCGGAAAGGTGTTTAGAATGCAAATAGCCAGAGCCATGCAGTTCACAGGTGTGTCATCCTAGCATCACACTAGTAACCCTAAGCCACCAAAACAAGTGTAGCAAAATGCATTGAGTACATACTTAATGTAAAGACATCAGGTGTGATAAAGTATGTGTCTAACCCAAAATTATAAAAGTAAAATGGGAAAAGACCAGAAAAAAAATGTTTATAAAATACCACTGTATAGGATATACTTATGTATGTACCAAATAAATATAATTTGAATTATAGTTGAGATGCATTTTGAACTATTTTTTTTTTGTTGTGGTTGTTTTTGCTTTTCATCTATTTTCAGTGGATGGGTTACTTTGACACTTCTCTAGTCCCAAGAACTATGTTCCAGGCCCAGGGTGGAACCAAAGCAACTCCTATCATGGGTTTCTGGTGGGCTGATGGATGGGGTAGGCATGATATAGGATGGTGGGTACTACATGCCATATAGCTTTAGCTGTTGATTCTGGCAACCCTAGATAGGTCTTGAAATAGAAATTGAACTGCCCATATGACATAGACTGAAATTCATAACTGAGTTTGTGAACTGAGATTCATCTTCATTAGAAAGTGAGGGCTTTTATTTTTAGAGCATCTTACAATGTAGGAAGCTCCTTCATGTAGTCTGTGTCATTTGATTCTCCCAGTGACCTGGTGAGATGAGAAATGTGAGTCTAATTATTTCCAGAAAAAGAAACAAGCTCAGGGAAGCTCAGTCCACTGAATACGCTACATCCATATGGGCCAAAGCTGTAACCAAACCTGCTGCAGTACTCGCTCTGGGATCCTGGGTTGCTTCTGAGTCCCAGCCTGGCCCAGGCTCCAGCATCCCAGAAATGACATCACCCACTTCGGTTCTAAAATGCTTCTCACAAACTCCTGGGAACTGTGAAATTGCAAGTGTGTTTGATTGTAGACCACCTGTCTCTGGTCCACAGAAGAGCCAAACTATGCAACTATTTCACTTGGTGGGGTGGCCACAGTTGAGTCGCCATGGCTTGTGGCGTCTAGAAAGACTTGGAATAGGTCCAGGAGCTAAGCCTCTGGTTGATCATCTTCCAGGCCAGGTGGCACCCTCCTACGAATAAATGGACAGCGAGGAGTGTGATTTATGGAGCAGAGAGCTGCACAAAGACCGAGGTCAGATTTTCAGCGATGTCCTGGAGACTCCTGAGGATGCAGAGCTGAGGAATGCACCATCCCGCTCACTCAGGACTGCTGTGTGCCCGGGGGAGGGCCCCCTGTCAGAGTTAAAGGTTTTACACATCCTAAAATCCTTACTTATGTATGTCAGGTCAAAGGGAAGGGAAAAAACCCAACCACACTCTCAAAGTTACTCCGGGCTGTTGTCAGCAAATGGGCTACAGCTGTTCTTGCCAGTACAAACGTTAGAGCTTCATTTGTATGTAGAGGAAATAAAGAATGGGATAGGACTCTGGGGAATGCCAGGACCACCACTGCCCACTTAGATGAACATTTCATTCTTTTACTTTACATGGGAAACATCAAGGCAGATCAATGTTTTTTTTTTTTTTTTACTAGGTGTTAGGAACCAGTTTTCCTGTTAGATTTTTACTGCCTTGATCCATTATACATATTACCTAGCAGCTCCTAAGTGATAGATGTAAATAGTATCTGTTCATTATTGGCAGAAGCCATCTCTTGGGAAGGAACATTTTCTTGACTGGGACAGGAGTCCAGGAGGACTTCATTCTGTGACCATTCTAAAGCAAAGGAACAAAGGTCTGCCAGCCTGGGCCCTGCATCTGAGCTCTTGCCTCCAAGAGTGTTGGAAGGAGCTCTCTTCCGAGGAGATGGGGCCAATGCTGGTGTCAGTCAGGACCCCTGGTTGCTTTGTCTGGGCAGGTGTGTTTTGCAGAGTGTGGGGCTTGGTCTCCCAAGCCTGGCTCCACTGCATGGAAGGCCACTGGGACCAAGCTCAGCACCAGGATTCCAGGTGCCTTTCTTCTTCTCTCAGTCCAGGAACCTGTGAATGTGGAGCTCTGCTAAATCCTGGATTCAGTCAGGGGCCTTGTTAAGATGTGCTGAGGTCCAATAAAGAGCCAGCCTTGGGAATTATCCTATGTCCATGTCTGTCACTCTGGCTGCTTCTCCACTCTACCCCCACGTAGGGATCACCCATTAAGCTGCTAACACCTGGGCTAATGCTGGACCACTGCCCATATCAAATGCCTTGGAATCCCTTCAGAACACACCTGTAGAAAGGTATGGCTCCTCTGTCAATTTCCTTCATGAGTGGCTGGGAGGCTGTGCCCAGAAGCAGAAAAGCCAAGTTGTGAGGACACAAACTCTTATGTGAGGCCAGGGATTAGTCCTGGCCATTGTCTACCAAGCAAATGACCCCGGACAAGTTGCTTCACTTCTCCTGAGCCTTCCCTTTTGCTTATAAAATGGAGAGAGTACAACACATTAGGTACCTCTACTTGTGATACCTGAAATACCAAATGGTTCAAAGCCTGTAGTTTTGAGTGTCCCTAGGATTCTAGAAGTGGAAAATTCCAGATCTATCCTTGTGTCACAAGTCACAACCAAACTGCAGGTACACTAAACTTATTGTTCATGATTCCCTTCGAGCTAAGTAGATAAGGTGAACATGAAATACAAATAAATTCTGTATTTGAACTTGGGTTTCATCCTCAGGATGTCTCATGATAGATATAGAAATATTCCAAAATCTGAAAAATAAAATCCCAGATCTGTATCACTCTGATCCTGAGTACTTCAGAGGAGAGATGGGCTCCATTTGTCCCACCAGTTGAGTAAGATGATGAGAGTGTTAAGAAAAATAAGGCTTGCCACCTGCTCAGCCCAGTGTCTAGCATAGGACAAGTGCCCAAAGTGGGAGCTATCAAAAGGGGGCTTTGATTGGCACTGCCCGTGCCCTCACTGCATTGCACTCTCCAGCAGAGATTTTGCTAGAAGTGCAGAGAGAGAGGAAAGCCCTGTTTGTACCCTTGACCTTCAAAGATGCCCCATCCTACTGGGATGTCATCATGATGTGGCCTCTATCTATAGCCTACAAGCCAATCTCCACGTCCCTCACATCTTCATCCCCGCTCACAACACATCTGGGGCTGGGCTTCTGTTTCCACCCGACCCTCGGGTGAGCCTATTAAGCCCAAGGCCCAAGTTTAGAGGTGACACGAGGCAGCCAGGATCGGCGTGAGGTAAGCACAGTCAGGCCTCTTGAGCAGAGACAGGAAACACTCTTCCCAGGGAAGCTGAAGTTGTAGCAAAATACGATCCAGGCAGAGACATCTCTTTGGCTCCATAATTAAAAGTGAAACTTGAGACCCTGGTGCTCTAAAACTTGACCACAGGTTTCACTTTTCAAAGGGCTACCTGGATGCTTATTAAAGGCTGACTTGTGCCTGGGATTGGGTTACTCCATCCCAGCAGCTGCTTGACCTCTGCACCTATTCTGAGGTGAAGACGCATATGGAATTAAACCTGGGCCAAATAGGTGGCCCAGGGAAGTCAGGACTCTGGGCACTTCTTAGGTGGGCAAATACTTTTTGAGCAAGGCTGGCTTTCTCGCCTTAGGTCTCTGGTCCAGAAGTTCAGACCTCAGAAAAATCTCCAGCTGTAAAGGTACACATTTCCTGCCACTTCTGCACACTTTCCTTTTCTATGTTCTCATATTGCCTATCATGTTTATCTTTGTCCCCTTACTTTTACTTCTGCTCAAGACCATCAGCTCCACGAGAAAGGGACTCCGCCTGCATTGTTCGGGCAACAGACCCAACACACCATAGTGAGCACTTTAAGTGAATAAGGGAAAAGAATAAAAGCTCATATAATGCAGCCTGAAGACAGGGACCTGCCTGCCAATGGTGCCTGGATTACATGGAATATTCTGTTGAAGAGGACAGGAAGGGACAAGGAAGGAAAGAGAAGGGGAGAAGGAAGAAGGAAAGCGAAGGAAAGAGGGAAGTAAGGGAATAGAGTTGTGCGACTAATCTTGATACCTAATGCTTTAGGACACATTCCTGAAATGACCATCATCCTTAGGACATAATATGCAACATGACATATGCATCATATAGCTGAGTGACTCAAGAGGATAAGTTTATCTGGCAGCCTCACCAGCCATGATGCATATATATGCACTTACTCACTTGTTCACTCATGAGGTCCCTCACTCAGGCCTTCTCCCTACTCTTTCCTCTCCCTCCCCAACGATATCTAATGCATTTTCTGACCTAAAACTGGCCAGAGCCTAGACCGATGTACACGGAGTGTAAAATAAATGTATATTTGAATACAGCCAAGACTTAAGGAAGAGGGAGGTGAAATGGAAGAGGAATAAATAAGCAAATGTGGACAGTCTGGGCTTTCTTTTGGCTAAAGTCCCAGCAGACCAAAAGGCAACAGGACAAGGTGGTGTGGAGCCAACTTCCCTCACTCGGATGGACACACATGCTTTGCTTTCTATGCCTGAGCTGCAAAAGTGTTCTCAGTCCGCAGGGCCACGGGGAAGAAAAAGAACCAGGACAGAGAAGGCAGAGGGGTGGTGTGTGCAGGAGCTCTAGGAAGCAACCTCAGAAGACTGCAGCAACTCTGTAATAGAACAAAGCTTCTTCAGAGATCAGAAAGCAAAATCTGGTCATGGACGAGCACCCCTGATGCATACAGAAATAAATTATAAATCAGCTAACTGGAAAGCACACAGCAGCCTGTAGGAGATGACATACGTGGCCCAGTGAGGCCTTCTGGGTGTCAGGAAAGAGCAGATCAAGAGCAAGTCGGGCTCATCTCCGGGTCACAGGACTATTGTCTGTCCCCTCCCCGAGGGGTTGTTTTGATGCTCAGGACATAAAGGCTCCGGCTAGAGTAGACTCAGGGCAGCCTGGTGACCCCGCACCCAGCAGGAAGGCTCCTGCAGGGGTATGTTAACGGCTGTGGGCACCTCTGTGTAAATGCTGGAATTCCTGAGGTCCTGGATCCAGTTGGCAATGGATTTCCAAAAACCAGTGTGTGGCAATATCTACTAGTCATGCAAGCACTCGGGCCAGCTGAGAGAAGCTTCTGCAGCTCTTGCCCCAGAGTGATACCTAAGGTACAGCTGTATGGCTTTGTGCAGTTAACCTCTTGGGAACTCCACCCTTATTGTTAAAGTGAAGGCATTGGAATACTTGCTCCCTAAGGATCGTCTAAGAAGCTATAGTTTTCTATAAAACATGTCACTTTCCATGTTCTTTCTTTTTCTTTCCCTCGCTCCTGTGTTCTCTTCTCTGCCTTTCTTCTCTCTTCTCTCTTGGCCAGGTCTCCCTCACCTGCCTCACAAGGGGCAGTGAGTTCCAACAGGAAGCCAAGAAAGCCAGAAGTCAGGATTTGTGCCTGCAAAGTTTAGAGGAGCTAATATGCTGACTATGATTTAACTGTCTCATTCTGAGGCTCTGAGACAAATTCCTATATCTTGGGTTGAGTGATAAATAAGACAAACCAGGCAGTCAACAAGAAAGGGTTTCCTGGATAGGTCTTGAAGGCACAGAGCCACACACACAGTTCTTGCATCAGGAAGTGCAGGTTAATATAAAAGAAGGTATGCACATGGACGCGCAGCACTGCTGCTATGGAAATCAAGACAACCAAATGGATAAAATAACTAGCAACTGAGATATCACACTAATTACAGGGGAGTGAACACTATAGATGCAAACAGCATTTTGAAGCGAAGAAAAGCAACATGCAAGCTTAGCAAAGCTGGTAATACTGCCATTCTGTAGAGTTTGTCTATTTCAATGAATTGATAAGTCACACCATTAGGGATGGCCCCATCCACTCAGCATGCAGAATGCATGTAATTATCATTTCTTGAGCACTCAAGCTATTGTCTGTGCCAAGCTCCTTGCAGACATATCTCATGTAATACTTTCTAATATAGCAGGCTGGTGTTAAGCACAAGTTAACAGTTGCAGATTCAACCCTTCACTCTTCCCTGGTTCTTTCATCTGTAAAATAGAATGGATAAAACATATAGACCTCATACACCCAGGGTGATGTTTTTCAATTAAAAAATTATGGAAAGCACTTAAGGTAAGTTAAAAACAGTAAATGCTCCATAAATGTTACTTCTTGCACTATTTTCCCACATAGGGCTATTTTAATGTCTGGAGAGTAGAAGTCACTGGCCTGGGTCACAGAGCAAGCATGGGTCTTGAATCCATCTCTGTTTGTCTCTAAATTCTACACCAGGATGCCTGCCCCTTTTGATATAAGTTATCACTGCAGAAACCCAGACTTCTTGATGACAAGTACTTTAAATACTCCACTAGGGCTACCTCTATCACTAATTATTATTATTCAAGTAAACGCAGCACCTTCTGTGTGATTTCACTTGCAATTTGCCTTTTAAAGTCACTACTGATCTGTGATTCAAATTATTTTGCCCCAGAGAAAAGTCAGGCAAAATTGTGACATAGACAGGCAAGCCTTAGTTAGAGCTGGAAACACACATGGCCTTTACTTCGAGGTTGGTAGATCAAGCTGCGTGGTGCATTATCTGGGATTTGAGAAACGTGCCCATCTCATGCAGCCCCCACTCCAGGCTTTCTCAATCCCCTGCACCGCTTCCCTGATAACTCAGTTTATACCGGGTGCTAGGGTTCCAGCCAAGAAGAACAACGGCATGGCATGGAATGGGAGAAGCACAGTAATGCGGGCAATGGGGCCAGCTTTCACCAAAGGCAGCTTCTAAGGCAAGGAAAGCAGCTACTCTGGCAGCTCGGGGAACATTCATAGCAGACACATGTGTGGCAGGATGAATCGCATAGCTCTGTAGCTGGTTCCTCAGGGTCAGCATTTGCTTCTCATGTATCTTTGCAGGACGATGAGGCCAAGTGTCCCAAAGAAATGCGTGACCTAGAGGGATGCAAAGCATCAGTTATTTTAGGAAGGGGGCAGGAAGCAGCCCTGTGAGGAACATGTCTGAAGAAAGTTTGTCTATAAGTTTGTCGATAAAGTAATTTTTTCTACACGCTAAAAAATTCTCAAGGAATATGCTCAAGTTTCTTCAAGAGTTGATGCAGTCTATTTACCTTTATGAAGAAGAATCAAGAGGAGTAACCTGCAGCCACTGAGACTAAAAGAAAGAGAAACGAGCATCAACAGGGGGAAAGTTCCAGCTGGACAAAGAAAGACCTTGGAAACACAGGCTGCGAAATTGCTAGATTCCACCGCTGAGTGAGGTTATGCTGATACTTATGCATCTTGAAGAAGCAATTCAAAACAAGTCCAACCTGCCTCCTACCCGTTAGCATCCTGTATGCCTCCTATTTATAACTGTTTCACAGTTACCTGCACCATTGATACCCAGGAAGCTTGTGGAAATGCAAGTTCTCAGGCCTCATGCCCAGAACACTGAGTCAAAATCTGCGGGGGCCGGTGCAGTGCCTGTGACCCACGTTTGCAGCACGCTCTCTAGGTGATTCCTGTGCATGCTCAGGTCCGCGGCAACCCTTCATGCTTGCTGGGAAGGAGTCAAAGCATGTGCAATCCCTCACCCCTTTTATTTTGCAGAACCCGGGATTGAACTCAGACCCTTATGCTTGCCAGGGAAGCACTTATTCTACTGAGCCATCTCCCCGGCCCCACAAGCCCCTTTTAGCTTGAGTTTCTGAATGAGTACATCTTCCCAAGCCCAGCAGAAGAGTTCTGGAAAGGACACTGAAATAAAATCAAATCTGCCTTTTCTGGGGAGATAAGTTCTGCACCAACCTGGCCCAGGGCATGGCCCAGACACTGAACTGTGGAAAGGGTTCCGCTTTGGGGCTCCACTGCCACAGACAGATAGGTGCAGAGGGGGCTGCAGGGCTGCCCCGCAGAGACAAACACTTGGGAAATGGGCAGGTCTGTTCAGTTAAGGACAAATTTCCATGCCCAGAAATCAGAACTGATAGCAAGACTCAGCCATCCATCCAGAAAAAGAAACTAGAGTCTTTTTTCGTCTTTTCCCCCCACTTTCTCTCTTGTCTCTGAGTTGGGTTGTGAACTGCAAGACACATTTATTGATTTGCTCTTCACTGTTCAGTGCTTTGTGATCTTTCTCCTTAAAGAATTAAAACTGTCCCCATCAGTGCTGATGGCAAGTGATGGAAAGCAGTGGTCTTACAGATGGCTTTCTTTTTCCTTCTGTTTGTGTTTCAACTCTGCACCAGGAGCACACAGGTTGGCATATGCCTTCTCTGGGCTCTCCTGCAGCGACTTTCCCAAGGTCATTAAGTGTGCTTGCTTCTCCCTGCCGTGGTGGCCTTGGCACCCTTCACTGACAGCTGGTTGCTCCTGGGCTTTCGTGGCCAACGTGCTTCCTGTCAAGCTGGGCTGCTGGGCAACAGCAGGAAAGCCAGCAGATAGGACTAAACTTTTAGGCTGGAAAAGGAGAACTTTAGCTGCACTAAGAGGAGGGGAGGTGACATAACACACTCTTAAGAGCCGGAATCTTTCAGCTGTGTCTGCTTATCCCAACGGAGCCTGAATATCTCTTGGTGGTGAAAACACTATCCTTTCTCACCTCTGAGGGGAGAGGGAGGCTGACAGTTTTTCAGAGCTGGCAAGCAAATGTTAGGATGCCTGAGAGAAGCCCAAGTATTGGCCACGTCACAGCTGGTTTGAACTTCTGACTCTCCACCCTTGATGCAGCACCAGGTTACTAAATGAGCCCCATGTTACTTTATTTGTTTTTTAAAGAAAGATTCCCTGGAAGGAAAAAGAAAAGTCAGGCTTACCTCCCTCAGTGGCTCTGTGTGGATCCGTCTTATTTTTTACGTACTCTGTAAGCGTATACCTGGTCATCTCCCCAAGAGTTAGGAAAACAAATGACTTAGCTATATTTAACAAACTGATTCTCCTACCAGACTACATTTCCCAGGCATCTTCACAGCGAGTTACAATCACACAGTTGAGCTCCAACCAAGCAGATGGGAGAGTACAGCATGAGAATCTAGACTGGTCCAAAACATTTCCCAACACGTTCTCCTGCACTATATCCTAGTCTGTTTACTTTTAAATTTTGAGACAGTGTCTTATTAAATTGCTCAGCCTGGGCTTGAATTTGGGATTCTCTTGTCTCAGCCTCCAGGGTGCTGGGATTACAGGCATACATCAAGTAGACAAGCTTCACCTCGACCCCTTCTGGAAGCCTCCTGCTGAAGGTGGTAGAGTTTTTTATCATTACTTGGGTAGCAAACCTTGGGAGTTTGGTCTCTTCATTGTTTCCTGGAGACAAATCACCCACTCATTGGGTTTTTATTTGAGAGAAAAATAAACCTCAATCAGTTGAGTCGTTATATATTATATTAAATTCATTTGCTACAGCAGCCTGAATTAATTTAAGTTAAACACTGAGCCTCCTGCCTTAGGCTACAAGTTGGAAGAGAGGGAGGGAGGTTTTGTTTTCCTTACTTCGAATACCCTGAACATTTCCAAAAGTATGAATGAAGAATGTAGGGATTGGCTGAAGAAGGACAGAGAATAACCAGAGATGGTGGTGGTTGTGGAAACTATTTTTGCCCGAGGTCTTTACTAACATCCTATAAATGCCAGCATGAGGGGTGTGTCCTCCTCATGGGTAAGTAGGGGATGTCTTGCCACACACATGGCTGGAGCAGGAGGTGTGCTTCTTTTTCCAGGAAATAATTATTTCCAGGGGAAGTGGAACAGCCTAGCACGAGGACTCAGGTGCTGCAGAAGCCCATGAAGTACAGAGGAAGAAGTTCCAAACACAATGTGGCAGACTTGGCCCTCAGATTTTCCCTGCAAATATTCGTCTTGTGCTTCAGGACCTCTGACCCTCTGAGGCAACGCCTTCTTCGTCTGTACAAATGTACCTCTTAGCATGTCAGAACCAGACTGGAGTTTAGCCAGAACTAACTCGGTAGTTTTCAAGGCCACTTCTGAGTATACCGGGGATCCTTCAGAGGCGCCTTCCTCAGTAGCTTCTGTAACATTAAGGCAATGTGCAGGTTGTAGGATGCTCCTTGTTCAACTAGAAAAATATGAGCTTGTGTGTATTTGTGGTGAGACAGTAGACAGTATTTTATTTTTTATTCATTTATGTATTTGGTACAGGGTCTTAATACGTAGCTTGGACTCGCAGTGATCCTCCTGTTTTCAGCCTCTCTAGTGCTGGGATTATAGGCGCGCACCATCACATCTGGAATTGGTGGCTGGCTCAGCATGCTCGGG